>NC_083352.1:8494722-8803750 GCF_030254825.1 Meriones unguiculatus | reverse complement strand
CCCTCATTGAAAAAGGACCCAGAGAATATAAAGTCCAAATTCTCTAAGACTTTTGTGTGTTTGTGTGTGTGTATATATATATATATATATATATATATATATATTTATGAGATGGAAAAACTGTGACTGAGATTTTTTTTTCTAATGTTTGTGGAGTTGATAAGTAAGAATGCTATCAAGCCAGAAGACATGAGACTTCTGGCCTTGAAGCTAACCCAGTGTGCCCTAAGCCCTTCTGTTCTGAATGTAAGGACTGTTCTCCTTGGTGTGACGCATACTTGAAGTCACCCCAGAGGGCTCTGCAAAGGCTCATCTTTAGGAAACTTCAGCTGGTGATTCAGGAGTCAGACAAGAACCCATGGAGGCCCCAGCTGCCCCACAGCTGGCCCCTGGCCCTTAACCTGTCTGTTATTAATTGTCTGGTCACACCTCCAATGCTGTGAGCCCGTGCTGGCTCCGCAGGCTCTGAGGAAGGAACATCCATCCATCCTTCTTGAAAAGTGCCTTTACCTTTACTTTGTTTTAGGAAGTTCTCCTCTTTGGGTATATTTTCCCTTCATTTGTTCATTTTTTTTTTCTCCTCCACTCTATTTGTTTTAAATCCCACTAACTAGAGACTACTTTGTATCTCCTTCCTAAACAAGCTGTGAGTGATAATCAAAGCTCCTCTTGCTGGCTTGTCTTACAGTGCAGACTGGCTCCCTGGCAACTGTGGTCAGGGATCAGGGGAATGTGCAGCAGCAGCTGGGGAGGGCCAAGCAGCCTGGCCGGGCTGATGGAGGCTTGTGCTTTGTGCTGTCTACACTGGGCGGTCTGGGCTTGGTGAACATAACCACCCCCAAAACAAAACAAAACAAAACAAACGTTGGTTTGGGCTCACTGTGTTCTGTGGATGCTGCTTCAAGCGAGTGACTTGAGGCCTCAGTTTGTATCCTCCTGGGGAGTCACGGTATTTGTTTTGCTGGTCTCAGCATTCCAGAGAGGCAGTTTGGTATGAATAGTTCCTCAGTGCTAGGCACAAAGTCTGAGTGGATCGGGCCTGACTCTGTCCTTGATTGGTGCACACTCCTATAGCCTGCTCTCACCCTGGGCCCAAGGAGCCTTTCACAGCAGGGGTATAATTTTTGTTGCCTGGTAGGTATCTATGTGGGCACCTGGAATGGTAACTGACATCGCATTCCTAACTTTTTGGTTTTGCTGTAATGAATTCTTTGGCATGGGTATACCACTTAGGATTCTGACACAGTGGGTTTGCTGGAGGGCCTTAGAGTTGGAGACAGACGCCTGCCCAGAGTGAATTCCTAACGTCTCTAGACTGACAAGGCACAAAGTGGAAGCATGGTTCTTGGATATGTTTTGGTGACTTCCCACCCGTGCTGCCCTGCTGGCCTCTCTGAAAATGCATATCATATTCCTCATAGCAGAGCCGTCCACAGCCTCCCAGTTCCGTTTTTATGACGCTCTGTGTATTTCCTTTTTAACACTTCAAAGCATTTTTCAGACCCACCTTGCCCTGTCACCATTCCCTTTACTCAAACCAGTAGGGGTGATGATATGGGGATGTACCGTTAGACTTCCAGGAAACCGTGGTCTCTCCTTAGTCCTTTCTGCTTAGTGGGATACTTAATCTCTACAGTTGTAAGATCCTGATTTTATAAATAAAGTTGTATAATTCTTCCAGAATGAGTAAGACATGCCACTTCCTCTCCAAGCTTGTCTGTGGAGGTTGGGATTAGCATCACCATCCCCTCAAGATGCTTGCAGCCTCGAGCTAGTGCAGCGCTGCTGGGCCTGCAGAACCGGTAGTAATCTTAGGCCTTTTCTGCAGTACCAGGCTGCCTGGCATCAGAGACCCGATTCTTTCCTGGGTTGCGTCTTCATTGGGTCATAGCTAAGCTTTTCTAACATAACCGTCCACAAGGAAATCGTGATTATTGGCTAGCACACTACAAGTTTCCCCAGCACACAGATGAGCAGGTAGGATATATTGTGTGTAGATATGGAAGGGTCGGGGCGGCCTCGAGCATCTCCACCAGTACTTCCATGAGATTATCATGGGACTGGACACGCCCTCTGCCAGTTACATCCCATCACTGTCACCAGCGTAACACATCCCCTCCATGGCGATGGTATGAGCAACCACACTGTCATGCCTGTTGTTGCAAAGCACAGAATGCAGATAGAGTCCTGTTCATCACATAGACCGGGACATGCACGTGTCACCTGTGTGCTTGTTTTTTAGTGGCTTCACCACAGCTTGGGGTAGTAATCTGGGTCATATAGATGCACCATGTGGCAGCCTTCTTGTGTCGTTTGAGTCACTCTGTGACATTAACACAGCAATAGAGTCACCTGGTGCTGCATCTCTCGAGCTGTCCTGTCAGCAGTAAGCTGTATATTGACTTGTTGGGATGGGGACAGACCTTGGGTTCACGGCATCGGGGCTGATGTGCTCCTTTACATTTCATCGATCCAGGGATCGAGTCTCAGAGGCTGGAAAGAAGTAACTTCTCTGTTTAACAAAGATGATGAACAGCATCTGCTCGAGACATCCAAATCCCCCAAGTCCAAAGGGTGAGTCATAAGCAGCCCTCTTGAGAGGGTAACATGGCCAGGCATGCGAAGAGCTGCTGCGGTCATCACAGCAGGCCCGTCATTGCCTCTGGAGAGGCCTCTGCTGCCCAGGCTGCAGACCCAGGGGGACTGTGACGTCGGAATGCTAGGGTTCCTTTACCCTGTGAGCACAAAGAGATGGAGTACAGTTTTTGGGTACCCTGGAGACAAGTAAGATGTACCTTGGGTGGAGGTTATGTAACCAATACAGCACTTTGAAATGCTGAAGTAAAAAAAACTAAACCTCAGTAGCCGGAAGGCAGCCTGTAGTGATGCTGCTGACGTTGAACTCGCCAGCCATAGGTAGCCTACAGCCATAGCTTACGGTGTTAGGTAGTTTCAGAAAGCAAAGGAAATCATGTACACGCACCCTGCCGACGCTGTGTGTGATGAGGACAAGGGTGTGGTGGAGGAGCACCTGCTGAGCATGGGCGCGACCCAGCTGGATTCCAGCACCGTCTAACAGAGCCACAAGTAATGATTGGCAGCCATAAAAAATCCTAGAAAGTTAAGCATGGATAAATTGATAAATTGCTACTAAATTATTATTTATATAGTTATTTATATTATTATTTTTATAATTATTATTTATCAGAATGTTGAAATTGCATTTTGAGGTAAAAATGTAGCCTCACTACCTGTTGATAGCAGGATGGTGACCTTGGAAGCCTGTAGCTGTGTTTCCTTCTAGTAGATGACCATCAGTGGCTGAGAACGGCAGCTCTTCCTCACTGGCAGGTGCTGGCCTCCTACAGTGGCAGAGCAATGGTGTCACAAAAGGTCCTCTTGGTCTTTGGGTGATGTGCACATAGGTCTGGACACCTGTGTCCCAGTGTCTACAACAGTGTATTCTTTGTATTAGTCATTTCTGTTCCTTTTCCTTTTAAAGACATTTTTCTGTGTAGCCCTCTCTGTCCTGGAACTCACTCTATAGACCAGGCTGGCCTTAAGCTGAGAGATCTGCCTGCCTCTGCCTCCTGAGCAGTGGGATTAAAGGCATGTGCCACCGTGCTTATTTTAGCTAGTCATTTCTTTTTGATGACAAGTTTTGAGTACTTTTTTTCTTGAGTAAATTACCTATCAAATGTTGGAGAGATGAGTTGGTTCCTTGTGACAGTAGCATCCAGTCTCCTGTCTGAGAGCTGGTCCTTCACCCATACTGAAAGGAAATCACAGCATGGCTTCCATAAGCCCTCAGCAGCTAAGTTTCCAGTGTTATTTTTAACGTTTATTTCAAACTTAGGTGCAGGTTTCTGTCAGCTTTGAAAGAACTTGATAAAACTGGAATGTTTATGAGATCACTGACCAAAACTAAACTTTTCCATCTACAGAAGTAATCTACGACTAAAAGAAGAGTTGAAGGCAGAGAAGAAGTCGGGATTTTGGGACACTTTGGTTTTGAAGCAGAATATTCAGCCTAAAAAACCAGATCAGATCGAAGGTTGGGAGCCTCCAAAACTTACTGCTGAAGACGTGGCAGCCGATGCTGAGGACGGCCCCAGCGGCCGCCCAGCCTGGTCCGCGTGGGAGGATGATACGAAGGGCTCTACCAAGTACACCAGCCTGGCGAGCTCAGGCAGCAGCTCCCGCTGGAGCCTCCGGTCAGCGGGGAAGCTGGTCAGCATCAGGCGGCAGAGCAAGGGCCAGCTGACAGACACCTGTGAAGAGGTGGACTGAACCGAGGGAGCTTCACTGTGACGTCACATTGCTTTTAGGGTTGGCCCGGCCTGGTGGCCGCCTTCTAGTGCACCATTAATTTGTTGAGCCCTTTCATATTTCAGGGAAGGAATCCACTGAGTTGCTTGTGTCCTGTGCTCAGTGACCCTCACGCACCGTGGCTTCCTGGTGGCCCCTGGTTGCCTTACTGCAGAGACACCCACCCTCTGGGTACACGAGTGCTGAAAGGACACGTGCATCCCAGACCCTGTCCTGCGAGACGGAAGAACCACTCACAGCCTCCCCTAAGTTTCATGCCAGCCTCAGTCACCTGTGTTTCTAGAACCTCTGCATCTTGGCCCTGCACATGACGAGAGTGCTGCAGTTAACTGTGAATGAAAATGGCCTCTTGGCACCTTCTCCTTTGTCAGGATACAAGCAGTGTCTTCCAGAGAGCGTAATTCAGTTTAACAGCAGGTTCATGTTTCCTTATTAAGTTAAAAACAAAACAAAGTCTAGATGCTGGGAGCGCCTGAGGGTGGTTTGAGGTAGAATGTCGGCATTCTGAGTGGCCCGTCTGCTGCTGAGGGGGCGTGACCTTCAGGGTGGGCTTGGGTGGCAACTGGTTCTTCTTACTCTGAACTTTTAATATAGCTCTTTATTTTCTTCAAAAGAATGTTGATTTGAAACTTGGAGATGAAAGAAATACTATGAATGAATTTTAGTCACCCAGTAATCTTAACTTTGCTCAGAGAAGATGAACTTGCTCACTGTAGAGTTAAAACTGTATATAAAATACTGAAGTGCCTCTTTTCTATTAGTCTCAGATGTTTAGTTTTTCAAACCGAGATGCTTTTATGAGTACCGTTAAAGCTATACGGAGTGTCTCCACTCCAGCTCTGCCTGTCTGGCCTGCTGGCTGTGCTCGGTTCTGCTCCTGTGTTGGCAGTGCTGCTGTCTCCGTAGGGGATCCTCGGGTGGTGCGCACGCTTGTTTCTGTTTACCAGCTACAGTGTTCTGACAGGAGGTGTCTTCCCCTTGTTTGGGTTAAATAGTGAAAGCCTCCAGTCACTGTCCTCGGGTTTCTCAGTGTGAGCAGTGTGCCGCTTCATGTCCCTGGGTGTCCCGTTGCCTGTGCTGTGGCGCAGCCTCAGTGGCCTGCTGCAGTGTCAGAGTGTCCTCGTCTTTACTGGAACTAGTGTACTAGGTCTGTCATCTGTAGCTACATGTCTGTCTGTCCACCGCCCAGCCACCGTATCCATCCATCTGCTCACCGTCTGTCCACCCGTCAACTAAGATGTTAATCTTTAAAAATAGAACAATAAGTTTACTTGATAAACTATGAGAGGACTTTACATGGCGTTCAAATAAAAAATTGTTAATACCTGGTCATCGTGATATGGAGTTTTGAATCATAACGCAAAGTGTGTAACTTTTACCAGAACACGTGAGGTAGAAAACCGTTACGTATCCTCAGGTAAACAGTTGTGTGCAAATGCACTGACTTTCTGGTCTTCAAAACAGAGGCAACTGCAGGATCAGAAAGGGAGCAGATGTCCACAGCAGGAGCCCCCTGCTTTGTCTGGTTATCTGCCTGTGGCACAGGAATACAGACCCAGCTTGAGAACGCAGGGAAGGAGCTCACAGGCACACGGCCTGTGCCTACCGGGCCTGTGCTGCTGGCCCACAGCTCACTGTCCCTGTGCAGAGGTGCAGTGACCCAGGAGCCTCCACACCATCACCTCTCAGAAGGTGAAGATGCACCGAAACCAGACTTTTTTTTTTTTTACTATAGAAAGATTAACTAAAAAAGAGTTTTTCTTCTGTTGTATCAAATTAAAATATCTTGTGTTTGAGATCTTTAGTGTATTCATTGGTGTGCTTTCAGGAGAAAATCTCTTGAAAGACCTCAAGTGCACCTGCTCTGTTCAGATGTGGTTTGCGATACAGCTGTGATTCTCGAGCTCGTAGAGGGAAGACGCGGTTTCTGCAGTCTGTGCCTCAAACTTTGTTCTCTGTTCTTTAACAGCGTTTGGCTTCCAGGAGGGACAGGGTTCTTTTTAAAGCTAAGGATTAAAGAAAAAAACACAAAGATCAGCGCCTGTCTCCTTGGTCTCTCAGCTGCCAGCCCTTTCCTGACCTTGCAACCCTAAGATGAACAGCCCGCCCAGCCGTAAGTACACCGACAGCCTCTGCACAAGTACCTTTCTGTGTGAGCTAACTACATTGGGTCATTATCTGGAGGATGCCGGGCACACTGGGTGCCCTTGGCTGCTTCCGGGCTGCTGCCCTCAGTTAATGAGTTAAGGAAGCCCTTAAGCAAGTTGTTATTAGCTGAGAAACATGAATGCACTGGAGCTAGTACAGGTTTCTTTAGTTTTATTTTAACTTATCCACTCTCTTTTTAAAGTGTTTCCATCCCTTGGAAATAAGTCCCCCCCCCCCCCCCCCAACAGCAACCTTTATAAGATTAGTGCCCATAGGAAGCTCCCGCAAGCCTGTGTTCTTTCTGGCTATAGATGCTTTGGGGAGAAAGTGAGGTATTGCTCTTCGCTCTGTTTCTCATGGCCCAGCCCCTCTGCCCTTCACCACTTACCTGGTCCTCAGACTCGCTGCGGTTCAGGCTTGCTCTCAGAGGGTTCCCTCAGTGCGTCCCAGGAGACTCTCCAAGCTGGCCTTGGGAAACTTAGTCTTTGCAGTCTGGCTGTCTTAGCCACTCATTGACTGAGATTTGATTGCCTGAATCGCCAGAAGACAGTGTGAGGAGGGAAAGTGGTTTCTTCAACTCTGATCGGCTTTTTGAAACATTCAAACATAGTCCTCCGGTTTTAAGGAAGAACCCCAACAATTCACTATGAAGTGAGGCACACACCTCATGTGCCCGGAGCACTGCCTGGCCTTGTCCAGCAAGATGCAAGCATTAGCCCACCTACTTGAACTCATTCCTACCAGGTTGTTGGTGACTCAGCTCAAGGGTCGGTTCTAGGGTCGCCATATAAGCATGGAGCAGAGACTACCATAAGGGCTGCTCAAGGAAATTATGCTTCATTTCTGGTAAGTGGCTCCTGTTTAACAGAGTTGCTGCAAGGCTTCCATTGTGTGGTGGCCAGCAAGTGTCCACCTTATTTCACTGATGAAGCTGCTGAGTCTGTGGCTGGGATTTCTTGAAGTACCCAAGACTAGGACGAGCCCTTTCCTCTCCCTGGCATTGTTTTAAGCTATAGTAGCCATTAGGAAGGGTTACTTGGAGCCAGGCAAAGACATCATTCAAGTGGGATGTCCTGTTATTAAATACTGAGAGGAGAAATGATGCTGACACTGTTAGGTGATAGGGAAGCAAAATACATTCCGCCAGTTGTTAGCTGTGTTAGTGCAGTGGAGGGGTTACCAATGGTGCTCAGGGACCCTTTTACAGCCCGGGCCTGAGGTCCTAGAGCTGGGCAGAGGAGGCATATTCAGGCCTGCGAGGAGGAAACTGAACCTAAGGCTGCTAAAGCTGAGGAAAAAAATGACCGTCCCTGGCTTTTGTCATAAATTAGTCTTACAGCCGGTGGCTTTGTTCACTAAATATTAGCAGCTAAGGTCAGGGGCTGGTGAGCCGGGAGGATACAGCCGTTCCTGCCAGCCTGTGCTGTGATAACAAACTGCTCACTGGGTTAGCGCTGTTGGCTTTTCACCTCCTGTTTTCTCTGTGCTTTGGTAAGGGTGTAGAGAATCCTTGGTAGATGTCACAGCAGAGTGTTCAGTCTGTGGGCATCCTGCCTTCATGACCTCATCCTGGAGTCCACTGCCCTGGGGTATCCCCCCCGCCCCCCGCCGGAAACAGAAGGGACAAACCTATTTTGGTACTCTCGCCTTCCTGGCTTCTAAAGAGAAGCCCAGAAATGCAGACGATTGGGGAAACATTTGCTAGGGAAAGTCTGCCATTGCAAGGTCATGGTTTGGCTCCCATGTGTGCAAGGGAGATTTCCTCCTAACTGAAGGTGCCTGGGGTGGAGCGTTCCCTTGTGTGTCACGGGGGTCTCTTTCAGTTTAACTGAAGGGGGCATTTGTGTCTGCTCCAGCTTGTTTTTTCCAGGTCTGTTGGTAATGGAGACATAAGCTGTGTGAGTGCCCTCAGATGTCGCATTCACAGAAAGCCCACGTCAGTTCTCAGCACAACCCTCAGAGCACATCCCATCTTCTGTAGGCCGCATCTTCAGCAGCCCATGGCTTGGGAAAGTTCCTCCCAACAGCTGACAGTGACCAAGGGCTGGTCCTGACTTGTCTCTCATAAGACTGACTCTTTATGGCCTCAGCAAGTGGTTGATGAGAAGATGGAGTGAAGCCACAGGACCAGCAGTCTGGTCTGGGCCTAAGGTTGGTGGAAGCCATCTGTTGATGTCACCAGCCTGTACTTTTACTTTGCTGCCACACAGAGTCCCGAGAACACAAAAAATGCTTGTGAGAAGTTGCTTAGATGATCTTACTAGCAATTGAGCTTTAAAACACAAGCTGCCTTCATTGCAAGGAGCACCCTGGTTTTTGGTGAGTTTTGGTGGAAAATCCGATGTTTTGCTTCTGTGTTTGCACTTACATTATGCTCAGAAGTGGACACATCACAGTTGGACCTGAGTGCCCCTTACAGCAAACCCACAAGGAACTGAAGATGCTGCTGGAGACAGGGCAAGTGACACATGGAGATGGAGGGGGGTGACCTTTTCCTCTATTTTATCCCCTGGAATTTACTAAAAGCATCCTATAAAAGAGCACAGAAAGCAGTGCGGTGTGTTTATAACGTGGGGTGCTTCTCTAAATGGGCCATTTGTCACTTCCATGTGTGATGGAGTGAAGTGAGTACAGGTTCCCAGCACCCCTCGCCCTAGCTAGCTGCCCTATCACCTGAGAAGATTTCAGGTCATAAACCAGCTTTGCCCTGAACTGCACCAGGCTGGGCCGGCTCTTCAGCGCACGTGACTAATTGGTTCCGAGTTCTCCCTGTGGCTGTGTGTGGATGCTGTCCTGTGTTCAAGGCTCTCCAGCTGAGTCCTGCTACTACACTTAGGATTCCCTCCAGGCAAGGTATTACCAGAACCAGGCAGGCCGGCTCTTCACCATCCAGCCTGGTTCGGTGCAGTGCCACCATTTTATTTCTCCTTAGATATACCAGTTTTTATGGTGGGTGTAAATAAAAACGATTCTGGAAGTTGGAAAATCCTCATGACATCAAGAAGAGAAGACCTTGGAGAGTGAGACACTGGGTCTCCACAGTCCAGACACTCCACTAGCAATCATGTCTGACATCACCTTTCTCCAACCACTCATGGATTCAAGAGACAGATGGTCTGTACATGGCAGTGTGACAAGCCACTGAGCCACCCAGCCCAGAGTGTCTTTCACAGTGAGAGGTGGCATGCAAGCATTGGTGCAAGACATAACTGCAGTGTACTTGCTTGGGTTCAACTTCAACTGCTGAGGTCTGTGTTCTTCCTTGTAGCTATGTGCGGAGATGCCAGCCATGGACAGGAAGGGCGGTGATATCCCAAGCCAGTCACCCTCCAGGAAGTCAGGGGCGGATCAGTCCTAGCCAGCCCTAAGCTCTTTGTGTGAGAACTGCAGGGAATCTCCTATCTGACTGTCATACACCTGTAATCTCTGAAAATTGAGAGGCTGAGACATGGGGGTTATGAGTTCAAGGCCACAAAGCTCAGCAGCCCCAATTTGGCACCCAAAGCCTGCAAGGCTCTTGGACAGCCACTGGTTTTTAGCTCAGGACGGAGGCCTGGCAGCACTCCTCTGTGGTTCAAGACGATCTCTTCACTGTGAGCCCCCATGAAGTAAAAACAACGAAGCCAAGTTACATGTTCCAGTATATAATGGCACAGATTAAACACCCCCATTCTAAAAGGGAGGAATTGGAGCAGAGCAAGGAAGGTTTAGACCAAAACAAAACCCAAGCCCAGCAGGGTAAACAGCAACCCTACAGCTCTACACCAGCATCTGGAACTCATGATAGCATCCTCTGGGCTCCAAAGGGCTGGGGTAGATGTGCCTGTCCAACTGTGTTGCCTGCAGCAACTGTGACCTCCTCCGGGTGGCTTCATTGGGTGACTACAGCCTCCCCCAGCTGGGATCCCTAACACATTTGCTAGTGTCCCCACCATTTCTTAGGTTTCATTTGACAGCATCACACGCAGCCTGCTTCGAGCTCCTTCCGGAGAATCTTGTTGAAAGCCTCCATGACCCTGTAACCCTTCTATTTTGTGTGCCTGAAAGACATGTTCCTCCAGCACAATGCCACACCAAGAAAAGTTTGGGGCCACTTCAGCTGTGGCAGCTGTGTGTGTCTTCTAGGCTAATCTCGGAAGAGCGCCTCCCTAGGTGGCCTGCTAAAGCAGGATTCCCTTGGAAGATCTTTGTCCGTTCTCACTCTTGTCTTTTTTTTACTTTTGAAAAGTATTTTACGTGCATGGGTGTTTTGCCTGCACGTGTCTGTGTAATGTGTGTGCTTGGTGCCCCTAGAGGCCAAAGAGGGTATAAGAGTCCTTGGAACTGGAGCTGCAGACAGTTGTGAGCTTCCAAGTGGATGCTGGGAATTGAACCTGGGTCCTCTGCAAATCAATTTGTTTTAATATTCTGGAGCTCAAAGGACAGGGCCTTACCTTTAAGGTACCTTTCCTACTGGCCTGTGGGCTGATTTCTCTTGTTTTATCAATCTCTTTAACCATTATAGCTGCTTAGTCAGCACCAGCATTACAACTTTTATCTCATTCATGACTTTCCTCAGCACTGCACATTTTTTCCGTGTCTTTCACCCTTCTCCTACTGTGAATCTACATAAGAGCAGTGACACAGCTTAGATGTTGTGCTATCTTAAAATTTCCCATGAAAACAACCTAGTCCATTACTAGTCTCACTAAATAAATAAATAAATAAATAAATTCAGGATATGAACTGAATACAGATAGACTATAACAGAACAGGAATGGCCTCTAGCCCAATTCTTGATAGAGTCCTCATTTTCCTCTGACTTCTAATGAGCCTGCCCTTTCCATGTTTCTATAGGCATTCTTACCTTCTGAACAGCCCAGAATGGCTCCTTAAGATCTGTTTATAGCCTTCTGGAGATTCTGTAGCCTAAAGCTCCGCTCTTCCACAATCTTCTTGCAAACCAGTTCCAAAGACCCACAAACCACAAGGTCAGGCTTATCACAATAATAGTGCCACTTCTTGGCATCAAAATATGTATTAGGCGACTTCTGTAGAGGAACAGAACCAACAGTGTATGTGTGTGTGTGTGTGTGTGTGTGTGTGTGTTGTACAAGTGACCTCATTAGGCTGGCTTATATGACAGGAGCTGGGTTGTCCAGCGATGGTCATCTACACACCAGAGAGGCAGAGAATGCTGGTGGCTGCCGGCTGCAAGAAGCTGGATGCTTTAGAAACTGGGTGCTCCCAGAGATTTGCTGATATTGAATTAACATTTGAAAGGCCAAAGAAGCTGGAGTCACATAGGCAGAGGCTCCCAGCAGCAGTGATGGGAGAACTTGCTTTGGCACAGGCACAAAGGACCACACAGACTTTTTTCCCTCAGGCTTTTTTGGGGCACTGAATGGAAGCCAAGGCTCACACTGAAGGTGGGTTTTTCCCTGCTGATTCTGTCTGGGGATGCTCCACAGAAACTGGGGCATTGAATATCAATCCAGCGACACTGACCAACAGTATACTGAGCATCACAGTATATTTACAGATCACATGATTTAATATTTGAAAGCCCCAATTTCACACACAAAACAGAAGATTAAATGAATAGATAAAGTTGCAGGATACAAAATCCTGAAAAAAAAATCACTTTTTATTCAATAATCAAAAATAAAATTCATTTAGAAGTTAAAAGATGAAATACTTGGAAAATAGATTGGAAGACTTTGCAGAGATTTTTCTACCCAAAGAACTCTACAAGATTTTTGTTTTGTTTTTTTGCTGTTTTTGTTTTTCATGACAGTGTTTCTCCATTTCCCTGGCTGTCTTAGAACTTAATCTGTAGACCAGGCTAGCCTCAAGCTCAGAGAGCTGCCTCTGCCTCCCCAGTGCTAGGAATAAAGGTGTGCATCACCACACCCAGCTCACAATCTACAAATTTAGTACAATCTGAATCAAAATTCCAGGGGCATATTTAACTGAAATAGAAAAATCTGTTCTTAAAAACTTACAAAATCTTAGGATTCCAAATAACCAAAACAACTCTCAACATAATCCAAGTATAGGTCTCTCCCTTCACTTCAGAACAAACTAAAATGCTGAAGTCATCAACTG
Organism: Meriones unguiculatus; assembly: GCF_030254825.1. Classification (NCBI taxonomy): domain Eukaryota; kingdom Metazoa; phylum Chordata; class Mammalia; order Rodentia; family Muridae; genus Meriones; species Meriones unguiculatus. The sequence continues at coordinate 8,791,186 of NC_083352.1, read as the reverse complement.
ATGGAGGCATGAAGACTCTGAGCAGTTAAATAAAGCCCCAACAAATAAACATGGATGGCCAATACATTAACAACAAAGTGTCGAAACTGCTCTGTGAGGGCAGAAGAGTTTCCTCAAGTTGTGCTAAGAAGACAGGCAACCCGTTGATGGTATGCAAAAATGCTTATTAAAAGCTTTTTTTTTTTTTTTTTAATGTGAACCAGCCGGTGGTGGTGCACACGCCTTTAGTACCAGCACTCGGGGCAGAAGCAGACAGATCTCTGTGTTTTCGAGGTCAGCCTGGTCTACAGAGTGAGTTCCCGGGACAGCCAGAGTTAAAACAGAGAAACCCTGTCTTGAAGCTGGACCCCTTCCCCCGCCTTTTTCCTCCTTGGCTCTCTGAAGGCCAGATGGGTCAGTAGCAGCTCTACCGAGGAAGTTCCGCTAGGGCTCTTGCTCCTTCCCCGTGTGCTCTCAGCCGGAAACACGGGCTCAACATGTTCCGGCAGTGTTTCCTTCAGCACTCGAAGGACATGAGCTTCCTTAAGGTGGACTGAGCGGCCTTGAATGGATTATTCAAGACTATCTACCCAGTGAAACTGATCATGCTAGTCTTTGTGTATAAAGAATAAAAAAGTAAAGACCTTCAAAGATAAAAAGAAACTGCCTCCCCAAAATTGTGTTGTGTGTGTCCAAACACACACACACTTGCACACACATGCACATTCATGGTTCTGTACAGGAGCGCAGATGCCAATGGAGGCCAGAACAGTGCTGGATCTTCATTGCAAGCCAGCTGCCTCACAGTGGGTACTCAGAACTGAACTCGCGCACTCCGAAAGAGCAGGATGCACTCTTAACCACGGAGCCAACTCTCCACCCCTAGATCAAGTAAGTCCACAGAGCTCAGGAGATGGCTGAGTTGCTGACGGCACTTGCTGTTGGCACCTGATTACCCTGAACTCAATTCCTGAAAACAGTGGAAGGAGAGAGCCAGCTCCCAAACGCTGTTCTCTTTCACCTGCAATGACATGCACATACGTCTATCCACCACCCAGAACCACACATGACCGGTGTGCACGCAGGCTCTGTGGTTTGACATGAGGCAGGGCAGGTACCTGGTGCCGCGGGGCCACATTGCTGAGCCACTTTCTGCTAGGTGACTTGCCTCCCAGGCAAGTCCAATTCAGTCAAAACTGCACTCACGGTTGGCACGTGTTGCTGGGGTGCCACTTTTCACAGCTGGCTATTTCCTCAGGACAGAAATAGCAAGTGGATCACAGGGTGGGTCTGGTGGGTAAAGGCATAAGCAATTATGCTTCCTTCGATGTGGGTGAGGTAACAGCTACGTGGATTCTGAGACTCGGGGCCACCAGATGGCCGTAATCCTGGCTGGTAAGTATCGGGCTGTGCATCACCTTGTGCTTTCTTCCCTCGTAAGATACTGGATCTGGTGTAGAACTGCAAGATGAGTGGGGCTGCGCATAAGTGTGCATACTGGAACACTCAGTGGTGGAGAGGAGGCAGAAACTTGTCTGCTTTTGAAAACCTGCAGAGAGCAATGGCAGTAGGAATTTGCCATTTCCAAAAGGGAAGATGTGTCTAAACTGACAAGGGAGACATCTTTGGCTGATTTCAACAAGCCTGTTTAAAGATAAACTAACACGGATCATCACAGGGTTCCAAACATAACAGGACATCACCACCACAGATACACACACACACACAAACACAGTGGGGGAGGGGAGTGGAAAGATATTTCTTAAGTTCATCCTTTTAAGGCTGTTTTAACCTGATAACAAAAATAGATGAAGATATCACAAAAAATACTATAAACTAGTTCATATAAAAACCTCTTATAAACATGAATGTGACCTGCTATAATCTAAAGGATTTCATCAAGTATCTTTTCCTATAGCACAGGTCATAAAGTCCTTCAGCTTGTATGTATTTGTATATATATATGTGTGTGTGTGTGTGTGTGTGTGTGTATGTATATATACACTTATATATACATATACTTTTTAAAAATAATTTATTCACTTTATGTCCTGATTGTAGGCTCCTCCCTCATCTCCTGGTTCTACCCTCTCTTCCTTTTCCTCCCTATCCCCTCCCCTAGTCCACAGAAAGGGGGAGCCCTCCTCCAATACTGTCTGACCCCAGGCTGTCAAGTCTCACAGGACTGGCTTCATCCTCTGTGGCCTGGCAAGGCTGCTCCCCACCAGGAGGAAGTGATCAAAGAGGAGTCCTTGTCAGAAACAGCCCCCTTCAGCCTACTTCCATCATGGGAAGGGTTTGTTCCTCCTCCAGTTACGACAAATAGCATCGCTGGGTGTAGCTGTCTGGGTCAACAGTTACCCCTGAGATTGAACTGTATCGTCTCAGGCCCTCCTGGCATTTAGAGCTTCAGGGACAAGTATCTTGTTCTTCTGATGGACATGCCTTTACATGTGACCTGATGTTTCTGCCACTTTCAATATACTTTCTTTGCGTTGTGTATTTAGTGATTTTAACATGGCAAAGAGAGTTTCTCTTCCTCATCTCATCTGTACGGTATCCTGGATCTGAATTTCTGGATGTCTCCCTAACTCTCAGAAACTGTTTTGTTTTGTTTTAATGTTTTCCATGCCAAGTGGGCTTATTCTTGTATGTTCACAAGCCACACATCTGACTTTCAATAGTACTGGGTATTAGCTGGCATTCCCATTTGTACCTTATCTTTGGTCCTGTTGCCTCATTTCAATTTCACTGCTTTGCTTTTGAGCTCAGTTCTTCTGTTCTATCCTTGATCGGTTCTATTAAGACCTTCCTTGGGTTTTATTTTCATTTCTGGCATTTCAGACGCGTTTTTCTTCAGCAACCCTATCTTTTTATTGAATTCCTCTTTCATACCTTTCATCTTCCTTATGTCATTCAGCTCTTTGTGTTCTCAATTAGAAGTTTATCTTTGCTAGACATGGTACTGTGTGCAGCATTAACACCAGCATTTGGGAGGCAGAGACGGGTGGGTCCCAGGAACTCTGAGGTCAGGCTGGTCTACACAGTGTCTCCCATGTCAACCAGAGCTACAACAGTGAGAGCCTGCCTCCAAAAAGGGGGGAAGAAAGAAGTGGGGGCTGGGCGGGCACGGTGGCACACGCCTTTAATCCCAGCATGAAAGGGGCAGAGGCAAGCGGATCTCTGTGAGTTTGAGGCCAGCCTGGCAGATTTGCAAAGCAAGTCTAAGACAGCCAGGGCTACACAGAGAATCCCTGTCTTAAAAAGGAAAAAAAAAAAAAAAAATGAGGGAAGCTTCTCTTCTTTGAACACGGTTATAGTCATTTTTTTCCAAGTTCTCACTCAAGTCCTGTCTGGAATTTTTCAAGTCCTGTCTGGAATTTCATCTACTGTATGCCATTATTATAGGATCAGTAATTTTGTAATTAACGCTTAGTAATTGCAATAGCAATGTAGTAATTAACTCTTATTGCACTGCACTTAGATTTACTGATTTACATCAGGCATTACTTCGTATTTATTTTACTATTTAACCAGCTATATCCTCTCAGTTGAAGTGTCACACCATGCCGTTTGGATGGAATATAGTTGAAGTGTATAGTTCAGAAAATAGTTCCTCAGGGTTGGAGCTCAGGTCCTGGTGAAACCTCCACACTCCCTGAGTAGACTATTAACCACACACAGCTGCTGGGTATCTTCACTATGTTACTGTTGTACTAGTCAATTAACAATACCGACACCTTGGGCTTCAAAAGCTGTTGCAGGCTAAATAAATGGGAACTGGGAAGGTGTGGAGGAAAGAGTTGGAGAGTGATGTGATCAAAACATGCATGAAACTCAAAGCTCTTATTAGAGTGTTGGTATAATCTTCTTGTGGAATGTATATGATTTACCCTGTTCACTCAAATGCTGATTTCTCTCCCCCACTATCTGGTTTCAATCCAGACACTGCATTGTGAAATAAGCATTACTTGTCTCAAGTATGCGTAAACATACCATTTGTTTTCTATGTTGTCAATTAAAACAACCAGCCACAATGCTGAGCAATGGAGAGGATAGGGTGGGACATCCTGGTCTGGGGTGGGAGGGAGAGAAGGAAGCAAGCTGGAGGGAGGAGAGAGAATCCGGAGGAGAGGTCTTGGAACCACGTGGAAAAATGAACCAGACCTAAGATATGACTAAAACCAAGTATAATGGGTGAAATCTGATGGTAGGAAACTGTGTGGACTTGGAGGTTTAGGATGGAGTAACTATTGCATTGTGCTCTAGGTTAATTAAATAAATTCTAGTCTCTGTGTGGTGATTTGGTTATACAGCTATTCATGAATAACCGCTGCTTAACTAAAAGATATATCAATAGTAAATATTTAATATACCATAACATTAGAGAGAACTAATAAAATATTTCAAAGTTTATTTTTATTTCGCCCCAAATAAGATTTTTTTTTTTCCTGAGACAGGGTTTCTCAGTGTATAGCTCGCTCTGTAGACCAGGCTGGCCTTGAACTCACAGAGATCTGCCTGCTTCCTAGAGTGCTGGGATTAAAAGCATGCACCACGACCGCCTGGCAAATAATATTTTTCTATAAGCTTTGTCTTACTGTTTTAACAATGTGAAGAGACACCATAACCAAAGCAACTTGTAAAAGGAAGCACTTAAATGGAGGCTTAAAAGAGTTTCAGAGGGTTAGTCCATGCCTGTCAAGGCTGGGAGCATGGCACTGCCGCAGTAACTGAGCGCTCATCTGACCTGCAAGTTGCAGGCAGAGTGAGCAAGACTGAGCCTGGTGTGGGCTTCTGAACCTCAAAGCCCACCCCCAGTGTCACCCCTATCCCACACAAGGTCACACCTTCTAATCCTTCCCAAACAGTTCCACTAACTAGAGACAACCTTTCAAATGTATGGGCCCATGGGAGCTGTTCTCAGTCAAACCATCAGGATCTATGCTTTCTCACTGGAAGTTGTGTATCACAATGACTGAAAAGTATGTTTTTTTTTTTCAATCTTTTGCATAAGTTATACTGAAGACTCTCAAAGGGGTGATGTTAGCACTAGTTTTTAAACTATTTTATTTATGCTTCTTATGTCCCTTTCTCCCTACTCCTCCCTAATTCCTTCCAACAGCCCAAAACCGGGTAGGAGAGGAAGGAGGTTAGTGGGGAGAGGGGGCAGTGTTCCCTTAGCTACTTCCTGCTGGTTAGGGTTATCGGGTTCCTTGGGCAAATCCAATCTTCTTTTTAGGATATCTCCAATTTCTTATCAAACTGCGTCAACAGCAGCCAGGAGCAGCAGGGGAAGCACCAGCAGCCACCTTCTTTCTCAGAACTCCCCAACACTCTCTAGGCTCTGGCATTTATTCCCTCCCTTCTCCAGAGTCCTTAGATTTAAACTATCTGCAACTGGTAAAGAGCTCCACTCAGAGCATGCATGAGGTAAATACTTTGCTGCTGTGGACAATCTAATCAGTCCCATACTCTACACCTAGGATCAAAACAAAAACATGTTTATATCCACAACTGGTGACAAGGTAGATCCATGTGGCATCCAAATCTGAGAATCTATGTGGTTATGTGTAAAGGCAATTTAACTTAAAACTATCAATTTTGTAGACATTTATAATAATAATAGTTTTGTTTCAATCCAAATCCTTGTTTATGGCCTGTATGTTCAAAAGCTAAAAATTACTACTAATAAGCAGGGAAATAATGTGAAAATTCTGCTAATGAAATATATACTTCTTTGGTTTTTAAATAGGTGAATTCTACATTAATGTGGATATTTTTAACTCTAATGCTTTTTAAAATGCTGGCATGGTATTTATTAAAAAAAAAAAAAAAGAAAGAAACGCACAACTGTCAAAGTAGAGAAAAGTGTCAGTGGAGAGCTCAAGCACAAATGGGACATCTATTTCACAACTCCTCAGTCCCACCATTGAAGATGCAGAACCACTGTAAGGGCCTGAGGTTGGGGAGGGGTTCATGAGCCCTCACCTGAGGAGCTATGCGCAGGCAATGGTTGGGATCAGTTTTCTTTCAGGGTTTGGCCCTAGTGGACTGCCCTGTATTTGGGAGTGTATGAGCAAGCACCAATTGGAGTTGGTGAGTTGTTATAAATGAAAGAGGACACAAAGTTGGGTTGTATGGAACTGGAGGAACAGCAGTGAATAGGAAATTCTCAAAGAAGTGATATTCTTTTAAAACGAAAGTCAAGCAGCACGTCCTGCTGGGCCTAACACTGTGAATCCAGATAAACCTCCCTTTCCATGTGTTGCTTGTCATGTTGACAGTCACACCAATAAGAAAAGTAACCAATAAACGTCTTTAAGAAATTAATATAAAAAAGAACAAGTCCCCCAAAGAAAGCAGACAGGCAGGACGTAGAAACAGCCAAGAAAAACACACGGGGCACATCTGGTCGATGCACTCGGTCACTGCTGCTTCAGAAAACTGGGCGCCCCACCTGCATGCCAATGCTGCTCTCCGCATGGTTCTGAGAAGTCAGCGGCAGCCAGGTTCTCAGGCAGTACTGAGCTCTTCTGGTTATGAATGGCAGGCCGGATGTTTATGGTTCTAAAAAACGCTCACTTTAGTGTACATGAGGAATCTGGGTGTCTGCACCGTGTCAGAGAAACGCAGTTGACATTTACAAATGTTGTTCTTGGCTGTTGTGCCAGCTGAGGACAGGGGGTAAGGCTGGAAAGTGAAATTTTTGATCCGTATCTATAAATATGCTGTTATAAATTTTAATGTGCTTAGAAGGTTTGAAGAAATGATGAGCTCAGGGCTCCTGACTGAACTGAGGACGGAAGCCGTCAGCAATGCTCTGCTACCGCCACTGCTGAGCGGCAATGCTGTAAACCCTTTTTAGCAAGCACAGTTATCTTTTGGGAAGAATTATGTAACTTACTTTCATGTATCTTTATTTTCAAAAATTTCTAAAGTGCACATGCATTATTTTTAAAATAAAACATCATATTTTAAAGACGACACCATTCAGTTGGATGTAAATTTGATGACACTGAATCAGTAGATAACATGGTTCCTTGCTTTACCCAGGAAAGTAAGTTCTACACGCTGTCAGTTCAGCCTGCCTAGGCTGTTTCCAGCTCCCTGGTGGGGCTCTGTTCTGGCATGGATGTATACAAGTGTGGATGTATGATGGCCTCGTGGCAGGGGTTCCCAGGAACACGGAGACAGTGCTGCTAGCTGTGGACAGTACAGACAGTTCCCAGCCTGACCCTCTGTAGCGGGACAGCGCACCCCAAACATGTCCCCGGGTAATCTTATATTCAGTGAGGACTCATCTGGGCACAGCCGCTGGGGTTGTGAAAATACATTTTAAGAAAAATAAATATTCTGCATAATGTATTTACAAGGATCAACTGTTTTGTTCTTCATCCCAATTACTCTAAGCTGGAAAACTATCGTTTGACAACTACAAAGCATATTCTTGCTTGCTCATGTCAGTTCAGCACAAAATGTGGGGCTGAAATCCAAAACTTTTTTGATCCATATTTAAAAATGTACAAAACTGCAAATTTTATAAGCTGAGAAGAGTTTCAAGAAAGAAGTACAAATGGCTTCAGGGTCTCCTCTCTCTCACTGATGTTGCACAACAGCCAGAGCACCTTCCATGTCCTGTCAGGTTCTTCCGGAAGTGAGGCCGCACAGGTGCAGCCAGTCACCGACCCTGTCATCACCTCACATCGAGGAATACTTACACCAACTACGGGACACACGGAATGCACAAGGGACAAGTATGGACAGGGCCACAGGGCTGAGGGCGTCATTAGAACTTGAAGAGGTCAATGAAGTGCTCGGGGGACACGGGTGTAAAGCAGCTGTCGGGGTCAGCCGCAGTGCAGGGGTGTCCTGAGTCCTGAGGAGAGAGCAGAGGGGGTGGTCAGAGTGCATTGTTATACTTTTACAGGACCAGCACCTGCATTTTGCTGAGCAAATCCTAATCCCTTCCTCCGCCATACAAATGCCTTAGCTGAGAATCAGTTCTTGGGTGGCCCCAGGGGAAGCATGACAACAGGTGACAACGTCTCAGCTCTGTAGTCCCCTGTAAGACATGGAAGCTACAGATCTCTGCCTCCTCCTGGCCCCCCCGTCCACATCCCGCCTCCTGTTTCCCTCTTCCCTTTGCAGGCTTTGGGGTGGGTAGGTAGCCTCCAACCACACACAGAGGGATGGGACACTGCACACATTGTCTCAAGAGCAGTGTGTAGAGTTGGTATTGTCCACACCAAGGAGCTGCAGTTATTTTCAGAAGAAGTAACAAGAGAAATCTAAGATTCGCAAACATCTGGCACCATCTGGAGAGGCTCGGTGTGGCTGGAGCGGCTTCTCTGGCCCCCAGCAGAACACCCTAAGGGGGCATGGATAGGTCTTCAGCCAGCTTTCTGGAATAAGCCTACTGTTGTTAGCAAGAGCTGAACTTATGAAAGCTGTCACCTGACAGGGCAAAGACAGTGCACAAGCTGGAACAGCACACAGGAAGTACCTTCAACAACCAAGCAAGGTGGTAGTCCTTTGACAGCGTGGAGACAGTCAGCAAGGGAGCAGCAAAGGGAGGAAAAGGAAAAGTAAGGATTAGACGGCGCTAGGCGGAGCTCGGCATTTAGGTGTGCAGCATGTGTTGGTGAAAACAGCTAAGACCCTGCATAACTACATTTGATCAATATAAAATACGAAAAGAGTACCACTGGATACCCCATTTATACAATGAAAGGTGGTCTAGGACCAAGCCAGGCACGGTAGCTTTCAATCAGTGCCTCACAGCACGAGGAAGGCAGTGGCAGGTGGATCTCTTATGAATTAGAGGCCAGACTGGTCTACATAAAAAAGCTTCAGGCCAGCCAGGGCCACATAGTAGAAAACCTGTCTCAACAAATAAATAAAAATAAATAAGAAAGCCTAGGGCAAGAGGAACAGTTCCATTTCCTTTTAAGTCTCCCAAACTGACAATGTGGAAGCCATAACACTCAATTATTTGTTGAAAAAGGCGTAAAGCAGTCCTCCTATTTCCATGAGAAAGAAAGAAAGAAAGAAAAAAAAAAAAAAAAACAGATTCTGGGGGAAAGCCCCTCGCCTTTCTCCTTGTCCTGGGGGCCTGCTCTGTGATTAACAATGTCTGCTGTCATTTCTGTGTGGCCTGCAGCCCTGTGCTAGGGGCTGCTTCTGTGCTCTCTAACTAAGGCTCTGTCTCTACCCTGCTCAGGAGTGGCTGACATTTCAGCTCTGCTCATAGGGGCAGTTCACAAAAACAGGCCAGTAGAGAGGGTCCGGGATCTCTGCCTCATCACTGGTCACAGCCTTGCTTCCACTGCCTGTGGAGACCACTAGGTCGCTGCTAAATGCTAGTGGCTACTGAAAGCCTGAGACAAGAAAGGAGCACAGAAAGGCCAAGTCCCTGTCCTAGCTGCCTTAGCCCTCTCTCTGAGCCTACAATTTCTGATAGGTTTCACAGTCGGGAAACTTAGTAGGGATGGAGAGAGACACAGGCATACACTGCTTGGCCGCCTCAGTGTGCTGGCAACCTGGGTGGGGACAAATGATGTGTCTTTCACAGCAGGTGGGAAAATTCTGAGTATAGTGGAACTAGAACAGATGGAAAGCCAGCTCGGGAGGAGCACGGTCCCCATAAGGATAGGTGGTCACTATGGAACATGCTAGGCACGAGACAAGATGCTGCCCAGCCATAGTATGGCTCTTGACCACACCCAGGGCTAGCTGAGGACTAGGCACCCCTCTTCCACATGCCTATGGGTCCACCTGTCAGGCTGCACGCTGCCATACCTGTAGCACACTGGTCACCTGGGCCTGACTGTATACCTATGCTCTCCCAAGGGCGCTGCTTCTGGACAGCGGTGTACCTCGGCATAGCAACGATCTGACGGCTTCAGGGACGAGAAAGGTAATCTTCTTTACATTCTCACACTTATGTTTGGAAGCAGATCCTCAAACTCACAGAGTCTCTGGAAGGATGGTATGTGGGGAACTGTTAACATGACTCCCTGAAGCTTCAGACATCCTGCCAGGCCTGGTGCCACTCTCCCTCCGTCTGTCTCCCAGAATGGCAAAGACCAACAAGGGTCTGCCCTTTAAGGACTTATTCCGAATATTCATAATTTGATCACGGTGGCAGGTGAAGCCAATTAAATATAGAAATTTGGAGGCCAGTTCTTTGGAAATAAAAATAACCAGAACATAGATATTTCATGGAACTTGAGCTGCACATTCTTACCCTGCTCAACAATAGAGCCGTACAGAGATGGACACTGGTTTCTCTGTGTTGTTTTCTATAGAGAGAAAAAGTTCCAAATATGTATAGACACTAATCCAAGAAAAATGCTGACTGTCACACACACAGCTGAAAGCCTTCAATCCCATGAGTAAAATCTTCCCCCACATAAGCATCCATCCCTTTACTATTTCTACAGCGTAAGATCGTCTTGGAGGAAATAGAAAGCCCTCTGTAGGGGACACTGAACATTAGTGACCTCACTCTGACTGGGACAGAGACAAGTCCTCATCTTCGCAGACTCAGTGACACAGGAGAGATCCTGAGCACAACCAGGATCCCGCTGCATTCAGGTGTCAAAGCTCCTTTTGCGCCCCGTCTGGGGAGGAGGGAACACTAGAGGTTTACACACTCTGGTTGTGTATGTAAAACCTCACCAAGGACTTGAAGACAAAATGAACACAAGATGACCCTGTTCTCAAGAGAAAGGGTTCTAAACAACAGCCTGCCTGCTGCAAAGATACTTCACATACTTGGCACTTTTAATTTTGAGAAAGAAGGGAACCAAGGTCAGGGAGACAAAGCCTCCTCAGCTGTTCTTGCTGGAGACATCAGCCACTACTGCTCAGAGTCCTGTGAAAATACCACATGGCAGCGTCAGCATCTTCACTCCCCTGCTCAGGCCTGGACCATCGTAACAAAAGACTATGCGAACAGAAATAAAGTTTGAAATGAAAAAAATGTTGAAAAGTTGTCCTTTGTCAACAATTTAAGAGCTTGCCTTGTGTCCCATTTGCTAACAAACTTAGACAAATGTAAAACAAAACCATCCAAGCACATTACAGCGGCTACCAGGGAGAGGAAGTGATGCACAGGCTCACCTACGGGGCACATGCCGTGTAACCAGAGACAGTGTGCATGGTTAGATAGTGCAACAGGATGAAGGGCTCCTGGTTGACTGTTCAGATATGAGAAGTGCTGACTGAGGCATTTGAGGTTTTCACTAGAGGACCAGGCTTGCGGGTAACAGAATTATAGCCCTGTCAAGAGTCCACATTTACCCTGAAGCATGTCTTCCTATGGCCCCACTGCCTAACCTACGAACTTGGCTTGAGTGAAGAGGCTAAAGGCTGTCCTAATACCCCGCAGAGAGTGGGCCTGCCTTCCAGATGTCCCAAGGGCATGGGCAGACAAGTTCAAGTTCTTCAGGTTAGGTGTGAGGCACCCAGAGCCCTATTCAAGACGGGCCACTCAGGAGCCTCGTCTGCCCCCGTCATAGCTCCCAGACTACATCTCCAGCAAGGACAACCCTCCATTCAGAGGCAGCACTTCAGTTTCAACAATGTTGGCTTTTCAACCCAAGCGTACCTTTTTATGGCTGCCGCTCCATCCCCTTCCCAGTACCTAGTAACGCATTTCAGTAACATTCCCACCACAAGCATTATTTCCATTCTTCTCTTACCTTTCTATTTAAGATACAGGTGAATAGTCTGTTTCACTGAATTCCAGTCCTCACATTGCAAGAGTACACCTTAAATCATTACCTTCCAGAAGAGAATGCTGCAGTGCCGACAGAAATGTAAAGTGTCTCCATACTGCTCTTTAGTCGGGTAATATTTCTGAAGCGTAAAATACATCAACTTCCATTCGATATGACCTTTTTCTGAAAGGATCAAATGTCTACAAAACTAAAAAAAGAAAATTCTGTTCAGAATTATTAGATGATTTTTTTTAAATATACACTAGGTATGTATTTTTTTAAGGCAGAGCAGTGCATGAAATATTTTAAGATCTAAAATTGAACTTAGTTGGATTAAATCAATGAGATACAAGTCAAGCCAAGCAAATCATGCTGTTCCTATACAATGACAGCAAGCAGCTGAGAGCCAGACAGAAAACAGCTCTGGATAAGGTCTGTGAGACCTGACAAGGCCATGTACTTGGTAAGAGTCTTGAAGGCAGAACACATAAAGAACACTCATGACTTAGCTTGAGAATGGATAACAGACTTGAAAAAGCATTTCTGCTACCAAGACACACAAGCGGTCAATGTCCTCGTGAAGGGATGGCAACCACCTGAAGCGAAAGGGTGCACCACCTCACACCAACTTGGACGGTGGTAATTAGAAAGTCAGGCAACGAGCGCGGGGGAGGGTGGAGCAGCCAAAGGCCTGCTGTTCTGTAGGAACGTAGAGGGTTGTGGCCACTGAAAAACAGTGCCGCTTCTCCAGGGATTAAACAAAGCTAGCGAATTGTAATTCCACGACGAGGAAATTAGTTTAGAGAAATGGAAACACATCCATACACAAACTCATCACTGCATGTCCAGAAACAACCCTCATAGCTACAAGGTTTGCAAGGAAACCCAGTGACCATGACCAGAGGAACGGGTAGACAAAACATGGTGTCTCTGAAGAAGAGTTGATTCCTACTACAGACGCCTCCTGAAGGGCACTGGGGGGAAAGAAGGTGTCACAACAGCCTGACTGCTGTATATTCTGCTCACACCACACATCCAAACCAGGAAATCCAGTCAGAAAGTGGACAAGGGTTGCCTAGGGCTAGAGTGGGCTGAGATGCCAGTGGACAAGGCTCTTGAGACAACAGTGATGTCCAAAACCAACTATAGTGACAGAGATAAAAACTGGACAGCATCTTAATGACATTACCAAAAAATGCCTGGGCAATATAATTTGGGTCATGAGAACATAAAGCATGTGGCCAGATAAGGGCTATGTATGTGCTGTGCACATAGGGAATTGTGTGGCTGATAGGTCCTGTCCATGTCCATGTTGAAAAGATGCCCTTGCCTAAGTTTGCTACCGCTTTTCATGAGTGTTTTGCTTCTTATAACCGAAAACAATCACTTGTACAACATGTAATCACCACACCTTTTAAGGACTTTGTTTGGAAATGATAACGGAACCAATGAGGGAATCTTACTTCTGCTACAATTTGAAGAGGAGACAGTTTGAAAAGCAGAGGGGGCCAATTACAGGGCTGGCTATAGCAATTTCTGTATCCTTTAAGCACCATGGAAACATTAGTTTCTAGAGACAAAAATACCTCTGCCTTGTCTTCTTCCCCCCTCACCGTTCCCTGCTGCACCAACATTCACAGGAGGAACACCCACATTCCTGAATGGTTTTTCTTCTACATAAGAACCTGTGGTCTCTCTGCTAGCCCATACCTCACATCAAACACGTGTTGCTAATGGCTCCTTCTTATGTCACTATGGACTGTCAATCCAAGCCTTCAGCTTCACCTGAAGTGCTTCCTAACCTATACTGTCTGTTTGACCCTAACTCTAAACTACTGCTAATCCTGAGAAATCAGTACAGATTCGGTTTTGTGATTCAATCAGAAAAATAATACATCAGTCAGGCACACACCTTTAATCCCAGCACTTAGGAGGGCAGAGGCAAGCGGAGCACTGTGAATTCAAGGCCAGCCTGGTCTACAAAGCAAGTCCAGGATAGCCAAGGCTACACAGAAAAACCCTGTCTTGAAAAACAAAACAAAAAAAGAAAAAGGAAAAGAAAATATACACCAAAACATATATTCATGGGTGCTAATAACTACAACTCTAATCTAACTTAAGAAGTTAGATTAGTCTGCTTACACTCTGTAAGCAGAGTGTAAGTATTGGGCTGGAGAGACGGCTCAGAGGTTAAGAACACCAGCTGCTCTTCCAAAGGTCCTGAGTTCAATTCTCAGCAAACCATATATATGGTGGCTCACAATCATCTATAATGAGATCTGATATCCTATTCTGGTGTGCAGGCATACATGCAGGCAAAGTACTGTACACATAATAAATAAATCTTAAAAAAAAAAAAAGAGTGTAAGTATTGTTGCAAACAGACCTTTAAGGTGTTTCATCAAGGACTTAAAAATGGTCACCTGGTATCCTGAAGGTATGCTGGTATCTGGATATCTAGCAGCCACCAGGCACTTTGGTAACCCACCTGAGCCCTGGTTCCTCTCCCTGTGGTACCCTTGAAGGTAGGTCCCAGAGCAACTGGGTAACGCACGGAGCCCATCCTGACATACACTCAATCATCATTTTGTCCTCGGTTCTGAATCTTTAAGATTATCCAACCTCTCCTGCACTTCTGATGTCAATTCAAACCCAATCTCACAGAGAGGACAGAATCACGGTTGTCAGCTGAGAAAGATGGTAAGAAGGGAGCATGAAGGGGCAGGATGGCTCAACGGACGTCCCCTCCCGCTCAGATGAAGCAGCCCACCTAGCAGGTGTCAAACCTCTGCACACCCCTTCCAATGGACCGTGTGTTGTGCTGATCCTTCGTCCTGACTGCATCGCTCCATGTCTGAGACGCCAGAGCATCCGGAGCTCTCACAGACTTGCTCTGGGTCCCCTCAGGGCTCTGCTTATGCCTCTCTTAGGGTCCTGGCTGGACCTGTACATATCCCTGAGCACCACCTTTACTTCTCCGGGCCTCCTTGTGCCCACACCAGTGTTACTCTCAAGCAAGATCCAGAGGGCCATTTAAAAGGTGCCTATGTTCCAGAGGTTTCACTGGATTTTCTAAGCTAGATGGAATCTTGAACGTGGCTGAGAGTCTTGATCCTTTCTTCCTGGGACTTGCTTTCTATTTCTACTCTGCCCGTGCTTGTCATGAAATCAATGTTGCCAACTTCACAATGCTCCTGTATCTCAGTCATGTCCACACCTCTAAAGAGAGACAACATATCACTTGTCCCTTCCTACATCTGCATGGAATAGGGGACGTTTTATACAATAAGCCAGGGATGCCTAGATGCCACGGAAGAGCAGAAGTGGGGATTTCACTCTGGAGCAGGAGACATGGAGGACCTCGAGATGGTGCCACCAAGTGGAAAGCATGGGAGCTACAGGGGCCAGGTGGCTCTCAGAGTAACAGGCTGCCAGAGGCAGAGCTGGAGTATGACTTGTTAGGTAGAGAGAACACCACGGCCTTTTACCAGTGAGTGTGACACAGCTCAGCTAGTCATGTTATTTGTCACTAGGCCACTTTTACAATCATGAAATATGAGCTTGTAACTGATAGAATTCAGAAGCGGCTTCAGTACTCTAGTTACTACCAAGTCCCTGCGAATGAGGTCCACGTCCTCCCCAGGTTCATCTGAGCACAAGGGACCGTGGATGTGGACTTGACTCAAGGGTAATGCACCACACACACACCTGCTTCTCAGCGAAGTGGTACTGACACAGTTTCTTCCACAGCCGCCGATCTTCACTGAGCATGTACAGGGTTGGAGTCACCTGGCCCAGGGTGACAATGTCCCAGCCATCTGAGAAACGGTACAGGATGTTGTTCAGCATGTGCAAGGGCAGGTCACTGAGTGTGAGGCCAGTGTTTACCTGCTAAAAGGAAACACAGTGGCGTCAAATGGAGAAAACACGTGGCTTCCTTCAATAAAAAAAAGTGGCCACGCTGCACATAACTATAGGACTACAGGAAAGAAGCCATGTCCTTTAATGTCGCTTCGGTCTTACCTCACTACTGGGCAGGGTGGTCTCACAGGGGCTGGCACACAGCAATATCCCTGTGCCCGGGAAGTTGAACCCTTGGACATGCTAACTAGAACTATACCTGGAAATGGTGGATCTGAAATGTGGAACTGCAGATGACAGTAATCATGCTTCATGGCAGCAACGGAAATGAGGACTATGAGGTACTCCACACCACGAATCCAGGGACAGGCCCAGGGTGTATAATGTCTCCCCAGCTTTATTGCCATCTATCTTTAAATCTGAATTTTCTCTGTATTGAGCATTTAACACATTTATGATATACAGTATGGTGTCTGATTAACACAAAACAAACAAGCTTCTATAGCAAAGAAGAAAGTAGAGAGTGAAAGAGAATGTGTGCCAGCTAGTCATCTGATGGGTTAATAAAAAATGCTAGGAAATCACAGAACTCAATGAAGGACCCCATGAAATCCTAATTTAAAATGGGAATTAATTGAACAGACATTTCTCAAGAGGAAATGAAGATAGCCTACAAGTATGTGCAAACACTCAATATCACTATAACCAGAGAAATACAAATAAAAATCACAACAAGGCACCAGTGAGAATGGCAATTATTAAAACAGCAAAATAAGCCAGGCACGATGGCGTACGCCTGTAATCCCAGCACTCAGGTAGACAGAGGCAGGCAGATCTCTGTGAGTTCGAGGCTAGCCTGGTCTACAAAGTGAGTCCAGGATAGCAAGGCTACACAGAGAAACCCTGTCTCGAAAAACCAAACACCAAACCAAACCAAAACAACAACAACAAAAACCCAGCAAAATAACAAATGCTGGTAATGGAGAGAAAGGGGAAATCTCTTAGACTATTGATACAATACAAATGTAAATTAGCAAAGAACAGCCTGGACATTCCTGGAAAAAAAAAAAAGGACTCAGCAATGCTGCCAATGGGTATGCATCTATCATCACAGGGAACTGAAATCACATAGCAGCAGACTGACACTAGCCGAGACATGGAACCAACCTCTTGTCTACTGAAACACGACTTTAATAAAGTAAATGTGTTATGTATTATTCAGCCACAAAATGAAATACTATCATTTTCAGCACTACGAATGTAAAATAGGTTATCCTGTTATGTGAAAGAAGTTAAGAATAGTAAGACAAAATACCACATGGAGAAATGAGAAAACTGGAAAGTCTGAAAGTAAAGAAATAGACAGTGAAACAGTGGTTACCACAGTCTGGGGAGAGACAAAGAGAAGAGGGGAGAGAATGTATGGCTAAGGGGTCTGGGAATATGTCTGTCTGGGAGAAATGACCTCTATATGCTGGGTAGCACAGCAGAATATAACTACAGTTGACAACAATTCACTGAGCATCGCAGATAGCTGGCAACTACACAAAAAAATGGTGGCCAACTGCCCTGACACAGCCACAACACATCACAGATCTAAAGCATCACACTGCATCTCTTAAGCACATACGATCTTTGTGTCAATTAAAACTAAATTTAAATCAGATGTGATGGCGTTCACTTTTAATCCCTGTACTCCACACAGAGGCAGGTGGATCACTGTGAGTTCAATGCCAGCCTTGTCAACAATCCTAGACTGAGCTATATAGTAAGATGTTAAAAAAAAAACAAAGAAAACAAAAAACCCAAAAATTTGAAAAACCTGAATCCCCAAACCCAAACAAACGAAAGGAAACTTACCTTAGTCATCTGAAGATTCTGCAGCTGCTGTTGCCAGCTGAGAACAGTCTCTAAGCGGCAAACCCAGATGTTGATGTTTCCCACTAACACAGACTTCCCCACCCCTCTGACGAGAATACAAAGAGTGGAGCTCAGGTCTTGGAGAAGGTCTTTGATCAGGCGAGGATTCTGGTGGTCATCAAGAACTGAAACAAACAAAACAAGCCACGGATCGAAACTTCTAGTGCGACTTCCATCAGTTACCTAGTCGCAATGAAGTGTCCATCAACAGAAGAGCAAAGAGCAAATGTGATCCCTTCACACACTCAGGGAAATCCTGACCTGTGACGTGTGGGCAGACCAGCCCTGAAGACGTATGACACAGCAGGGAGCCAGGTACAGAAGGGTGAACAGAATGTAAGCCCACGGCATCGAGTCCCCAGAGTCAGCAGACAGAGCTGCAGTGCTGGCTAGAAGTAGGGGCCCGGCACGTGGGCAGTGGTGTCTGCTGGGTGCAGAGGTTAGGTACGGAGAAGCCATTCCAGAGGAGGCCGCAGTGGCTGCACAATCCACATGCATGCAGAGCTACTTAACAGTGTACTGGAAATTGATGAAAATAACATGGTTTATGTCATATGTTATTTTTATCACATTAATAACCAAGGATCTCATTTCATGGCAATTTAAAAGTGCTATCATTTTTGAGATATGACAACTATTAGTAGGAGTTTTAAAAGCTTTAAAATGCCACCTGACTAAATTTTTGGTTGGGTCTATAATTTTGTCTTTAAAGTTGTCAGTATACATTTTCTTTTGTACTTATGATAAGGAGAATATTTAAAACAGCTACAAAGGGTCGCAAATGTGTATAAGCTAATGATATAAAATATCAAGTTCCTTTTACTTCTAGTCACTACTGAATAAAGGTACATTAAATTAAAAGGGAAATTAAGACTTACAGGGTGCCTGAGTCAAAAAGCTGCAGTCTTATGTATTAGAAAACCCAACAGTTGAATGAACTGTGACTGGTGAACCATGAAAGGACAAAGTGTCTTTGTAAGACTAGGTCTCTCTGGGATTAGTCTTTTCCTTTGAGCAAACATTTAGCAGCTGCACCCATCTTCTGCCTGGTGTCACAGTGGTCATATTATTATTTGTGAAGGTATACATACTACGGAAAGATAATTAGAAAAACCCCTTTACTTGCACCAAGTTTCCAATGAAGATTTTGACTTAAAAATTCTGGTGATGCTAGTGCAGCAATGGCCATTTGGGGAGGGGATGACAACCAACTCCTCTCTGGCTGGATTTGAATGCTTGCTCCATGGCAAGAGATACACAGCTGGTCCTGTAAACCTGTTCAAAAGCCTGTGGCTGGAGAGGTCCTAGACCCTGGTGGGGGCGGGGCGATACTATTACTATTTTGCTAAATAGACATGTCAAACTGTTTCTAAATATTTATATTTACCCATGGCCTAGTGCTGCTCTCAGCCTTGCTCAAAGAAGTTTATTTTTGCAATGAAAAATAGTTAACACAGAGATTCTTCATTAATCAAGGTGACAAGAATGCGTGAGCACTAAGCTCTCAAACCTTAATGGTGAGAAAAGACTGTAAGACACCAGAGGATGGGAAGAGTGCATGAAATGCTGCCTTCTGGGTATGCCATAGCCGCTGCAGTCATGAGCATACAACAGCTAGGGCTGCCTGCCTAAGGGGGGCGGGGCACTAGTAGGGAAGAAGGGCTCAGCAAGTTTCTTACGTGGCTTCTGCCATGAGGAAACAACATGACCAAAGCAACTGACAGAGAAAAGGGTCTAACTGGCTAACACTTCCATATCACCATTCATCATCAAAGGAAGTCAGGGCAGGAACTCACACAGGGCAGGAACCTGGAGGCAGGAGCTGATGCCGAGGCCATGGAGGGTGCTGCTTATTGGCTTGCTCCTCATGGCTTGCTCAGCTGCTTTCTTATAGAATCTAGGACCACCAGCCCAGGGATGGTACCATGTACACTGGGCTCTCTTCCATCAATCACTAATTTTTAAAATGCCCTACAGGCGTGCCAAAGCCTGATCTTACTGAGGCATTTCCTCAGCTGAGGCTCCCTCCTCTCAGGTGACTTTAGCTTATGTAAAGCTGACATAAATCCAGCACAGCCAGCACAGCATGGGTGGGAAAAGGGAACAGAAACAAATACAAGCCAATACACCATGTAACTGTCAAAAATTTATAAAATTAAAAGCAGTGATGGCTTCCCTATCCTATGAATAGGCTGCACTAAAAACTACTCAACTGTGTAAATGGCTGAGTTGTGTACTCTGTGAATTATTTATCAATATTTTTTTTATTTTAAAAAGACAATAAATGTTCCAGTAATAATCTTACCCTTTTGGACAATTTTATCCAAAATGTTGAAGTAGTTCTTCTGTGCCACTCCACTCAGAGAGGTTAACTGGGACTTCGCAATTAGCTGCAGCAGCTTAAAGACAAGAAGAAAAAGCTAAGCCAGCTGTGAGTCCACTTACATGGAAATCCCATGGTCACACATTGCAGCTAGTGGGAAAGTACTGAGGAGCACACTCTAGATAAGGTGGCTGCAGAAAAGGACTGCTATCTATGTGGGGGAGGGGCCTTGACTCCACTCCTGAGGCAACAGCAAGCCTGCTTTCGGTCCTCAAGAATCACTCCAGGGAATCTCATGCTCAACAGGCCTGCTACCCTGCTACGGCAGGTGAGATGAATAAATGCTCAGCCTTCCAGCCTTTTCCTCACCTCAGCGGGGAGCTGCAGACAATCCTGGTCACTAACAGACTTCCATCATGCTCCTGCATGCTCTGATCCACTGTCTAAAGCTGACTAGACAATCAAGAAATCAACAGACCCTTCCTTCCATGTTGAAATTTAATCACCACACTCAATCTCTTAAAATACCCCTTCAAACATGTAGAAAATTAGGAACCAAGAAGGGTCACTGTAAGGGAGCCTCAGCAGGGCCAGTCCTGGCGGTAAACAAAGGCTCATCCTGCAGCCTGTGCCTCCCACAGTCCTACTACTCTGTTACAAACTGGCCCCTGTGGGCACTGCAAAGGGGCTGTGTCCTCCCTGGCTTCCTGTTCCTCTCCGTTTTTATTTATATCTACTGTATGTTTCCTACCCTTCTATTCCCAACTTCAGGCCCCTACATTCTGGCTATTTACTGTATATAGCTGGAGTTGGGCTGTGCTTTTTGATCCAAACTAGAAACATTTACTTAACAAACTTGTTTATGTTTATTGATATAATAAAGGTTTGGCTTTGATTCTGACATGTTTTTATAACTTACAAAAAAAAACTTCTCATTCTTTCCCTATAGTTCTTTCAAAAACTTAGGTGGGTTTACATTCTATTGTCCTGATGACACTTGCAATTTCAACTCTACATGACTCTTCTCTTGCCCTCTCAGGCTTCAGAGGATACATCCACCTACATCAGTTGCCTGTTCCAAGTCACAACAAACCTGCCACCTTCTTTTCTCTCTTCCTTTCCAGAGCTCTGCGTTCGGGAATGACATCTGGCCCACAGTCTGCCATCTTAGACCGAGAATGAATCAGAGTGAAACAGACCCTCAACAGACCTGCAATGAACAGTGAGACTAAAGCAGTGATGAGGGCTCTTGTCAAGGAAAGCCCAGGACCAAACGGCTTTGCTGCTGAATCTACAAAACATTTAAAGAACCACTATACCTTCTTCTCAAATTATTCCAAGGAAGTCTTCCAAATGCATACCATGAGACCAGCAGCATCAACACCAAAAGCAAATTAAGATTCAACAACAGAAGAGTCCAGGAAAAAACCTGATTTAAAAACAAACAAACAAAAAAAAATATGCTAAAATCTGTTCACCTGCCCAATTGCAAGAAAGAGAAACCAGCCACACTCACTATTACTGAAATGAACTGCAGTTCATTTCACATGGGCAAACAATAAGCCATAAACACATTAACAGTGTAGGAAGAAAAATATCATAATCATCTCAAGAAACACAAAAAGAATATTTGCCCAAACCCAACAACCTATTCTGGTAACAAAGGACATAAAGAAAGAACAAAAGGAGTAAAACTAAGGACACACAAGCCAGCCAAGGCTCCCATCACAATGAACTGAACCGCTGAAGCTCCCTCTGACCTGAAACAAGACACTTTGCTTCAGAACAGAACCTTCATCCTATGTTGCTTTTGTCAGAGTATTTCACTATAGCAACAGGAAGCTAGGACACCTAGCTACAGGGCTAGGTTAGTTACATTGCAAACAGGTGTTAAGTACCAGCTCTTTTAAGAAAACGTGTTATTTAGAAACAGAAGTCACTTCTGCTTTGTTAAAAGATTATTTACAGAAGTATTTTAGAGCCAGGAGAACAGTATTGTAAAATCTGGCCTGTGTCCTCCCTGGAAAGCTAACACTTGAACAAGCCAGGGTGAATTTCCATGTCATCACCAGCACAAATGCCCTGCAGAGCTCAGGAGACACCACCCTGGGAAGAACCTGTGACTGCTTCTCCCGCCACTGGCCAGTGTCTCCTAGAACCACATCACACATCACACTGGCTGAGGCCACACACACTTGCCTGACATCTCTGTCCGCAAATCAATACTTCCAATGCCCAGAAGGCAGTAGGAGTCTCGGGGCCTGGGAACAGGTGTGGGGCCTGCCTCTTGCTCACATAGGACACAGTGGAGTGGGTGAGCCACAGACAAAAGCAAACCCTAAGCAAAGACCTTTTCCTTCTGAGTGTAGCCCAGGGCAGAGACTTCTTCTCAAGCCATCAATAATGCAGCGAGACTTTTGTAGAGTTCCTTTTTTGTGTGAGGTTCCTTTAATCTATCGGCCAGTTGTTCCTTCCTATATAAAAGGGTTCATTCTGAGTGGGTAAAGGAAGTGGAAAATGCATGTGGGGTCATCAGGGATCCTCCTGAGCTCAACTGTCTCAAGTGTTTCCAAGTCGGAGGCCCCATAAAATGTTAGTTCTCATGGCCTCCGGGCAGGATGGTCTCAGTGCTGCAACCCCCACCCCCGCCATGTTTTCTCCTGAGCTGTCCCTTTCCTTTCTATACTGGAAACAGGTGACCCTTTACGCAGCTGTCAAAGGTACCTTGAATAGCTCACATCTGTAACCTCACCAAAGCTGCTTCTGGAATACCAACTTACTTTGACCACGTAGGTGAACCTTCTGATGTCCTGAATTGCACTTGAGAAATCTAGCCGGTTGAAGGCTTCTCCCAGGGTGCAGTAGCCATGTCTCTGGAGAACATCAGACAAGCAGTGCAATCAGCCAGCCAAGTTAAATGAGTGAACACTGACATCAGCTAGGTGTGTAAAACTCTCTAGCCAAAGGCATTTGTGTTCATTCTAAACACTTCTGTCAGATATAGAGGAAAACAGAGCAATGCTAAATTCAAGCAACTATGTGTAACTGAGACACTGAGAGTCTAATGGTCTAATGACGAGAAGTATTCAGGAAGCACCCTTCTGCTTTTTGTTGTGGGGACAAGGTGGGGGAATAGGAGCCTCGGGTGCTGTACAGGCCCAGCAGCTTCTCTCTGCAGGCAGCTCTGACTGCCCTGGTGCAGGTGTGCTTGGCCAAGCTCGAGGGGCCACTGGCAGCGAGCAGGTGGCAACTCTGACACACGGATATGAGTAGGCTGGAGGGCGTCTGGCCCACGCCTGACAACAGCTGGTTTCCAGGCTGGGACCGTGGGAGCTGAGCACCCCAAAAGCCAACTGCTACAATGAGATGCACAGACCTGGGAATCAAAAATGAAATGCAAGTAATTTCTCCTCGGTGCCGTAGATACTGCTATTCTATCTGAAAGGTCTTCTGTTTTCTCTATCAGTCTGTACAGATTTTACCTCCGGTCAGGGAAGATTTTAAACCCTACCTTCTGCATCTGAAATACCTAAACTATGCACAGATTTTCAGCTCAGAGTTACGGGGCCAAATGAACTGAAGGACAGTAAAGGGGCCACAAGGTGACAAGTGACTCTGAGGTGGAAGCAGGTTAGCAGGGCTGCGGAAGAGCAACAGAGATAGCAAGGTGTGTGCTGGCCTCGGGGTGAAAGCGTAGAACCCAATCACACATTCGCAGGAAGCGTCGATGCCCTGAGCATTTGCTGCGTGGAAAGCACCACTGTGGACTGTGGGAGGTGTAGCCTGAAGGCAGGTCACCATAAGGAAAGCATCCTGCTGGTGGTGAACACGCCTCTGTGAGGTACCTACTCTCACAAGGAACAGGTCAGAGTGCACACTCAAGGGCACCTGTCTTCAAAGGCTGCCTGGGTCAGTACCAGGTATAAAGAGGGTGACACAGGACTAGACCCTGACCCGACAGCTAGTCCTTAGTGCTTTGTAAGCCTGCAAGACCCCATCGCAAGAGGCCCCAGGACATCCTGGCATGTCCTTACATAGTCCTCATGTTGCCTCTCCCAGACAGAATTCACACGACTCACAAAGTGAGTGAGCTATTTAATCAAGCCTGGCTTTGCACAAACCAGGTTAGCTCTGCCAGTCTGTCAACGGCGGTCTGTCAAGGACCGGCCTCACGCTATGCCCACTCAATGACACTAACCATCACCACGTAAGCTTTCTTTCTCACAATCAACTATCTTTTAGGAGGCTGGAATAGTTTAAAACCACCAAGTCCAACAGCTTGAGTTCAATTCCAGGACCCACACAGAAGGAGAAAGCTGACTCCTACAAGTTGTCCTACACGTGGATTTTCCCATCCCTGCCATAGCATGTAAGACACAGGCGCTCACACATGCACACACACTAGTGTGCGCACACAGAAATAAATAAATGAATAAATAAATGTGGTAATTTTTCAAATAAAGACACTATTTACATTTCTGAAACATTTAACTGATCCTAACCTCACAATTAGGCAATGAGAAGCTGCACCCCCTTGTTTCTTTTTACCAACAGATGCAGATGTCCAAGACTGTAAAATGAACTAGGTTTACTTAAAACTGAGTAGAGAAGCCAGAAACACAGCGTAGCCGGTTGGTTTGTATGATGACTCATAAGAGGGCTTTAGTCCACAGTGTTCGGCAGAGCCGACCTCGGTGTAGCGCCCCGGAGCCACTGTGCATTATGGATGGAGGAGCTCACGGGCGTCTTATTCTGAAAACACGGGACAAAGTAGAATCTTCACCAGTAGCAGCAGCTTCCGCTGACAGAGCATAGATCAAAACCACAGGATGTCTGCTTGGTTGTAAGGAACCTTGCTGATTTAGAGATGCATGAAGATATGAAGTACACACACTTCATACACACTACAAACACCACTATAACACACACGCATGCACACACACTCTCCATGCACAAACATATCACAAATATGTACTGTAAACTACATTCATGTGCCCCATACACATTACATAAGCATGCCATATACTGCACACATGCACATATCACATATACATTATATCCCAAATACACTATATATACAAATATACTACATAGCACTCAGAGGTACACAGCATATGCCACATATATGCACACAGTACACATATGCACACACCATATGCATCTACCACACAGCACAAACACATATCATACAAACTATATAGCACAAACATACTACATGTATTATATACCACAAACACATCCAACATCACACATACACCTATACCACACATACCCAGTACACAGCCATACACATATCAATGAACACACGTACATGCACATAATGATCACTGCTTAAAACATCTGTTAGATGTGAGTTATGGACCTCAACTTCCTGAAGGAATTCATTAATGTGACACATTCAACAGCAACAGTACAGTATTCAGTCTTCTAATGGCATACTTACTTCTTTTGTGCTTTCTTTATGGACATAGATCCATTTTTCACGATAAAAACCTAGAACAAAGATGAAATGTATCTGTTGTTTTCATTTCCTCAGAAGAGGGGATGAGGTAAGAGCCATACCCAAGCTTTACAAATACATGGCTTGAGCTGAGCCCAGAGTGTTTCTATCTAACTGTGCCTAGGCCTAGGCCTGGAAGCTTCTAATCTCTGTACAATCTAATCTTCTGCAAACCGGACCTTGAAGGCTTCAGCTTCCAGCCCCGTCTGCTAATCTAGGTCTAGAATGTCTTCAGCCTCCGAGACTTACTGCTGAATAAACTCACCCTTTCTAGTTCTTTCTGATCTTTAGCTGGCTGGTCCAACTCAGCTATTCTTGCTCAAAACTCCTTTCTAAGATGACTGATTCAAACTGGCTTCTCAGCTTCTCACTGAATTGCTCTACTTGAAATAAACTTGCCTGAATTCCACCAAACTGCACTGAACTGTTCTGTACTCTTAAACTCTACTGCATTATCTCCATGAACTCTCTTGCTCTCTTGCTGTGCTGCTCTTAAGTAGCTTCTCTCTCCTACCTAGTCTCGTGGAAGCTGAGCGTATTCTGTCTCTAACTTATCTTGTCAAATCTCTCTCACTTTGTCTGTCCCTCAATTAGATATCATTGTTTGGGATTAAAGGTATGCACTAAAGGTGTGTCTATATTCCAGCTGGAGGGATTAAAAGGTGTCTAAGGACATGACTATATTCCGGCCGGATTACAGACATAGGTCTTTGGATATGATCCCTTGCCAGAGCAGTCATATTGCTGGCCTCTGCAAAATATCTTTAAAATCTAGCAGATTATTTCAATCTCAAGATTTTAGGGGAACTGTAATGACAGCACATGCTGACAAAATTATCTCACTGTCCCAGCTAAGAGATGCCTTTGCTTGGGTAAGTATAAACAGTGTTCTTTGTTCCCTAATGTCCCGTAAGTGCTCAGACATCTCTACATGAAAAGTTATTTTTAGGGCTGGAGAGATGGCTTGGAGATTAAGAGCACTGGCTACTCTTCCAGAAGTCCTGAGTTCAGTTCCCACATAGTGGCTCACAACCATCTATAATGAGATCTTGTGCCCTCTTCTGACCTGGAGGCCTACTTCCAGGAAGAACACTATATACATATATACATACATACATACATACATACATACATACAAACATACATACATACATAAACAAACAAATCTTAAAAAAAGAAAGTTATTTTTAATACCACCATATCTTATTAGCTTAGAAAAAAATAATAGTTATAACAAAGTACAGATGCTTATAAAAATTCTATAATATTATCTCTATATCATTATATACCTAATAGAAGGCTCTGGTCTTCTACTATTTATTATGGCCACACATGATCCACATAAGTAAGATCATAAAGCTTCTCCATGTGACTCTACCTTCTTCTCACTTTAACAGGTATTCTATCAATGTGGGCAAAGCTGAGACAGAACCCAAACTTCCTCGCACCCTCCTACCTGCACATCATCGCCCCTCGCCCCAGCTCTGCCCACCTCTGGCTCCAGTCCTCACTCCCCGGTGGGTGGCCCTGCATATAGATCGTCCCTCCCTGGGGCCTTTCTGTTCACAGGGGAGCTCAGTTCAGGACTGCACGTGGCTGCTCGGATGCAGAGATATGCTTCAGGCTTGCCATCTTTGTGGAGAACCTCATCAACCAAACAGCTGAGTTACAAGCAGTCTGATGACCACACAGACAGACAGCACTGAGCACACTGCCTGTTTGCATGCCTGCAGCAGCCTGTACCTCATACGACAGCACTGCCAAACAATTCATCATGGCAACAGATAGAGTCCACAAACAAGAAATTACAGAGTTATCAGTGAAAACACTCTTACTGTGAGCAGCCGTGTCATTCCCAAAATGTTCCTTCTTCCTCTTTTTGGCTGCATATTCACACTCATTATTGAATATTTCTTCTTCGCCACTATTTAAGATACTGAAATAAAGATACTTCATTAAACTAAGTTTTTCATGAAGAAATTAATTTAGCATTTCTTTTTGTAAGAAAGTAAGTGTTTGCTTGGTAATCTGGGGGATCAAAATAGAGACCTTATTAAACCCTGGAGAGTAATAGCTAAATTTCAGGGAAGTCATCAGCTTGAAACTCAAGAATAGTATATACATTTTTTTTATTTTGAAGGAAATAAGATTTATTCTTGTTTCTTTTAAAAATGTTACTCTAGAAAATACCAGATAGGCTTTAGAATCTCCCAAACATCATAATACTTTAAGACCTGAGCTTTATAAACAAAACTATAAAAGCCTGAAAAGAACCCTAGTAGCAATATGACTATGGCAGTAAAACTTGCTATGTCCCCAATCAAAGTTGAGTAAACATTAATGTTCCTGTTGTCATCTACATTTTCAAATATTTGGCTGAAGCTAACTGCTGCTGCACTGTGCGTTCTTTAATAAGCACCTACCAAATACACCAAGGTCTTAACCAGACAGACAAGTTACACTTGTGGTAGTTAAACACATTTACAGGATTTTAGCATTCTTTCTTCTTCTTTTTTTTTTTTTTTTATGAAACAAGGAATTCAAGTAAAGCAATAACAACTTGAACATCTTTAAAAACAAAACAAAACAGAGTTTCCTCCTTGTAGTAAGAAGAACTTTCCAGCCTGGTGTATACCAGCCAGAATGAGTTCCATGATAGCCAGGGCTACAGAGAGAAACCCTGTCTCAAAAATCCAAACAAACAAAAAACAAACATAGAAAAAGTATAAGCAGCAATCCACACCATGAACCCAAAAATGCATTTTTTTTCAACACACTGAAGTTAATTTTCAGTCGAAAGCAAGGAAGAAACTGCTGTGGAGACAAGCTGGTAGAGCCATGTGAGAAAAATACTCAAAACTAAGGATCTAATAAAATTGTTTATTTCCCCATCAGTCTTCTTTGATGAGAAAATTGTGTAAAAACTGTGGCTTTTCATCCACCACCAGTGTACACTTTTAATAAAACAGCTGAGTTTGCCACATTTAATCTGTTCATCACTGTCAGCAATTAAACAGCACAGACAACGGTGGTAAATCATCCAGGCATCCAGAGAGCATCAAATACACAACTGCACTGCATCACAGCCGCATAATGACACCAACTCCAGAACACACACAGCGCCTTGAATCTTACAATCTTATATTTCCTCTTATACTACTAGTCTCTTATCACTGATTCAAACACTGGATAATTTTAACTTGAAAACGCTTTTTAATTAAAATCACAAACTTTTCAAAGGAAAAATGAGATGCTATTGCTCTCCTGAAACTGTCGCAGACAGGGGAGACAAGAGAGGAGGATGACCAGCCAGCTTCATAGGCTGGGGCTCCGTGTGCACAAGCTACAGGAGGCTTGTGAGGCAGAGCACAGGTGTGGACACTCTTGCCACCTTTAGATGCAGGAAACAGACCCCTTTCCAGCTGAGCCACAGACAGGCTTCCTGCAGAGGCAACCCCAGACCTAGCTGCGCCTCCTACAAGGCTGGTGGAATGCCCTCTAGGTGTTGCTTCCTAAGCTGCCCCAGGGTTTGCTGTGAATCCCAGGAGCTGGTAATGAGGCCATGGGAGCCAACCATAGCTCATAAATCAAAGATACATTCCTGCACTGGCAAATTATTAACTAGCAGCTATTTTTATGAGGTATTTAAGATAGGTACTTCCCGGTGATGGTTTATACTGCCAGGTATACAAACATGTAAAGTGAAAGAGAAAAATGCTTCCAGGATTAAAATTCAACATGTATAAATGTTAATAAAATTATTTATGTTGTAAAAACCTTTCAGTTTTTCATCTATACAAACTATCAGTCAACTACATTTTAAAGCAAACACTTCCTTCTTTCTGTAACCTTGGTCCTATGAGAAAGATAAATATTCCTTATCCAGCTTAAAAAGACAAAAGAATCTTCAACAATACTATTTCTCCAAAGGAGAAATGCAAACAGCCTCAGAACACATGAGAGTGTGTGCAGCATCATGAAGAAAACACAAATTAAACCTGCCATCAGACTTTACACTCACTAAGACGGCTACTTAAGACCCTGTGCCCAAGTGCAGGAAGTGCTGACGATGTGAAGATGAGAACCGCTGTCCACACCGCAGCAGCCAGCGGGAAGCAGTACGGCAAGGCCCTAAACACCATCTAAACCCAAAGGACTGAAGACAGGTGCATACTCCAACACTAACAGTAACAGTCACACAGTGGCATGTCTAGGCATTCCCACATCTATCAACAACGACACACATAAACAAACGTAACTAATCCACACAACTAGTCAGTCTTAAGGAGCTTTAGCAGTATGTGCTAAACACAGCTGGGTCTTGAAGACATTATGCTGAAACAGATAACCTAGTCACAGAAGATCGAAGGCTTAGAGGAAATCTTGAGGAGTGGTATGAGGTTGAGGGAAGGAATGAATTAATATTTACTGAGGAAAGTCCCTTAGCTATGTTTCAGGTGCAAGTGTGGGCTGGAGAGATGGCTCAGAGGGTAAGAGAGCTTGCTATGCAAGCGGGAAGACCTGTGTTCAAATCCTCAGCACCCGTGTGAAAGCCGGGTTTGATTGACTATCCCTGTAACCCGTCATTGTCAGTGGAGACAGGCAAATCATGGGAGCTGTCAGGGCAACCTGACAAATGCACGAGGCTGGCAGTGGTGCCTGGACCTCACTGGGACTTACATGCTGTGGTCGATGGTGCACTGGCTGTTTTCACCTCTGAGCTCTTGGCTACAGGAGTCACACCTTTTCCATCCATCCTCAGTTTTAATCCAGCTCCACCCAGGAGATCTCCAGTCCTGACCCAGAAATGGCATAGTTCTACTGTTAAAAAAAAAAAAAAAAAGTTTGTTATAAGTTATATACACAGAACACAGACGTCTTCTCATTTGGAATCAAACTCTTACCTAACATGTAATGCATACTGCTCAGCACTGGCTAGCCCTGGTACCCAGTGGTGAGTACAGAGTACTCTGTACTAAACCAGGGCCTACGTTAAGCCTGGTGGGTCTTCCTGCTTGACAGTTGTGTCCTGAAAGGTTTACCCCATGACATCTGAATCTGAATCTGAAGAAGCGGCTGAGGAATGCCATCTAAACAGCATTCCTCACTCCTTCTACCCCAGAAAACAAACTGAATCATAATCCCACTTCACCCCAGAGAGATGGCTGGGTGAGAGCAGAGACAATGAGAATGGAATATGGTCAGAAAGATGGGGAGGGTATGAGGTCAGATGAGGAAACGGGGCTGGCTTCAGCCTAAGAACCAAGAAGCAGGAAATCAGGAGGCAAATGGTCTCATCAGAGTCTCACTTTACAGGAAATAAAGGCAGAGGGCCTCAAAGGATTGGAGGGGCAACCACTGCCACACTGCCGCAGTAAGGCAAGATCTGCCGTGCAGGTGCTCTCAAGCACTGAGCTCCACGAGAGGTGACGCAGAACAGCAGGCTTGGGAGGGGAAAGAGAAGGGATGCTGGGATTAGTGTTCGTAAGGTCCAAAGGTGGTTCTCATAGTGACTGCTAAGAACCGCTCCAGGTAGTCATGTTTACCTATTCAAGATGTCACCTCCCTACAAAGGCTCCCTGTCTCCTCACGGAAGCAGCTCCCTCCTGACATCCCCACCCATCTCCCCAGTCTCTGCCATCGTCACTATCTGAAAGTATTTATGTATTCACCATCTGTTTTCCTCCCAGCCAATGCAATGTCTTACTCAGTGTTTACCCCAATTACCAAAAGCAATGTCAGGCGTACAGCTAGAGCTTAGTAAACAGCTATTTGTTTATTGAATGGATGAATATATAAGACCCATATCTCAGAAAAGAGATGGACATAATAACAGCATGAGAGTAAGCAGCATGGGAAAAATCAAGATGGCCAAAGAAAGAACTCCGAAGAACATAAAGGGGCAATGGGCAACTTGATGGTGACAAGCCGAGGAAAGAACCGGAAAAGGAAGAGCGAGAATGTGGAGTGAAAGATGGAAAGTCAGCAAAAGAACGGAAAAAAGGGATGGGGAAAATATTATTAAGAAGCCATATAACACAGGAGATGGAAGGTGGCCGTTTTTAGTTTAGTTATAGGAAGGAAGCTGAAGATTTGCACAGAACTTCAGCAGAGCAACCTGGATACTCAGAACGATTTACATCCGAAAGAAATGTTCTTTCTGTACACAGTAAGCCAGGGTGTAGCTTAGTGGCATGGCATTTGCCTCATATGTATGAGGCTTCAGGTTTAATATCCCCAGCACTGAAAAAACAAGCAGAACAAAGCAGACTTGCTGTGCTTCATGATGTAGATATGCAATTTCTTTGAGTACTGAAGAGATCTCACACTATTTAGAATAACCAAGAAAGGCCTGGTTATCAAATGGACATTTATACTATCTTTTAAGAGATAAACAGAAAGGAAAATATGTAGATTTCAGCACTACCCATGTATTGCCTTCAAAAGGTCCTGGCCTATTATGTGAAAGGCATGCTAAAATAATTTTTTATTATTTTAGAGTGCAAAACCTTTCTAAACTAGTTTAGATACAAAACGTATCTTTTTCTCTTACATATTGCTTAAAATCCTGCATTAGAAGGTAC
This sequence comes from Meriones unguiculatus, assembly GCF_030254825.1. Taxonomy (NCBI): domain Eukaryota; kingdom Metazoa; phylum Chordata; class Mammalia; order Rodentia; family Muridae; genus Meriones; species Meriones unguiculatus. Next base: position 8,759,293 of record NC_083352.1, on the reverse strand, counting down.
TTAACAAAACATTCTTTAGATTTTAGACCTGTTATGTTATAAACCTACCCCAATAATCTCAAAATGCAAAGTTCATCACCACATTTAGTCAACTGAGAGTCATCGGACTGTCGACAACATACAGGATGAAGGCAGAGAACACATGAGGGCAATCGTCAGCCTAACACACTCTGCAGAAACGATTGTTGTTGCAACCAGCTCTGGTAACTGTCCAAGTGTCTCTTACTATCACATGGAAAGATTCAGAAAAAAATAAATCAACCCGAAAAACCTAAAAAATTACTAATGACTAAAAGAAGGACTGCTTCAATGATAAACACTGGGCATGCACTAAGTTATGAGTCAGTCCTCACTGCCTACAGGAAGCAGCCTAGCCTAGAAGCTAAGACATTCAGTAAAAAGAATGAGAGCATACAAAGACAATTGATGTATGTGAGTTATAAGGTTCATGTTTATGTGCGGTACTCGCTTGCACACACATAATCTTAAGATTATGAATACCATACTAGTGATAGAGTAACATAAATTTAAGTACAGCTCGGAAGGCCCTGAGAACAGAACATGGCTATACACGTATATATCATAAATGAAGAAGCAAAGACAGAAATGCCAGCCCCACCCCGTGGAAGGAGAGAGTAAGGATAAAAAATATGTGACAGGTCTGAAAGCAATAAGCAGTTGGTTGAGCTTCAGTCCTAGAACTGTGACAGGGCCTTGAGAAGTTAACTGAGGAGTTCCACTCTAACCTTTGAGACTAGTTTTTGAAGATTGTGCTACTGTGAACAGCATTGTTTAGAAAGATAATTTTCTAGGGTCTGTAGCACAATATGAAGAGGAAAACAGAAATGGAAAAAACTACTCCTGAAACAAACCTGGACAGTTCCTCATTCATGTCCTAGGTACACCGTGCCCTTGGCTAACAAATTACCTTAAGTGTGATAACATACAAACACTACACTAACCTAGGAAGCCACTCCCTATTAGGCATACTTATCTTTAAGCTTCAAAAAAAATTTAATAGCATTTATCAAAAGAGCCATGTGGCATTTCAGATTCTAGAACTATAAATCAGTAGCACAGCACTTGCCTGGTTGTTCGTGAAGCCCTGTATTCACACGCAAGCACCACTAAAAAAAAATCAGCCACTGGGGCTCAGTGCACACCTGCACACCTGTATCCCTGTACACACCTGTACTCCTAGCACTGAAGAGGCTGAGACCTGAATTCAAGGCCAGCCTTGAATTTCCAGAACAAGATCCTGTCTCATAAAACAAAGGAAAAGCTGCAGTTTAAAAAGCTCCATGCCTCTGCTAATTTTTTAATCAATCTGAAGTGGCTGATTATGAGTATGAGAAATAACGCTACTAAAAGATTTTAAATGATGATAACCTACTTTTTAAGGAAATTTATCTACTTGGTTAAAAGACATGACTCACAAGAATTTTATTAATATGTTTAAATTAACACTACCTTTATTTTGAGAATTTGCAAATGCTTAGACAGTCCAATTTTTTTTTTCTGTTGCTACAATAAAACCCTGACTAAAACCTTTATGTAAAAAAGGGTTTATTTTATCTCACATGTGAAAGTCCACCCTCCAGGAAGGTCAGTGAGGGAATGCAAGCGGAAGCTGCAGGATACTTACTGGCTCACGACTTGTGGCTTGCTAAGCTAGCTTTTTTCATAAAGCCAGGCCCAGCTGCCTAGGACTATACAATCCAAAGTACACTGGGCCATCATACAGCAATTAGCAAGCAAGAAAACAGCCAACAGAGATGCTCACAGGGCAGCGGTTCTCAACCTGTGCATCACAACCCGTTTGGAGGAAGCAGCAGGCATCCTGCATGTCAGATACTTACATCATCCATAACAGTAGCAAAACTGCAGTTATGAAGCAGCAGCAAAATAATTTGATGGTTGGGGGCTACCGCAACATGAGGAACTGTTATAAGAGTCGCAGCATTAGGAAGGTTGAGAACCACTGCCACAGGTCAAGGCCGTGGCGTTCACTAGGTTCCCTGTTCCCAGGTGTGTCAAGCTGGCAACCAAGATTAGTCATCATATAAAGTAAAATCCAGAAATTATTTCTGAAAACTCTATGTCTGAGTAATGTCTTACAGTCTACTTAGCTGTGACACTGCTTTTATAATCCGTTCTTCAATTTTTTAAGTTTATTTACTTTTATTTTATGTGTATGAGTGTTTTGCTTGCACGTATGTAAGTGTGCCACACTCAAATGGTACCCAGTGAAGGCCAGACAAAAGCATCATATCCCCTTGGAACTGGAGTTACATACAGTTGGGACCACTATGTGGGTGCTGGGAACTTACCCTAGTCCTCTGTAAGAGCATCAAGAGCTGAGCATCTTTCCAGCCCCTAACTACACTAGAATTTAAGCACGGGGCTTGCTAACTAATGCCAGAAAGCACTTGGGGTTGGATACCTTTAAGGCTTCTGAGTTTCTATCTCCCACGGCGGGACACAAAGGTGGGGTACTACAGAAGAACGGGGTCAATTCTTCAAATTCATGTCCTAGTAGACACTAATGATCCTGAAGGAAGCAAAAATATGCTTTCTTCTTCTACAAGCACATGTTCTCCTAATGAATGAAAATGGTGACCGTAAACACTGGAGCTCAGAATGGGCTGGGCATTAACTCTGAACCAGTCACATGAATCACACCTGGTTTAGTCCTCACTCTAACCAGTGAAGAAGAACTATCCTCACTTTAGAAATTTAATTCTCTATTTTAAGGCTCAGTGATCAAGGAAATAGCTTAGCATATCCAAGGCCCTGGGTTCCCCCACCTGTAGCACAACAAAAACCTCTCTTATTTTATACATGAGAGTATGGAAGGAAGAATTCGATAGGACAGGGCTCAAAATTATGGACTCTCACTCCACAATCCATGCTCTTAGCCACTATAGTTATCATAATCCTAACAGCCTATTAAAACAGATTCCAAAAAATTACAGACTTGGATGCTTTTTGTTGTTGTCTTTTTCTCTTTCTTTCTTTCTTTCTTTCTTTGTTTCTTTCTTTCTTTCTTTCTTTCTTTCTACGTGTGTTGCTTTACTTGTAAATTACATGAAAAATAATGAAAACATACATCAGTTACATTTATCTTGAAAACAATAAAAGCTTTGAGTGTATAGCAAGAGCATTATAATAATAAAGCAAAAATATCAAGGCAAATTCAATTTTGGAGAAAAAAAGCTTCACTCTTATTTTTCATGTTGAATTTTGAGAAAGATAATTTCCATTGTTCTAGAGTAAGACTGAATGGACGGACGGTCTGGGGCTGAAGAGACAGATCAGCGGTTAAGAGCACACTCTAACTGCTCTTGCTGAGGACCCAAGTTGGGTTCCCAGCAGCCAAATCAACACTGTAACTCTAATGGTGTCCAAACCTCTGGTCTCCTTGGGCATTCGCGCACATGCCTACACACGGGCACACACATAAATAACAATAATAAAAGCCTTTTTTTACTGAACAGTCTTCAACCTAATAAACATTTGATTATGATGCTGCGCTAGTTTTCTTTCAAAAATTTCAAGGAAATTAAATTCAAACAACTTGGATTAAATGTGAATAGGTTGCAAATGTGGGCAAATTTAGTTGCAAAAGATCATGAAGAAAAAACACTGCATCTTTTGAATGTCAGAAATGAGATTTACTCAAAGGAGTCCAGAGAGATGCTTCGTAGTAAGACAACATATACGTGCCCAGGAGCGAAGGGAAATGGAATGAGAAGAAAATGGGGGACCTTTTCCTGGTAATGTGGGGAAACTGATCGCTGGTGCTGCCGGCAAGAAAAAGGACCCTTCCCAGGGACTGTTCTCCAGATGCCCGAGTTCGGGGGAGTTTGAATAGGCCCAAGGATGGAGATGTAACTCCACCGGATAGAGGCAGAATAGGGTGTGAGGATAAAGATGCAAATTCCCAGTGTCAGCAGCGCAAGCACTCACAGGCCTGAAGGATGGCGCACTGACAGGTGTGCTCCGGAGGAGGCAGGGACCCGCAGACACAGGCCGGCGGGGGTTAGGGGTGGACGCCCGGACCCCGGGGAGGAGGACAAGCCCACAGCCCGCCCGGGGCCACCGGGCAGCACGGCGGCCATCGGAGGGCGGGCCGGGGCGCCCTGACTGCCCGCTCTTCCCCACGCCAAGCCCCCGAGTCCCGGCTCACCTGCGGGTCCCTTCCAGACGAGACAGCCACTAACCGCACCGAGCTGCAGCGTCCAATTATTGCCGGAAGTCGTCCGCCTCCCGCCGAGGGGCACCCCTGGACGCTCCGCCTAGGGGCCGCGCTGATTGGCCGGTCTTCAGACACGTGACTGTGTTGCTACCCGAGCTCGGAGGCGTCTGTGCGCGCGTGCGCAGTGAGCGCAAGCCCCACCCACCCGTCAGTGGCGCCTGTGGGCATGGTATGGTACATTTTGACCCGCCTTATTGGCATTGCCTAGGTCGTCTGGAGGAAACCGGTTGGCTAGCCACGGCCCCTGGACTCCCGCTCCGGACCTGCAGACCGCCCTGGCGCCGGGCTGGTGTTAGCAAGGACTCCGGCTGGTAGACACTCACATCCCTCACCTCACTGTCCCATTTTCCAGCCTGCTGGCTAGGCAGCTGTGAATGCAAGAGCCTGGTTTGGGGTGCCAGATCTCCTACACGCCAGTGTCTTCTTGCACGTAGCCCTGAGGCTCAAAGACAGTCTTGCTGACCTACCGCCTAGAATAACTTTCAGTTCCGAGAAAGCTGGAAAAGTCCTAGAAAAGCAGTGTCAACAGGTGGAATGTTTTCCAAATAGGTAGTTATGGAGCCTGCGGGAAGAAGGGGAAAATTGGACCACCGCAGGTTAGAGAGGCTGCTGGCTAGGAATGGTTCCTAGTCGAATGAACAAGTACAAATATTTTAAAGCGCCCGGTGTGTGGTAAGCAAACATACATGCTCAGTTTTAGTCTTACATTTTTAAATGACTTAGGTATTCATATTTGAAAATACTATGTAAATAATTTCTGATGCACTTGTTCTAAAAATGTTTTTTTTTTCCATTGGACACTTTAAAAATAATAAACAGTTATGGGTGGAAGTCGGCATTATTCTGTCCACACATCTAATGTAGGCACGTGGCTCTCGCTTCTAAACCATGCCCAGTGGCTCTGTTTATTGTTTATTGAATTTGTGGAGGTGCATTTGCAAGCAAAGGATAACCATAATTCAGACTGTATGAAGTTTTTGTTGATGTTACTAAGCCAAAATACTACCAGAACAGAGGCAATAAAATCCACCTGCTCAACTTCCAACGGGGTTTATCCTGATGAGCCCAAGATGAAAATACCAAGTCAAAAAGGCACTTAATACACCCAATGTCAGTTATACCCAGCTTACCACAAACACTCACATACATAAGTCTGTGATCAGGCAAAATCACCTAATGAGATCTATTTGAATTTGAGTTTAGAGCCAGGGAGATGTCTCTAACGGTAACACTGCTTCTTCGCAAGCCTGGTGACCTGACTTCAGTCGTGAATCCCGTTTGGTGGAGGCTCCCACAGTTGTCCTTCATGCACAACTTGTGCACACTTGCATGGGCTAGCACATGCCCATAGTCACACACACACACACACACACACACACATGTTTAAAAGCTATTTTTAAAGTGTGTGTTAGCCTAATTTAATAGCATCTACACAGTCCCTTTAAAGAGAATTTTACCAGTTGTATTAAGAAGTCAAGTGATTGCAGGAGCTTATAAAGAAGTGCTCATGAAGTAACACTGAGAAGTCACAGATTAATATAAGAAACCACAAAACAATAGATATTCCACAGTAACATGGAGTAACGATAGATACTCCTACTAGCAGGAATGGCCAAAGAAACAACATGTTCATTAGAGTCCAGAGAATCATATGCAATAGCCATGCTTTGGGCTTCAAATAAGTGACTTTCTTAGGTATGCAGGAAACAAGTCAGCCGGATTGAAGGTGCACACCTGCAATCCCAGCACTAAGAGAGGCAGAAGCAGGCGGATAGATGTGAGTCAGGCAAGTCCAGGAGAGCCAAGACTACACAGAGAAACCCTGTCTTAAAAAAACCAAAAAGGAAAAAAAGAAAACCAAAAGAACAAGTAAAAAATAGCACACAGATAGAAGCAACGGATGTATGACAAAATGCCATCACATCTGGCACCCCTAACAGCCAGCAACTGTGACAGCAGTGACGTAATGGAGAGACAGACAAAAGTAGCATCATCAGGTCAGTCGTTGGGCCATTCCACATGGATCAGCTTCCCACTTCCTTCCCACTGCAGGCATGATTAGAGCAGTGGAAAAAATGAGCATAACCTTGGTTGGAATTGGTTTCCCTTTTAACTGTTCTCAAGGACAGAATGTTTTAATACCCTCAGTTGCTTGCTATGTTTCCCTCTCTCATTTCAGAGCGAGGGGGCTGTTTTCCCTCTCCCATCCTGAACCAGGTCGGGTTTTGGAGAACACAGACATAGACATGTTTGAAGCTGATACATGGATCTCAGCAGCTTTCAACAAGTTTAACTAGCACACAGATATTCATACTGTGTATTATACAATCACATACTTCAACATTATTCAGCAGTGAAATAGAGTAACATCAGACAACCACAGAACAACAGGGTCCTACAGGACAAGGACTTCATAAAGTAACACCAGGAGTCCACAGAGTAACAACTGGAGCTGGCAGAGAGTTAGCAGGGGACCTCAAAGGAATCTCAAAAGACAAGAGTGATGGCAGAGCCCAGAGACAGTTCCAGAAAAATCAACAAACGCTGGGTAAGTATTGCTACAGTTCCTACGATTGAATCTCCTCATGAAAATAGTTGGTGCTCTCTACAATTCAAGCCGTAAAAGAAAGGAAGCCACTAGGAGAGATAAAAACACCCTCTGTAAATGTGTGGAAGCTGGGAAATGTGACATTGCTAGACTGAAGGCATGAGGTCAGAGTGAGTGGCAAGAAGGTACCTACTCAACAGAGATTTGGGTATTAAATTCGTTTAGCACACTTAAATATTCAGGTCAGGAGAAAAATACCATGTGTACTGGCCAGTTCTGTCAACTTGACACAAGCTAGAGCCATCAGAGAAAGGAGCCGAAGTTGAAGAGATGCCTCCATGAGATCCAGCTGTAAGAAGTTTTCTCAATTAGTGATCAACTGCAGAGGATCCAGTGCATTGTGGGTGGGGCCACCCCCTGGGGTGGTGGTCCTGAGTTCCATAAGTAAACAGGCTGAACAAGCCACAGGGAACAAGCCAGTAAGCAGCGCCCCTCCATGGCCTCTGACTTGAATTCCTCCAATAATGAACAATGAATGTGGAAGTGTAAGCCAAATAAACCCTTTCTCCTCAACTTGCTTTTTGGTTGTGGTGTTTCACCACAACAATAGAAACCCTAACTAAGACACCATGTTTCTTTAATTTGTCACAGAAATCATAATCTGTCAATCATCAAGAAGTTGGGAAAACTTAACATGGTGGTTGATTTGGCACAGGTACCCTGGTGATCATGTATTCGAAGGCTTGGTGTGGTGGTAAATTATGGACTGTGTGTCCTGAGGGTGAGTTTGCACCTACCTTTCTTAGCTTTTTCTCTTGCACACAGACAGGTATGCATCCTTGACCTTGGGTGTTGCATAGTCTGGGCTCAGAGAATAGTTTGTTTTGTGTCTCTGAAATTTGGAGTATAGCATATTTAATGGAGTCTTTGCTCAACATGCAAAGGCTACTTTTTCCATATAGCATTAATGCTGTGGCAAGAAATAAACCACCAACATGACCGTGACACCTTATCAGGGTACAGGGAGATTCACATGCCCTGTGCTCCCTACTGAGAGTCTTGAGAGATGCTTAGCTAATGATTCCAACTTGAAACCCCATCCAAGCAACACACCCATTCCCGATATACCAGGCACAAGTCTGGACTTGAAGGTCATACCAAACATGGTGTTGGGGTTCACTTGTATTTACGATTGTTTCCACAGTGACGTGCCTATCTTGTTACTTATGACTTTGAGATACAAGCAATAAAATAAGTGGCAGAAAGTCCTTTGAACCGGAAGGGGCCATCGGCATGGAGCCCAAGCCTTACAGCAGGTAAAGCTCCTGGCTTAGTGAAATACATATGAGTTCAGGAAGAGCAGGCTTCTCAGAACTGGAGTGTGGACTTCAAACATGGTTCTCTTTCCTTCATAAACCAGACAGCTTCTGTCTCTGTGTCCGTAGATCCTAGAGTTCTAGGACCTGCTCCTGCTATCTAGCGTTACTTGGCACCCTACATTGGGCTTTGTGGTTCAAGGTTTTGTTTTTTTTGTTTTTTGTTTTTTTTTTTTTTTTTATGAGGCCAGAACTTTCTTCAGTATATATAGGACATAAGTTGAGTGTGTATGACTAATGACACAGAAGGGTGGGGGACATTTCTTGGTAACCAACCCTCCACCTCTAGTTTCCAGATTCCCATGTCTGAGTATTTTGAGCCACCTCTTGAGCACACATGAAGGAAAACACAGCAAGAAAGCAACAGTTTTGTCTTATTTTCACCCCAAATGTAAAGCCCAGCGCATGTACATGATACATTTCAGCAGTGAAGGCATTATTACTGAAGGCCCAGTGTGCAGGACTGGAGAAAGACAAGGCAGAAATGGTGGCTTGTGACTTCTCTTTTAGAATATTCTATTCTAGAGCTTTTCCACTCTGACAAACTAAAGCAACTTTAGGCCAGGGGTTCCCCACCTGCATGTTTATAGCTATCACAGAAAAACTTAAAGGCAACATAGTTTGGAGAACCCAGGAAGCTGACTTTTGCACCTAGGTTAGGAAGGTACTAAGACTAGATTCAGCTTAGGAGTTAAGGACGTGATACCAGGCTTTGCCCTACTCCAAGTTACTCTATGTTATGGGGGGCGGGGGAGAACAGAGAGACTCCATTTTACCAAAAGCCTCTGCTCCACTTGAGGATGGGGACTAAATGTGCACCCGAGTACACAGGCACGCAACGGTGTCTGTCCAGGACCACCCAGGCAGCAGAGACTGATAAATTCCTTCCTTTTTCGGAGTAAAAAGTTTTTACTCTATAAATGTATCAAGGTGAATTGAGATGGTGAGACTACATGAGCACATTAAAGTTGCATCAGAGAAGCAAGGCCCGACACATCAGATGGAAGAAATGGGGTAACTCCCTCACCTGAACCTCATGAAGAGGGGGCAGCCAGCACTATGAGAGTGATGGCTCTAACCTGCTGTCTGACCATCCAGTGCAACACTTGACTGTCTTTTGAGTGTCTCTAGAATGCCAGCTCTTCTTGGACCCTGCTATTGGTGTGGCCTATTCAACTACTGTCTACCTGTCTACCTGGATATGTTTCTGTCCATCTGTCCATCTGTTCATTCATTTGGCCCAGGTCCTTCCCTATGTTTTGTTTGTTTGTTTGGTTGGTTGATTGCTTTATTGGTTTGGGGTTTTTCTGTTTTGTTTTGTTTTGTTTTGTTTTGTTTTGTTTTGTTTTGTTTTGAGACAGGCTTTCTCTGTGTAGCCTTGGCTTTCCGGGACTCACTTTGTAGACCAGGCTGGCTTTGAACTCACAGAGATCCACTTGCCTCTGTCTCCCAGAGTGCTGGGATTACAGGTGTGTGCCACCGTACATAGCTAAATCCTTCCCTTTGTTCTCTGCAGCTGGCTTAAATTTTACAGCTCTGCTTTCAGACCTGCAGCCTGGGCCAGCTTCAATCCACAGCAGAAGATTCTGCCTGTGGCTGCTGTGGGTTATTTTATTATCGATACAAACTCTATTCAACCTACTTCTGAAACCACTTGAAACTTTACTGAAACCTTCTTAACCTTTTGCACAAACTGCGTAAAACACACACACACACACAAGTTCATACACAGGCACCTACAGATACATTTGCTGTGTGATATATGAGAGTTACCATCAAGAGTGGAATAAAAGACCATGTGTTAGTGTTTACCAGATTACCAAGGAAAGCAGGATTAATTAGCAAATTGCAGACACTGAAGCTGCTGTGCCTTGTGAATTTATTGTTTTCCAATAAACTGTGACATTGTTGAAAAGCAGAAGGGTGTTTGTCTATGTCTCTGATGTAGCACACTCACAACGGGAGCATGAGCTGACTGTCGCTATTGTCACTACTGTTGCTTAGTGCACCCAAAGCATTTGCATATCTGAGTAGCTACTGACTGAGGTGGCAGTTCCCTCCAGCCATGAGGAAGTAGATTTATCTGCCAAGTTTTAGCTACGTCTTTTGGTTCTTGGCTTTTATCCCCACGTGATTATGACAAGCCATAGTCATTCATGTTGAGGGAATCTGGTTTGGGGGGAGGGTTTGGATGGTTGGTTTTTTGAGACAGGGTTTCTCTGTGTAGCCTTGGCTGTCCTAGACTCACTGTGTAGACGAGGCTAGCCTCAAAATCAGAGAGATCTACCTGCCTCTGCCTCCCTGAATGCTGGGATTAAAAGGCGGAGGGGGCCTGGAGAGATGGCTAGATTAAAGGCTGGGCTCAAAACTAAGAGAGAACATAAGAGAGAACCTGGTGAAGAAGAGAAAATTAATACAACTGGGTCTGAGGAACTGTACAGAGCAGTGAGGCCATAACTTAGGGTCTCCTAGAAATGGGCAGACATATATAATACAATGGCTCCATATGAACCTGAGGATCACCTGTGAGTACCCCTGTGACGGTGTGAAAAGTTAAAGAAATAGAAGGAGAAAAAAGGTCATATTTTCTCCAGCTGAACTACAGATAGGCATTTCTTGATACAGGACTTCCATATGCCCCATTACACCCAAGCACTGGGAGGGGACTCAATGGGAATGCCAAAATTCAGGACTGAAGAGAACAGTAGGGTTGGCTAGGGCACTGGACCTTGGCTCCTGTGTGTGGCCGAACCTAAGCAGCTGAGTCCCTGCACATTAGTTTGCTTCCTTGTGTCGACTTGCTCCTATCTGGGAAGTTTTAGGAATGCAAACTTACCCCTTTTCTTTTGCTTTTCAATTCTCTAAAGATTCTACTTCTTATAGCAGTGTGGCTTCTCTGTCTCATGTGGTAAGAAGGTAAGAAGCAGAGAAGAAAAAAAAAAAAAGGAAGACATATTCCCAGATATTATTTTGCCTACTAAAAGAAAATTGCAGGTCGAATATATTCCGTTGCTATTGTGCCTCAGAGGTCCACAGAGGAAATAGCACATATATTTTTTTTAAATCTAGAGAAAATAAATAACATGCTTTGTATAGATGTTTCTTCCTTGCCTGAAGGGCAATTGAGCTGTTAGAGCCAAGGCACTTTGAAAGGGCATTTATAGAAAGGAATCACAGCTTGCCGCAATTCCTGCTATTGCAAGTGACATGTCTTCCTGGGCGGCTACCTATTATCCTGTCGTGGAGGAGACTCGGCAGCAGGCTGTACAGGCTCTGATGGGGAAGCAGCGCTCATGGTGGGCGCGGTATGAGACCAGTCCTTCCTTTTCTCATCTTCCTCCTTTGAATTTTGTTGTTAAAGCTAAGACAAAGTCTCCTCAGGCTGCCCTCCTGCCTCAGTCCCCAGAGGGCTAAGATTTCAGGTGCGCACCATTACGCCTGGCTCGTATTTGGTATTTGCCTCTTTTTAAACCCATAACATCTTTGTTCCAGTATCTGAGCTTTCAACTAAAGAAAACAAACAATCGAAAGGGGGCTGAAGAGGTCACACGTTGGTTAAGAATGTACATTGGTCTTGCAAAGAATGGAAATTCAGTTCCTAGCACCCACTTCCAGCAGTGCACAATTACCTATGACTGCAACTCCAGGAAATCAAGAGTCCTCTGTGGGCAGCTGCACTCCCGTGAACAGACCCTCAAACATGCACACACAGAGAGAGAAAGAGAGAGAGAAGAGAGAAAAAGAGAGACGGACACAATCAAAATAAAAATCTAAGGAAGGAAAACAGGACGTGGGAGATGGCTTATCGGGGAAAGTATTGACCCTTGTCCCTACCCTCATCTTAGGGGCTAGAAGTGAAGGTGTTTTCTGAGGCTGCCCACAATTGATGGGGTCAGTATCCCCTCATGCACAGCTAGGGCTGAGCTACAGCCTTCCTGGAGTCCATACCCCCCATCCTCGTCTCTAATTTCACACTCCTCACAAAACTAGTAGAGAGGCTGGGGGTGGGTAATTAAGCAACTAGCACTCATGAAGAAGGTTTGCTCCAGGAGTCATCTGGTTCCCGAGCCTCGCCAGGACAGTGCCAGCCCACACCAAGGACAAAACCACAGTGCTGTGGAGACTGTGCTAGGCAATTTTCTCAGTTCTGTGACAAGACTTGGACAAGGAAGGGTTATTTGGGTCATAGTTTGAGAGGGCATTATGGCCCCTCATGATGGGGGAAGCCATGGCAGCAGGCATGGGAAGCAGGTCACTTGTCTACAGTCAAGGAGCAGAGAGAGACCTGGCCCTGCTCAGCCCAACTTGCCACCTTATTATTAGGTCCCCACCTTGCCACTCCTTATTATTCAGATCAGAACCACAGCGTGAGATAGTGACACCTACTCAGAGTAACGCTCTAATGTTTTTATTTTATTTACCATCATGTCACACTGTAGAGCGAAGCTTTACGTAGGCAGATGCAAACGTAGATGAGCTGCCTCCGTAGCCAGGCTTGGAAACAGGACAGGAAATGCTTAGCTGGCTTATGATCCAGCCCTGTCCCAGGAAAGGAGAAGCATTGGACTGACATTTGAATTGTGGTGGGCTCAACCAAAATCAATGCCACAGCCACCTTTCTGTCAAGCCTCTTTACCCATAATGATTGAGAATTGAAGTAACGGGGATGAGCCATAGTTTAGGAGTCTGGAGCTCTTCAGCCTCTGTCCACAGACCTTAAAGCAGTAGGAGACCAGAGTGCTACAAAGCAGGTCATAGCTTTGTAGCATCGGCTACAGACGGCAGGACTTGGGGCCCGCAGCTCTTCTCAAACTGCTCAGGGGTCTAGGAATTGTGCTTTCAGAAAAAGCTTTATTTTTTAGGGATACTATAATACAGAGATGACTATAAGCTACACCGTTAGATGGCAGAACCGCATGTGACCAAACCAACAAAGTCCCCTGGCAGGGAGAGGCTTTGGCTCTGCTCTCCTCGCCTGACTATGGCACCATTTCTTTTTCCTCCCTAAAGCAGAGAAGTAGCACATTTTGAGCATGTCTCTGTGGTTTTGATGCAAAATAGGATTGCAATTCTTACACTTTGTCCAAATTCTTGGAGAAAAACAATAACATATATTTTATAATTGATGATTTTTTTAAGTTGTGTGATACTGTGTTGGGCATCACTCGGAAGTGTGCTTACCTTTAATTGTCTGGAGGATGAGCAAATGCTAGCTGTCGCTTCATGGTTGGAGCTATTATCTCATGTGCAAATCAGTACAATCATGTAATAATGGTAATAACTCGGGAAGGAAAAGGAGCCCGTTGATGGGTGATGTTGGTTTTCTGGGGCTGCTGTAAGAGCCCTAGTGAAGTTCACGGCTTAAAGCAACACGTCTATTATCCTGCAGTTCCGGGACAGGAAGACTGTGGTTCCTGGAGTGAAGTGACCAAATCTGTGCTCTGCCATGGAGGAGCCTTCGAAGTCTTCAGAGGTGCCCATGGCCCTTCTGTCTTCATGGCTGAGATCTTCAGTCTTCCCATCCAGCCTTTTCTGTTTCTCTCTGCTGTGTCTCAAAGCCACGAGGGGCCTGTTTTTCTCCTAAGTCACCTGCTGTTCTCAGCCAGGAACTAAAATTCCTGTGTCTGTGTGTGTGTGGGGGGGGGGGGGTGACTACGCTTTTAAAACACGTGCCAATGTGGTTCCTATACAATCCCCATTGATGAGTCTTTTAAGAAGGAATGCACCACGTGAACAGAGAGGAGTGGATGGAGGAAGGAAACTTTGCTCCTGCCCAGGCCCCGGTGTGGGACTCAGCAGGTGAAGCATGTTCCCGTGCCTCCCTCTGCTACTAGTGGCATGCAGATTACTGACGGTAGTTTAAGGTCCACTTCAACGGTAATAACTAGGTGTAATGACCCGATACCCTGCCGCTGTAAAGCACCAGTTCTCAACCTGCAGGTCATAACCCCTTTGAAGGTCGCATATCAGATATCCTGACAGATGGTTACCTTACGATCCATAACACTCAGCATAACAAAATTACAGTTAGGAAGTAGCAATGAAATAATCTTATGGGGGGGGTCACCACAACATGAGGGACTGTATTAGAGGGTCACAGCATTAGGAAGGCTGAGAAGCACTGATTTAAAGGCAGGAAGAGCTAATCAGCCTGCTGAGAGAAGGAATTTATAAAGGACAGACACGCCAGACAGCAGGTTCTGGTGTTGTCCTTTCCTCAGCTCTCATAGACCCTGAGGGACGCAGACGGTCGGACCATATCACAAACAGCATCTTCACTTTATTGGAAAGGCACATGGGAGGAATGTCTCCCGTTAGAAGAGAGCTCAACACTGAAGGTCAAACATGGACAAGGCCCTACGAAAATTAGCCTTTCACACAGTGAAAGGCTGCCGAAGCGGTCAGCAGAGGGCGCTAGCTCCGCAACAACCAACTACGGCGCTAACTGGAGCGCCGTCCTGAGGCTGAGCTCGCTTGAACGATGCACAGAACATCAGAAGAGAGATGTAATCTGTTAGAGAGCTGTAGCCCACCATTTTTGACAATCATTACACGAACAGGTGAGAGTAGAAAGTAACCAATCCGACAACCCTCGCTTCTGGGACGTGCTTTCCACGGCTGTTTGTTATCTGAGAAAGCTGCCGCTTAGTAGAGCTGTTGCCTCTCATTCAATTACTTAATTGCTGCTTAAGTGACCCAATATGGAAGAGCAAAGCATGGTCGGGTTTTGGCAATAAATGGTCAGGCAGCTAGAATGTAGAATGTCAGGGGAAGGACACGGCAAGAAATTAAATATAATGCTTCATTTTTTAAGTCAAAATACCTTGAGTTAGTTTAGATCCAGCTACCAAAGAGCAGGAAACACTGGCCACCTCCTGGCAGCTTGATAAACTGGCTGTCCTGACACAAACTCCGCTAGCCTATTGACCCTCTTCACCATCAAAACTAAAAATTTAGAGTAAACCTTATCAGCCAAGCTTGCCTGCAAATGAGACAATGGCACGTGACTATAAGCTTTAAAATAAACGGGATGTAACAGACAGATGAGCCTGTGCGTGGTGGATGTTGAGAGCAGATGAACTTAAGTGGCAGAGGAAAAGGTGAGACCCAGAAGATACATAAATTCACACCTCCTTCGTCACTCAGTCAGTGAGGAAACAGAAGAGACCTGCGCTACCATTACAAAAACAATCTCTGTGCTCAGCTGGCGTGCCCGCCATTGTGATCTGATGCCTAATTTACAACACTACTGAGTCCCCGGGTCTTCAAATGGAGTGTAGGGAGGGGTGCTTAGGAGTGGCAAGGAGGGGACCTAATTCAGTGGGCATTTGACCCCCAGCTCCTGTATTCCACAGGAAAGGGCTGCGTCAGGGACACATGCTTAGAAGTGGAAACAGACACACTGGTAGGGAAGGAAGAGCACTCTCAGGAGCGGAAGCTGGCGAGTGAGCTGCAGAATCGCTCCTGAAGCCCGGAACCTCGAGGAGTAGATCCGTTTGTACAGACTGTGTAACTCCGCCTTTCTGTCTGCCCATGGGACCCTATGCCCCTCCCCTCCACATTCGCCAGGTAAGTCAGAGGGTTCCAGTCCTGCTCTGAAAACTGGGTTATTGTATACATTAACCGCGGTGTTCGGTAAGTTCGTGTGAGGGATAGCAGGATTAGAGTATTTACAGTGCCGTAGTGTCAGGGAAGTTAGTATTAGGGGTTAGGAGGGCTTATGTTACTGTTAGGGTTACAGGTTACGGTTTAGTTAGGTTTAGAGAGTAAAGAATTCTAAATATGCTCATGCACACATACAAAATATATAAGTAAACACATAAATATATATGTGTGTAGTAAACATACACATGTATGCACAAACACACATGTACACATGTAAACATACAGGTACATACACAGCAACAGATACAATAAATAATAAATAATAAATTGCCACAAACTAACATGTACACATATAAACATACCCATGTGCATATATAAACATACATGTACACATACAGAAACATATACATGTTACCAAAATATATGTAGGCATATACATGCACAGACATATATACATGTATGCAAACAGATATATGCATGTACTCTCATAATTACACACTTAGACACACATAAATATGTACAAACAAAAATAGAGACAAGTACACAGAAATAATATACACATAAATATACGTATGCACACACTCATACACATATATACATAAGTATATGTATATACATACGTATAGATATGTGTGCATGCATAAATATGCATACAAACACACAAATATATATACAAGTACAGAAACATAAACACACACACGTGCACACACATAAACATATACATATTTACTCACAAACATATATATATACATGTGCACCCACATAAATATGGAGATGCACAACATGAACACATACATGTACACACATAAATATACATATGTACACACCCATAGATGCACTCATACATAAATATTCATAAGTACCTGTATATACACACATGTGTATGCATGAATATTCACATGTGCACACATAAACATGTACATATATAAATATCTATGTTCACAAACATATCCACACGTCCCCACACATGAGCACACTCATACTGCCCTCTGGGGTGCCCTAGGGGTAGCAGAAGCCAGGCCTGAACTGCTCAGGACCCTCCCGGTGTGGTAATTGAGGCTCAGGAGCTCATTGATTCAAACAGACGGCCGCGTTTTTAAGAAGACTGTGCACCTGAAGCCACGTGTGTGTAAGTTGATCCGTTTGTATTTCATTCTCTTTAGGAAACATTTTAAGACTTTAAGGAAAACTCATTTGGAATTGTCTTTAGAAAGAACCTTAGAGTGACATTTATTATTAAGTGATGATGGCTTCACAGGTCAAGATTTGAATGTAATTCCATTTAATAACTTGTTTCTAATAATTTACTAAATTACGTCAAACTTCCTAGTCTACTTAAAAAGCTTACGCTTACTAATATATTATTCTCAGTTGCATCCACAAGTGATCATAAACCTTAACTTTTTTGTTTTGTTTTGTTTTGGTTTGGTTTTTGAGACAGGTTTTCTCTGTGTGAAGCTTTGGCTTTCCTGGAACTCTGTAGGCCAGGTGGGGCTTGAACTCACAGAAATCTGCCTGCCTCTGCCTCCCTAGTAATGGGATTGAAGGTGGGTGCCACCACTGCCATGCTAAACCTACACATAAAAAAATACTTCTAAACCTAAGGAGTTATTATAGATCTTTATATCACTGAGAGTGAAGTCTTTCAGAGGGTAAAGTGGGGAAACTTTTACTACTCATTTCTGTTTGCCCTGAATTTAGGACAGTTATCCTAGGTTACTTGTGTTACCGGTTCCAGACAGCGAGGCAACTGGTGGCTGTCGGTCTCAGCGGCGGTAGGGCTTACATAAAGAACTCTAACTGATGAAAACCATGGTAAGCGTTTCCCCACCAGAACGGATCTAGAAGACCGTCAGGCGCGTGTCCCCCAGTCTGACTGGCCAGAGGCACGTTCTGACATGCCATTCCTGCAGGGCAGTGAGAATTCTTCCCTCATTAGCGCAGCCTAGAGGCAAATACATATTTACATATTGATTATCTCAGGAGGGACCTATCTTACTGTGATTCTTCTTCAGAGCATGGCCCTAAGCAGTTATTTTCTGATTTTTTGAGCAGGTCCGTCTGCCCTTGAGATTCCTTGGGCAGAGTGGAGAAAAGGTACAAAAGGTCCAACAAGACACAAAAGCACTGTGTGGAATCCAGGTTCAGCACCTCACAGAATTCGGGCTGCAACTATGATCAGCAGGTGTTCCCAAAGCACCGCCACACGGCCAAGGTGGCGTGGAGGAGAGGGCGTTAGCACCTTTGAGCCTTTACAAAGCTTGTCTCCTTTTCCTCTCAAAACACAGACTATTAGCCAGGCGTTGTGGCACATGTCTGTAATTCAAATACTTGGGGAGGCAGAGGCAGGCAGATCTCTGTGAGGCAGAGGCCAGCCTAGTCTACAAAGTGGGTGAGTGAGTCCAGGACGGCCCAGGCTTTGTTACACAGAGAAACTCTGTCTCGAAAAACCAAAAGGGGAAAAAAAGAAAAAAAAGACATAGAACATTATATTGGCCCTCACAGCTGTCAGCACAGTAACTCTGATGGTAAATACTTGAATTGTGTTTCTCAAATTGGTGGCTGTAGTAAAGGCCGGAGCTGGGTTAGAAAAATACATTTGGAACTGTTTCTAGTCTTTCTGCCAGCACCCGGCCCGTCTAGACCAGATTATATGTACCATAAATAGTATCCCAGAAAGTACTCTCAGAGACTTTTCCCAAAATATTGTTTCCTTGATTTTTCTTTTCATGAACAGTAAAATCCATTCATTTCCACTGTTGTCAGAGGCCTATCTGAGAATTGCTATTAATCATTGTAATCCCATCAAGAAGAAAAGCACTATTCAATCACTTGAGATGTGTGTTGAGGTGCTGCATAATCACAGCTGTAGAGCTGTTTGTGGATGAACGCTTGACAGTCCCTTTCCGCCTATGAACTCGGATGAACATTTGCAGCTGCCCTGTCTGCTCACACCTGTCATTCCAGCATTAGAGAAGCGGAGGCAGGGGGGAATTTTTTTGAGTTCAAGGCCAGCCTGAGCAAAAGAGTAAGTTTCAGTCCAGCCTGTACTACAGATTGAGCTACTACGACAAAAATAGACCAAAAATCATGCAGTCACGTGGAGCCACACAGAGACACACACCTTCAGTCGCAGATGCCAGCTCCTTGGTGGGCGGCAGCACAACGGTTGCTTGAAAACAGGAGTCTGAGAAAGCTTGGCTAATATTGTGAGATCTGTCTCAAACAACAACAAGCAAACAACACCCCCAGCTGTATGGTGTAACAGGCTGTGAATGGGTCATATTTCTTTGTACACAGTAAGTGGAAATACTATTTGTCCATATTGGAAATTGGCTTCTTAGAATGTGCTCTTAGAGATGGAATTATTGGTCTCCAAAGTACCCTGAAGTGTGATTGGGTTAAGATTCTAAATAGGAGCAGAAAAGAGAACGGGAAGAGAAGTGAATAGACCAGAGTTCAGGCATGGCTAAGGTCACAAAACATTGAGTGAGGCAGGGGAATGACAACTGTAGGGCCAACCCCTTACACTGATTTGCAACTGGGTCCTCATTAAACTGTCTGCTATGGAGGCACTTGCCTGGGTATCTGATTCTATATACAAGACGCAAAAGGTTTTCTGTCCTTCTAGAAGAAAACATTTCATCCTTCTTAGTTTACAGGAAACTATCCGTCTTTAGTCTTTCATTTTTTTTCCTTCAGGGAAATTATGCTGTTCAAAAAGGAGTAAGTAGGTCTTCTAAGCATTTCTTGCCCCGGAAGATGGATTTGTAGTTTCTAAGTCATGGCAGTGCTTGTTGCTTTTAAAGCTTCTTATAATTCAGTGCAGATTTCTCTTGCAGTCAGTGTGGTGGCTCACGCTTGTGATCCCTGCACCTGGAAAGCTGAGACAGACAGGAAGACCCAGCTTTCTAATTAACTTGGGCTCTCCAGCAAGACTCCTGCCTTAAAATGAAATTAAAAGGTGAGTAAATATTTCTGATTCCTTAGTCTAACTCTTTCCCCATAGAGCTGCCTTAGCAATGGTAATCACGCAGAGGGGAGCAGTATTTCCCCGGGAGCAGGTGAGTTGTGCACGCTCCCTAGTGTGTGTGTGTGTGTGTGTGTGTGTGTGTGCACGTGTGCGTGTGCGCGTGTACCCAAATGCAATCTGCTTAGTCTATATAATGTTACTTATGTATGTATGTATATAGATCTCTCTCTCTCTCTCTCTCTCTCTCTCTCTCTCTCTCTCTCTGTATGTTCCAGACCATTTGGTACTAGATAACCAATGGTGGGCTTCCCTGCGGAGCACAATTTCTCCAACTCTCAGCAACCCTTAGTTGCCTGCAGTTCCTTGTGTAGGGCTGAGTCCTTGTGAGCTTTCCCCATCCACATTTGCGTGTCTGCTGGTATCATCTTTGTCCAGCTCACGTTTACCTAGGCATGTTGGTGAAACCTTGTGGTTGTAGCTTCTGACACTCCTAAGAGACACAATCATACAGAAAACTCCATTTCTTTGGCTCTTGTGCTCTTTCCACTCCCTCTTCTGAAGTGGTTCCTGAGCTTTAGGTGTGGGAGCTGTGATGAAGATGTTTCAGTTGGGACTGGGCTCCACAGCTCTGAGCTTTGACTGGTTGTGGTTTTCTGTAATGGCTTCTGTCCATTGTGAAGACTTTTTCCTGATGAAGGATAAAAAGTGTACTTTTCTGTGGGTAGGAGGACAAATATTTAGAGTGTAGTTAAGTATCATACTGGTTTAATAAAATGGTGGTAGCTGGTTCTCTTCCAAGAGCCATGACTTCACTAACAGTGGGCAGTTGGCTAGGTTTCCAGTACCAAGCATGATCCCCCTCTTGTTGAGCAGGTCTTAGGTCCAATTAGAGAGCTGTCGGGTACTGCCAACACATGCATGCCACTTTGGCCCCCTGAGGATTATTGTGCCATGCTGGTCATTGTCATTGTCTATAGGCTTCATAGCTAGGTAGAACTGTCAGCTGCTTTCCTCCTTTGGAAGCTTGCATAGCATCCTCTGGCATCAAGAAAGCTAGTCCTCAGGGATGAGGCTGTCAGGTGAGTGCCAGCTCAGGGGCCTCTGGGCCCTGTGTAAAAGTACATGGTGTCTTCAGTAATAGCAACTTACACTCCACCTATGAGGATCAACCAAGGGGAAAAGCAATAACCTATAATACTGTGTCTCTTGGACAACCTTGGCCAGCAAATCAAAAGGGGCATTTTTTTAAACCTTTTTTAATTTTAATTTTTATTAGTTACAATTTATTCACTTCATATCCCCCCTGTAGCTCCCTCCCTCTTCCCCTCTCAACCCCACTCTCCCTCCCCCTTCTCTGCCCATGCTCCTCCCCCAGTCCACTGATAGGGGAGGTTTTCCCTTCCTTCTGATCCTAGTCTATCAGGTCTCATCAGGAGTGGCTGCATTGTCTTCTTCTGTGGCCTGGTAAGGCTGCTCTGGCCTCAGGGGTTGGTGATCAAAGAGCAGGCCAATCAGTTCATGTCAGAGACAGTCCCTGCTACTATTACAAAGGAACCCACTTGGAGACTGAACTGCCATGGTCTACAGATATCTGTGCAGGAGTTCTAGGTTATCTCCATGAATGGTTCTTGGTTGGAGTATCAGTCTCAGAAAAGACCCGTGCCCAGAATTTTTGGTTCTGTTGCTCTCCTTGTGGAGCTCCTGTCCTCTCCAGGTCTTACTATTTCCCCCTTCTTTCATAAGATTCCCTGCACTCTGCCCAAAGGTTGCCCATAAGACTCAGCATCTGCTTTGATACCCTGCAAGGTAGAGCCTTTCACAGCCCTCTGTGGCAGGCTCCTGTCCTGTTTCCTGTTTTATCCTTCTTCTGATGTCTCTCTTCTTTGCCTTTCTGAATGGGGATTAAGCATCTTAGCCAGAGTCCTTCTTGATTAGTTTCTTTAGGTATACAGATTTTAGTAGGTTTATCCTATATTATATGTCTAATATCCACTTATGAGTATATACCCTGTGTGTCTTTCTGCTTCTGGGATACCTCATTCAGGATGATCTTTTCCAGTTCTCTCCACTTACCTGCAAATTTCATGATTTCCTTGTCAAAAGGGGCATTTTAATGCCTGGTGTTAGGGGTTTTGTTAGATAGTCTACAGCTCTTAAAGAAAGCACTGTCAGCCCAGATGGGAAATTTTCATTTAAACAATTTATGTATATTTATACAGCACCTTACATGTATAATCGGCATTTTACCCTCCATCCTCCCTCTTCTGTATTAATCTCCCTTCCTCCTTCTCCCTAATTAGAGCCTGTCCATTTAGATCTTTGTTCCCTGCTGCTCTCCCCTCCATTGCTTTCTGCCTACACCCCCAGAATGGCTTCTGCAGTTACTCCACATCATGTACTTACCTCTAAGATGAGGAGCCTCAGACGAGAAAGAGCATGTGACTTTTCTCTTTCTGGGTGTGGGTTGCCTCACTCAATATGACCTTTTCCAGTTCCATTCATTTACTAGGCTAGACCCATAGAGAGAAGGATATATATCATTGTTTTAATGTTAACCTTATTCATGTTTTTTTGTCTTTTATTGTTTAGAAAACATTTTAAGATGTATTTTATGTTATTTCGGTGAGTGTTTGCCTACATGCATGTCTGTGCAGCTCATACATGTCTAGTGCCTTCAGAGGCTGGAAGAAGGCATCAGATCCTCTGAAATTGGAGTTACAGGTGGTTGTGAGTCACCCTCTGGATGCTGGGAATTGAGCCCAGGTCCTCTGGAGAGGCAGTGATCTTCCTATTGGTCCATCTCTCTGGTCCGTCTTCACGTTTGTAAGCTATTTTAGATTGCTTTTCTTGTTAAATTTTGAGATTTAGCTTTTTGTTTGTTTGTTTAGTTGGTTGGTTGGGTTTTTTTGTTGCTGTTTTGTTTTTGTTTTTGTTTTTTACTAGACAGGGTTCCTCTGGATAGCCCAGGGTGTTCTGGAACTCAATCTGTAGACCAGGCTGGCCTCTAATTTTTTTTTTTTCAACTCAACAGTTTTATTGAACACTAAACAGAAACTGCCAGGTCAGAGCCATGATCTGGACTATGGAACCAGACTATGATGTTGGTCTGCTCCTAAGGCAGATTTTTTTAAAATTCTTTATTAATTACACTTTATTCACTTTGTATCCCCCCTGTGGTTCCCTCTCTCCTCCCCTCCCAACCCCACTCTTCCTCCCCCTTCTCTGCCCATGCCCCTCCCC
Organism: Meriones unguiculatus; assembly: GCF_030254825.1. Classification (NCBI taxonomy): domain Eukaryota; kingdom Metazoa; phylum Chordata; class Mammalia; order Rodentia; family Muridae; genus Meriones; species Meriones unguiculatus. The sequence continues at coordinate 8,736,293 of NC_083352.1, read as the reverse complement.
AAGTCCACTGATAGGGGAGGTCTTCTTTTCCTTCCTTCTGATCCTAGTCAGTTAGGTCTCATCAGGAGTGGCTGCATTGTCTTCTTCTGTGGCCTGGTAATGCTGCTTCCTCCCCAAGGGGAGGTAATTATAGAGCAGGCCAATCAGTTCATGTCAGAGACAGTCCCTGCTACTATTACAAAGGAACCCACTTGGAGACTGAACTGCCATGGACTACATTTGTGCAGGGGTCTTAGGTTATCTCCACGCATGGTCTTTGGTTGGAGTATCAGTCTCAGAAAAAACCCGTGCCCAGATTTTTGGTTCTGTTGCTCTCCTTGTTGAGCTCCTGTCCTCTCCAGATCTTACTGTTTCCCACTTCTTTCATAAGATTCCCTGCGCTCTGCCCAAAGGTTGCCTATAAGTCTCAGCATCTGCATTGATAGTCTGCAGGGTAGAGTCTTTCAGAGGCCCTCTGTGGCAAGCTCCTGTCCTGTTTCCTGTTTTCTCCTTCTTCTGATGCCTCTCCTCTTTGCCTTTCTGGATAGGGATTGAGCATTTTAGCAAGAGTCCTCCCTCTTGATTAGTTTCTTTAGGTATACAGATTTTAGTAGGTTCATCCTATATGATATGTTTATATGAGTGAGTATATACCGTGTGCATCTTTCTGCTTCTGGGATAGCTCATTCAGGATGATCTTTTCCAAATCCCACCATTTACCTGCAAATTTCATTATTTCCTTGTTTTGTATTGCTGTGTAATATTCCACTGTGTAGATGTACCACAATTTCTGTATCCATTCCTCCACTGAGGGGCATCTGGGCTGTTTCCAGCTTCTGCAAATAAGGCTGCTACAAACATGGTTGAGCAAATGTCCTTATTGTGTACTTGAGCCTCTTTTGGGTATATGCCTAGGAGTGGTATGGCTGGATCTTGAGGAAACGCTATTCCTAGTTGTTTTTAAACTCTATTTTATTTGGGATGCCTTAAGCCTCTTCCTCCCAACCCCCAACCCTAAATAAGAGAGAGGTTAGTGGGAGAGGAGGTGCAGACCCCTTTACTTTTCCAGGCTGTTTAGGGTCAATGGGCATTTAGGGGATATTCCAATCTCCAACAGCAAACACAGCTAGCAGTCTCCTCCAAGCCACTGCACCCCAAACCATTTCTGTCTACTCCAGAGTGCCACACCATTCGTCTCTGGTCTCTCCAAACTGCCATTTGCCTCACGCCAACACCGCACACCACGCCTTCTCTTTCTGGGCTCTCATATTCATATCCTCAGAGCCCTAGACCACACCCCTCTCCATGTCCCTCCAGGGAGACCAATACTAGCTGGCAAAAGCCATACCCTGCACAAGACAATTGACAGCTGTGGACAAACTAAAGCCCAACAAAAATCCCACACTTGGGATTAAAACAAAAGCATACTTACATAATATAACTGAGTTTACAAAGAAACCAAAACTTCCACTACAGAAGTCCACCTGCCTTAGCCTCTCTGAGTGCTGGGATTAAAGACATGTGCCATCACACCTGTCTGAGATATTTTTAATATATTAAGAACATTAAAAAAAAAATAAAGAACATTAACCTGGAGGGGACAGGAGCTCTAAAGGAGACCAACAGACCCATAAAAACTGAGCCCTGGGGGCCCTGAAGAGAATGATATCCCAACCAAAGACAATGCATGGAGAGGACCTAAAACCCTGGCTCAGATATAGTCCACAGACTCAGTGGACTGGGAGCTGGGGCTTTCTCAGTGGCTTGAACTCAGTGGCTGGCTCTTTGATCACCTCCCACTGTGGGGAGCAGCCTTGCCAGGCCACAGAGGAAGACAATGAATGCAGCCAGTCCTGATGAGACCTGATAGGCTAGGGTCAGATGGAAGGGAAGAAGGACCTCCCCTATCAGTGGACTGGGGAAGGAGCATGGGAGAAGAGAGAGGGAGGGTAGGATTGGGAGGAGATGAGGGACAGGGCCACAACCGGGATACAAATTGAATATTGTAATAAATGATAATAATTTTAAAAAGGAAAAAAAAGGACCTTAGCTTTTCATTTGTCTCAGGTTCCACTCTTTTGTCTTTTAGAAAACAGGTATTTTCTGGTGTGTGTGATTTCTATTGTTAAAATGCTTTGAATATTGTTTCTCTTTTTGAGCACAATTCAAGTTTTTTCTCAACTAGTTAATTATTTTTTCTTACACTAATTTGACCAGTTGTCTTTCTACTGATTCATGATGTATATATATCATATATACTAATTCACCATTAGTATATATTAAGTCTCTAGCCATATCAGAGTGTTTTTTGGTACCTTTTTATTTTTAGTTTTTGTACACTAAGCTGTTGTCTGCTTGTTACTGTTCTAACATAAGAAGTTTTCCTCCAGTCCCTCTCACTCAAGTCCTGGAAAGTTTAACTTTCTAAATTACATGGCATTTTTATTTTAGAAAAGACAAACTTTTTTTTCCCGTGAGATACTTACCAGGAGGGTGTCGGTAGGTTGCTTGAGGCAAGGCTCTGAGGTGGGTCGCCTTTGGGTTATTGCTGTCCACAGATCTCCCTGTTTCCTATTATGGAATAGTTGTGATGGCACATGCAACAATTTATATCTAAGGTTAAGTAACCGAGTTTCTTTTCACAGTGGCCATATTTTAAATGCTCAGTAGGAGCCTTTGTTGCTACCATTGCAGAAGATTCTTTGAGCAGTGCTGACTTAGAGCCTGTCAGAGTTGAAGTAATGGCAGCAGAATAGAACACACATTAACTGGTCATATTCCTTCCTCTATAGGAAAGTCTATGTAAAGAAAGAAGAACAAAATAGTATGAGTCAGCCTTACCCAGGGGGAAAAAAAAGATGTTTAATGCCTTACGTCGTTTACAAACTGCATACTATTTCAGGGAGATTGTGTTCCAACAATGTCAGAAGGTGACTTGAGGAGCAAGGAACGCCAGCTTTCCTGATAACCATGCCTTGAACGACTTCATTGCTAGAGTTTAGGCAGTGCTGGGGATGGACTGAAGCAGTAAAGGCTGTCTTTACAGCTGGATTATTTACATACATGCATACATTTGTACATATGTACGTACATACATGCACACTCTATCTGCAGGTAGCTGGTGACTTATGTTTCTGAGTATAAGTCGGTGTTTCTATTGCTGCGATGAAACTCGGTGAGCGAAAAGCAAGTCGGGAAGGAAGGAGTTTATTCCGCTCCCACTTGCACATGGTAGCCCATCATTGGAGGAAGTCGGGGCAGGAACCTGGAGGCAGGAGCTGATGCGGAGGCCATGGAGGGGTGCTGGCACTGGCTTGCTCCTCATGGCTTGCCCAGCTGCTTTCTTATAGAACCCAAAACCAAACATCAATTAGTGCCCCGTTGATCACTAATTGAGAAAACGCCTCACAGCCGGATCTCATGGGGACATTCCCTCAACTGAGGCTTTTTCTTCTCTGAGGACTGTGTCAGGTTGACACACAAAAGCATAGAGGACACTGAGGCAAGGTGAGGAGGGGGAAGCAACCGGATTGTAGACTATTGAGACTTTGCCCACTGCAAAATAGAGATTGGTCAGCTCAACTATTATCGAACTCGGGGGTCACAACCTGTGGAAGTCAGGCCCAGCTACCCATTCTCAAAAGGACAGTAAAAACAGCCCAATTAACTGTGAAAAGACAAAAATGGAGAATGACTCAACGTAGTCGTGTTACTGACTGGGAGCATAGGTTGCGGCTTCCAAGTCCGAGAACACAACCACAGCATGTTTCAGGGTGGCACTTTGTTCTGACCGTTTATCCTGGTTCCTAACGGATTGACCTGAAAGACGATCATTAAAACGACGCGGCGGGTCTCCAGGCTGCTGAGCTCCTTTGCTCCTTCTTGGATGCTGTAGTCCAGTCTCAGCCTGCGAACTGGAAAACCCTGTGCTGCCGGCTGGGCTTCACACGCTCCCGGGCCATTTCACACTGCAGCGGGGAAAGCCCAGCGCCCGGCCGGGTCCCCAGGCCAGGCAGGTGGGAGTGTCGTCCGGCGCGGCCCTGCGCCGCCCCGCCCCCTCGGTGGCAGCGCCGCGCCGATTGGCCCCTCCCGCAGCCTGTCGGCCGTCACGTGCCGGAGCGTCCCGGGCGCCGGGGCTGTGGGCGGCGGGGCATGGACCCTCAGGCGGCCGCGGGGCCGGGGCCGGGCGGGCCGAGCGCTCGGGAGGCCCCCAGCGCGGAGGTGAGCGCCACGGGGCGGGGGCGCGGGCGCGGGCACCCGAGGCCACCGGGGCAGCGGGGCCCGCGCGTTGCGGGGACGCCGCTCGCCGGGGAGACGCCGGGGCCGCGCGGGCACGCGCACAGCCCGGCCGGTAACGGCGGGCGCGGGAACGCGCGCGGACCCGAAGCCCCAGGGTTGTGGCGGGCGCTGGAGGGAGAGGAGCCCCGGGGCTGCTCCAGAGCCTCTGCGGGAGCGGATGGAAGGAAGGTGGAGCTGGTGGCCCCGATCCCGCAGCAGGGGGCCGGGATCAGGTGGGAGCGGCAGGGAAACGGATTTTTTTTTACGTTGAGGACCCCTGGGCTTTGGTGAGGATGTGCACCTGACCCCGGACGCCAGATGTCACCCGTGCTTTTTTTTTCCCCATTTGATAAAAGGAAAGGGCCCCTTGTGACACGGGTTTCTAGAAACTTGTTTTCAAGTGCGCGCCACAAGGCTTTTCCCGTGACCTGCCCTTACTCAGCATCCACCTCTACAGCGAGCTTCGGGACTGCAGGCATCCTGTTTACCAGAAGCCACGCCTTGTGCCTGGCACAACGTGTGTGTTAATTGGGTGTATGAATGGAATGCTTCCTTGAGCATCAAAGATGGTACTTGCAGCGACAGTAAGCAATAGATTTGCACCGAAAATTACTCTTGCAAAATAGGAGAAGACTGATTCTGTTAGGGCAGAGCAGGAATGGACGTGCTTAGGTGAGGGGGTAAGTGGCAAAGGCATGGAGGTGAGACCCTTGGAGCTTGGGCCCTAGAGCAGGCCTTTTACGGAAGAGGACTGTGCTCAGCAAGTTGACGGACGTCAGAGGCAATATGAATGGCATTGCTGGTCTGTGATGGCAGTGGAGGGCCCACGAAGGTTTTGCGTGGAGTAGTGATTCTCCTTTTTAAGACTGAGCAGGAGTAGGGAGCTGAGGATGAGATTCAAATAAGAGGTCCAACACCTAGGGGGTAGCAGTGAGCTGTGGTTATCACCGACCACAGGCCGTGAAATTGAGTCCTTAAGGCGCAGGCATGACTACATGATGAACGCTAATTAAGGAGGGTGCTAAGTCAGCTTAAGTGTAGGTTGAAAAGTTCATTTAAAGTTGGAGAGGCAGCTGCACGGTGTTCTCACAGGGCTTGGTTTGGTTCCCAGCACACAAGTGGCTCACAGGCATCTGCAACTCCCTCTCCAATTCATGCACACAAACAGACATAAAAACATAAATAACAAATTCAATTAAGGTGAATTTAAGTCAAAGAAATGCTACTTCCTTGTAATCGAACAGGTGGTTTTGCTATTTTGTTGCTTTCATTTTATTGTATTTTTTTTGAGACAGGGTCTCACAGCCCAGGAGCTGAGCTCACTCTGTGGCCAAATATAACCTTGGACTTCTGATTCTCCTGCCCCTGCCTCCTAAATGCTGGGATTTCAGGTATGGCCCACCACGCCTGGTCTTATGTAGTGCTGGAAAATCAACCTGGGGCTTTGTGCCCACCCGACAAGCACTCTACCAACTGAGCTGCAGCTCTAACCCATAGTATATGTTTTCATCAATGTTCCTTCATCATAGGACCTCCGCAACCACTCTAGTTTCCAGAGGTCACACCCTGAGTGAATGGCAGAGCTAAGACCGAAATCCATTCAGCATCCAAGCTCTGGACATTACTGGTTCCAATGGAGAGAGATGTGGGGAATAAAGTTTGGAGAACTTTGAAGTAATGGGCCTAAAATTGCCTGGTTGGCAGTGGGGATTTAAGTATTCTTTTCAGCGTTAAGGAATTAAAACTGGTCCCCCCTTGTACTTCTGTGGAGATGCTTTGTTAGAAGGAGTTGTTAGACACAGAATTGAGTAACTGAAAAGGCAGAGGTTTGCAGAGAAGTAGCAGGTGCAGGAAACAGCTACCAGTCCTGGTCAAGAAAAAGATAGGAAGTTGGAGCAGTTAAAATGAATAAACTTAAGGGAAGGGGTTTCCTCCAACCTGAAATTACAAATCCTGAGACCAAGGAGCTGTCCCATCTGGCTCCAGAGTCTTTGAGCTTAGAGAAGTCCTGGTACCCAGACTTGTGAAGCAGGATGAGAGCAAAGCTGGCAGCTGGCCACTGACAAGAAGGCATTCCCAGTGGTCCGAATGGGTGATGCCTGCAGGCCTCACTCTCTCGAGCCTTGCCAAGTCCTCAGAAGCATGTGCAAACTCTGCAGTCTGAAGGGCAGTGTGGGAGGGTGGGTTCAGAGCTTCAGGGCAGCGATGTGGTGCGCATACCCGCCATCCTGGTCACTATTTCTTCCTCCACAGGCTGCTTTTGCCACATCTGACCTTACTGGTCAGGAGACAGAGACGGAGATGGCCATGGATCGACTAGGCAAGTAGACGGCAGAGACTGGGGTGGCTTTTGGAAGGATGGAGAGAGAACAGCATAGTCGCTTTCACGGTCTGTCTTTTCTTGCTAGCCACTCCCTTTACCGTAGTTACCTTCTTTGCCCATTATTTCAGTAGAAGTCTTCTTTTGGAAGCTTCAAAGAGGTACTGGACTTGCCATGGATGCAAACCACCCCACTTCACTGGAGGAACAGCTCGAGACAGTAGAAAGCATATAGAGTGTGTAACTAGGTCAGATCGTTTCAGTTTCAGATCCAGGTTATAGTCCTCGGCTTGTATTTTGATAAGTCACTTACTTCGCCTTTCTTTATCTTTAAAATGGGGTTATAATGCCTCCTAGGGTTGAGGGAGGAGATAAGTAATGATATGCCCAGTACACTAGCCAGCATGTACTTACTGCTGAGTGGATAAATTCCGTTTCCCTTCTAGCGTGCTCAGTGAGCATGTGGTGCACTGCCGGCCTGGAAGAAGGTCTAATGGGTGTAATCCTCGCTGCTGGCAGGCGCCACATGCTCACTGTATCTCGGGCACAAATCCAAGTGTCTCCTTTTTCCTAAACAAACCCACAGCAACCTGATGACTGTTTTACTGAAGAGAAACTTAAGGCACACAGTGAAGTCTTAAAGTGTGGTGATAGAGACCTGCTATACAGTTACCATTTAAAGCATAGTTCGGGACCATTCAGCTCAGGGGCAGTGTGGTACAATTATCGCCACTAGTGCCAGAATGCTTTCACAAGGAAATCCTGTACCTGTGATTAAGCACTCCCCACCCCACCCCACTCTCTGGTTCTTGGTTACCCCCCCCCCATTATTCACCTGTTATGGACAAGCAAGTGTGAATGTACAGTAAATGAAATTATACAACACGTCTCCTGTGTCTGGCTTCTTTCACCTCAGCACATTTCCAAGGTTCATTCATTCATGTAGCAGCCTGTGTGAGTACCCGCCACTCATGCAGCCGAGCAATTCCACCACTGGGCACCCTGCATTTTTCTGATCATTCATCCACTGATGAATGACATTTGGTGACTATGAATGTTGCAACAATGAGCATTCCTTTTTTTTTTTTTTTTTTCCAGTCTGAAATGTTTTTAGTTCTTTGAGCTGTATAGTGATAAATGGAATTCCGTGTTTGAGTTACTGAGGAATCAGTTAAATAAATAGCTTTAGTGAATTGAGGAGGAAGAACATGGGGGACCGGATGAGCCCCATTCTCTCATTTCCCTTTGTACTTAGACTCACATCTAACAAGCCTTAAAGAGCTTGTCAAGACAGGCTTGAATAGTAGAAGTACAAATTTGCCAGAGGCCTTTGGGTTCATTGTAAACTACCTGGAAATGTCACTTGTGCAAGGCCCTCTGCACTCGGTGGGGCTTGTTTATGACAAGCATCTTGCTGGAAGGAAATGACCAGCCCCCTTTTCAAAAAGTAAGCTAAATACTCAACAAGTGCTCAAGAACTACAGAGCTGTGTCTGTAGATCTACTGGCCCTCACAGAAAAGGGCTACCAGAGACGTTCCAACCGTCTGAGCAGATCTCCAGTTCATCAGTTTCTAAAACTTCCTTTTGTTGATAGCCAGTGGAGCCCAGAGCATCCCTCCCGATATTCCTCCTGCTGAGGCCCCAGGTTCTGACGAGGAAGGCTTTGCAGTGGACAAGGAGGCTGATGGGGATGACTATGGCTGGGAGCTGTCGGAAGGTCCACCCTGCCCCCCCATGGAACAGGCTGCTGATCTTTTTAATGAGGACTGGGACTTGGAGCTGAAGGCAGACCAAGGCAATCCTTACGGTAGGTCCGGAGTGTCTGGGAGCGGCTGGGGGCTGAGCCGGAGCTGCTCACACTCTGTGTGCTGCCACGAACGCAGGCGTGGAAGTGGATCACATGCATGAGCTCAGCCTCACCTTTGTTCCAGCTCTGGAATTTCTGCTTTTTTAAAATTAAAAACAAATCTCACCGACTCCACGGTGTGTTGATTTGTTTTAAAAAGAACATTCTAAAGCCTCTGAGCTGAGCATCTGCAGATGGAAGTGCTCAGCTGTCCTTGTGTTTTCTATTCAGAGAACCTTGACTAAGCAGAACGGCTTCTTTGTATAGAATGACTTGTTTGCATGTCCTCAGGAAAGGAGAGGTGTGTGTGTATGTGTGTGTGTCTATTATTAAAATAATTGCAAGTTTCTTACCTCTAGACATTTTTTTCCCTCTTTCCTTCAATCTGTCTTTTGAAACTGTGCAGATGCTGATGACATCCAGGGGAGCATTTCTCAAGAGATTAAACCTTGGGTATGCTGTGCCCCACAAGGAGACATGATGTATGACCCCAGTTGGCACCATCCACCTCCACTGATACCACATTATTCGAAGATGGTCTTTGAAACAGGACAGTTTGATGATGCTGAAGACTAAAGTCTTGCTTTCTGCCCTGGGGGAATTTTTGTGTCCTCCAGATCAAGAGTTGTTTCCTGTGTGTTAAGTGAGATATCCTTTCCAAGGCATTGTTGCCAGTAGCTCCCCTGTGGGCTACAGACTGCGTTAACGGGGTCCTGCTGCCCTCCCGTTTTTGTTGTTACTGATGTTAATGGACTCTTTGCATTGTGTTGGCATTTTGTGTGTCAGAGTTGTGTCCTTTATAAATAAAGGTAGGGGGAAATACGCAGTATGCTTTGTCTGCATCTCTTCCTCATGGTTGTGTGCTTTTCATCAAGGCCTTGCTCCTTCACTTGACTTCTTTGAACTTCACTCTAAGGATGGAAATCCTTGGAGACCTAAAATACTCTGGAGAGAAAAAGCACCTTGGCTTTGTTTCTGTGTATCTGGCACATTTTAGCAGGGATTGGAACCCAGGAGTTGCTGGTAACTTTATGGCTTATTTCTAACTCCCCCAGGAAAGGCTAAACAGTTAGTTTATAAGGAAGTGAAACTAGAAACTAAATGTCATTTTAAGCCAGCAGTTATATAATCCTTAATTGGCGTGAAATTCTGTTTAACACTGTTCTCTTCCTTGACTCTGTGTGCAAGTGTGCTGTGGGGAGGAGCCTAGGCAAAGGCGTCACCTTTGCCTCTGTGACAGATGGAGGGGTTGATTCTTAACCTCCTCATGGTAAGCTAATCAAGAAAAAAGATACAAACACATACCATAGCAGCCAAGTGAGCCTTAACCATTTTAACCTTTCAGAGACCCCACAGGTGTGTGGACTGGTAGCACTTGGGGAGGGAAGGCAGCAGCCATACTTCAGGTTTCCTGGGGAGAGAAAAGATACCTTCCCCTGTCTCTAATGAAGGGGCAGTCCTGGACCACATCACCACACTCCATTCTTTCTTCCTCCACCTAAGGCCATGGGTGATGGGACCGCAGGTCTGGTCTGAAACGCAAATCTGATACCTAAGAGTGGGGCTTGTGGGGAGAGGCAGCTCTGGGGAACGGAAGCTGTCTTGTTCCGTGTGTGACTAGAGTTTTGAGGCAGCTACATCTGCCATGTAGGGGAGATAGATATGGGGCCTTGAGGAGGATGCAGAAGATCCAGAGGATGAAGTGAGAGAAGCTGGACACAAGATTGTCCAGTTGTGATCTGTGAAAGGTGTGAACCTAGACATCTTGCTTTTGAGTTCATCCTATGGGGAAACAAGCAGTATATCCCCTCTGGCTGCTTTCCAGGCTGCACACGTAACCAGAGTTTCTGCTGAAAGCCTGGGTTCTGACAGCCCCAACAAGCTAGGCTCAGCCACCCATCCTCAATATGCGAACAAAGTTCCTAACTGTCTCATAACTGGAATAGCAAATAAACTGCTCTTTTAAAAATTCTAGACTCGGGCGTATTTTAAATTAATGAACAAATGTGTTCCATAATCATCTTAAATTTTTATTTTGCCTGACAGTGGTGACATACACCTTTAATGCCAGCACTCAGGAGACAGAGGCAGGCAGATCTCTGAGTTTGAGGCCAGCCTGGTCTACAGAGTGAGCTCCAGGACTGCCAGGACTACACAGAGGAACCCTGCATCAAAAAACAAAACAAAAACTACTTCAAGTTTGATAGGGTGACATATCCCAGCATTCAGGATGCTGAATCGGGATGACTGGTAGGAGTTCAAGACTACCCTGAGCTACCGTGAGTACTGGCTAACCAGGGCTACATAGAAAAACCCTGCTCAAACCAAAAACAGACACAATCTTTGTTACTCAAAGCTTAGTCCCTCCAATTTTGGGACCATATTAGAATGAGAGGTACCTGAAGTCTTTATTTCCAGATATATATCATTCCTGTTACCTAAAATCATAGATCTCTTGGCAAAACATCAAATTATTTTTACATATTAATACTTTATGAAACTTATTTGATTGATACACTAAAATACATTACCTTTTCAAGAATTTTTAAGAAACTAAGAATAGTTGATCTTAGCAAATATTTTGGAGTTTTTTTTAAATTTACAGCTGTTTTGTTTTTATAAGCATTTATCAACACATTTTACATTTCACATTTTAAAAGTTACTTTTATATCACCTGCAGAATTTAAAGTATCAAATAAGTATGGTCAATATTCTAGGTCCTTTCTTTGTCAAAGAGGAATAAAAATAAAAATCACTGGGTCTGGAGAGATAACTCAATGGTTATCTAACTGTTCCTGTAAAGGGACCCAGGTTTGGTTCTGAGCACCCACATGTTTGCTCACAATCATTTGTAACTAGTCCCAGGGGAATCTAATGCCCTCTTCTGATCTCATGGACTCCAGGCACGAATGCTGTTCACATAAAATAATAATCTAAAAATAAAAAAAACATAGTATTTGAAATATAGAAAAAGACATATAATACAAATTTACTAAGTCTATAAAATGGTTACATTCAAATTATATTTATGACAAGCTGAAACTCTTTGGTTATACAGCTAGCAAATGTTGCAAGCCTTATAAATCTTAATTTTTTTTTTATACAAAACAGTAATGTGGTTCCTTTCTTTGAACCCCAGGCAGCCTGTGTACATCTTTTGGTATCTGAATTCCAGTTAGTGCTGGACAGTAATAGTCCTCCAAGTCATTTTAAGAGATAGTTACATTTTTTCTTTTACAGTTTGATGTGTTTTAATAGTAAACTTAGAGGACCAGCACAGAAGACAGACAACATTAAAACGTGTGCTTGCATGAGGGCAACTCAGAAAAGCACAGTGAATGGATGGAGTCTACTGTACGCTAAAATGCTACAAACACCATTCAGTCGCTGTCAATAAGAATTTACTTGTTTTTAAAAGATCCAAATGCTGGCATTGTCCAGAAGCTTTTCACATGTTCATTTATAACTGTTAAGTTGAACTGTCGAAATGTGCTCACTGAAACATTTTGCTTGCATTAATGCTTTACACATTACATTTCTATTAAAAATTCACACACAAATGAAAATGGGAAAACTGCCACTACCTGACTTCTGTCCCCTATTTTTCCACTCGCAATCATATACGTAGGTACCTTCTGACCCCATGGAAAAAATATCTAACATTCAGAACTACTGATAACAGAAAGAAGAGGGAAACAAAATTTTTTTTGAGAATGAAATGTTTCCCTTCATAGTAGACTCTTAAGCACATTCTCTGCATATGCGGCATGCTTGCTGGAAATCTTTTGACATAATTGTTACACATTTGGCAATGATGGCACACAGGTTGGTATCTTCAAAAAGGCCAACCAGATGAGCCTCACTTGCCTCCTGCAAAGCACCAATAGCTGCGCTCTGGAAGCGCAGATCTGTTTTGAAGTCCTGAGCAACTTCTCACACCAGACGCTGGAAGGGGAGCTTGCGAGTCAGAAGTTCAGTGGGCTTCTGATAGCATCTGATTTCATGGAGTGCCACAGTACCAGGCCTGTAACGAGGTTTCTTCACCCCTCCGGTAGAGGGCGCACTCTTGCGAGCGGCTTTTGTAGCCCGCTGTTTCCTGAGCGCTTTACCACAGGTGGACTGGTGGGCAGTCTGCATTGTGCGAGCCATGGTAGGGGCGCCTCCTTACCCCCTTTCGGCTGGAGCTCAGCAAGGGAGAGGCAGCGCTGACGCTAGAGAGGTGTTCGGCTGCAAACACCTACCTTTTTCTTTTAATGTGTATGCTTGTTCCTGTGGGTATGTGTACACATGTATGGGTGCCTGAGCATGTGTGTAGAAGAACCCAGACATCAAGTATTTTCCAGTCACCTCTCACCTTATATTTCGAGACTGTTAGTGAACTCCAGGGACCTTCGTGTCCCTGCACTCTCGCCTGCCCCTTGTCACAGCACCAGCTTCCAAGCACGTGCCATGACGGCTTTTACACATATGCTCAGGTCCTCACACTTGGAGAGCAGCCTCTTTACCAACTGAACCAGCTCAACTGAACAGGCTGTCTTTGAGAAGACAGATGAAGAGTCAAACAGTATTGTGTGTGGAGTTCTAAATCATCATATAAGATACAGTGTGTGTGTGTCTTTAAAAAAAAATTGTTGGTTTTGCTTCCTGAAGTATCAAAAGACCTACAAACTGCTTTGTAATAAATTTTCTTTGCAAAGCCAGGAGTCAGCCCAGAAAGGGTGGGCACACTGATTAAGTGAGAGGATAGTTTTTATAGCTCTAATGCAGGTCCCTTCCTCTGTTCTCCCTGGTTGGGTAATCAGGAGCATACAATTTACACGTCATCTGGAGCTTGTGTTTCCCTCTGCCACTGAAAATGTCATTCCTGACAAAGCCCCCCTCTGTGCTCATCTCTACGTCCTGAGTCCTGGTTCTTTTGAAGTTTATGAGGCACATCTGACTTTGCAGGTAACCTTGGCTGTAATATTTTTATTCTTAATTTGCAGTTGGGGCTGGGGTGGGACCAGACTAGCAGATGGGTGGGATGAGATATAGTTAAGACTTGTGGGGAGTACAGGGGGGGGTGTTTTCCGTTTATCTGTAATTGAACCTAAGCTGACTCAAGATACTTTTTAATGAGCCATCAAATAGAATATCTTTTCAAGTTAATCTAATATTTGCACTGACAAAGACATGGCAGGTGTAAACTGAGGTAAAAGCTTGCAAGCTCAGCAAGGTAACTTATTTTCTGAACTATACACAGGACATCTATTTACAACTAAACTGCTCTTTAGAAATCTGTCTGTCACTCCGCCTAGCTAGTCTACCTCTCTCTTGAGCTTCTCCAATCCCAAGAGAGTTCCTTAGCGCTCTTTCCTAGAACTGTTTTACCCATGTCCCATCAGCTGCTTCTTTGCTGTCCCTGCAAGCCCAGAGAGAAAATCCCCATCTCTTACCCAGAGCTCCTTCCCTGAGGGCTCATCCAAGCCTAAGAACAGCGAGCTCTCAAGGTTCAATCGCTATTTATGAAGTCTCATAAGATTCCCTGCACTCAGCCCAAAGTTTGGCCATGAGTCTTAGCATCCCCCTTAATATCCTGCTGGGTAGAGTCTTTCAGAGGCCCCTCTGTGCTAGGTTCCTGTCTTGTTCCTTATTTTCACTTTCTTCCGATGTCTATCCCACTTGCCTTTCTGAATGAAGATTGAGCATCTTACTCAGGGTCCTCCTTCTTGCTTAGCTTCTTCAGGTGTACAGCATGGGAGGAGATGATGAGAGACCAAAAGATTAAAAATCAACTATTAAGGCCTGAACTAGGTGGGTGGAGAAGTCTAGTAATGCCCTGAGGGGAAGGACGGCCTTACTGCATTCTTTCCCCACCCACTAGAGATAACAGTTGCTAGGAAACTGGCCCATCCCCCCCCAGGGAGGGACACCAGGTCATTATAGTCTGGGGACCTTCCTATAGCCAATCCATTCAAAATGTAGCATTTTGACCAATAGATGCTTGCCAGGCAGGAATCGCCCCTGCCTTGGGCTGCTGGATGGACCAGAATCTTTAAATGACCCAACTAACCTGGGAACGGGTGCTCGGCTCGCACTGCTTCGGTGGTGGAGGTTATGGGCTCCAGCTGCAGCTTGTAATAATTTGTAGTTAAAAAGAACCTCATGTATTTACAGCAGAGTCTGTTTATTCCTGGTCTTTTGGGGTTCGTGAACTGGGCAGAACAATGAGGGAGTAAGGGCGGGATTGGGAGGGGACGAGGGTGAGGCTACAGCTGAGATACAAAGTGAGTAAATTGTAATAAATAAAAAATTATATTAAAGGGCTGGAGAGATGGCTCAACGGTTAAGAGCACTGGCTGCTCCTTCTAGAGGTCCTGAGTTCAATTCCCAGCAACCACATGGTGGCTCACAAACATCTATAATGATATCTGGCGCCCTCTTCTGGTATATATGTAATAAATAAATAAAATCTAAAAAAATTATATTAAAAAATAAGAAGTTATAGATAAAAAGAGAAAACTTCATGTTATTACTTAGCCAATAAACATAAACAAACACTGTTGATCTACACAAAGCAAAACAGAAGAAGAAAGTCCTCCACACCCGCGCAGGCTGCCCCAGGTCGCCGTGGGGGAGGGCTCCAAGCCCAGTCAGGAGGAGCCTAAGCACTTCACCTTTGCTGAGAGGCAGCTCAAGGCCACCCAGCTGACTTCGCCTTGAGTCGCAGAGCAAAGACCACAAGACTTCTCCCAAGCATTTTCCTTAAAATAGGAACTTCCCATTCTTTAGCTTTCTTACCTATGGAGGCTTTCAGAGGCACAAACTGCATGTCTTCGGGACACACCTAACTGCATCTGATGTCCATTTAAGCTTTTTAATTTTGCTAACGATTAGGTTTTTCTACATTCGGCAACAATTAAGTTTTCTATACAGCTAACTCTAGGGAGCCCTGAAACACAATTAGCACTTTCTCAAACCACAGTAGAGATTTCCAAATAGCATGCTTTTTTCATTTTAAACTTATTTTTATTTTGTGTGTGTGTTACTTGCTTTTTGTCAGTGCTCTTTGCGCATGCGTGCTGGAAGAGACCAGAAAGGGGCTGGGGACACACTGGAGTTACAGATAGCTGGGAACCTTCACGTAGGCGCTGGGAGGGAACCCCGCAGGAGCAGTGAGTACTTTTAACCACTCAACCAGCTAACTCCGCAGCCAGCACGGCTTTTCTTAAAGCCTTTTTAATGTCCTACCAAAGTGGCACCAATACCACAAACGACACAAAGATTCCAAATTTATTTGTCAAATAAATTGCTCCAAGAAAAACCTAACAGACCCACAGAAGGCTCTCAAGAGGCCAAAGCTGGCTGAAAGCCACCAAAAAAATTTCCCTGTTAAATAATTCAAGAGGAAGTCCATCAGGAACTGCCTAAAAGCTACAGGTGAGGAAAAAAAAAAAATCCAAGGTACAGGACTAACAAGAGTTTACCAGGGAAACAGACTTTAGGTCTATAGATGTAAAAATATTCATTATTTCCTTTTTGGTTCAAACAACAAAGAGCTCCTGACGCCAAGTAAGGCAGAACTAGGTCTCATTGCTTCAGGATTTTTCTTTTTGCTTTTTCTTTTCCCGTCACACAGCTAGCAAGCCACAAGAAAACTCTGGGAGCATCATATCCAAAGATGCCCTCAAATATTATCCCTGTTTGGTCCACTGCATTATTATCAGACTTCCTGTCATAAAGTTTGGCTCTGGGCTTGAATGCTCCCTCAACCACATGAAAAGAGGGCTGGAGAGAGAGAGGGAAAGTGAGAGAGCTCAGAGGTTAAGGCTACTTATTGCTCTTGCAGAGCACCTCTGTTGTGTCTCAGCCTCCACAGCAGGCAGCTCACTGTCACCTATAACTTGGGTTCCACATGATCTGAGCCACAGGATCTGACGCCCTCAGACTTCTGCTGGCACCAGCATGCACATGGCACACATAACTCATAGAGGTACACAGACCTATACTTAGATTTAAAAGAATGAAAACTTAGGGGGAAAAAAAGACATTTGTCTTTCCCTCTAACACGTCCTCCTGTCATGATGCTAAAGACCTGTGGTGGTTTGAACAAGAATGCCTCCATGGGCTGAAATACTTGAATGCTTAGTCACCAGACAGTAGAACTCTTTGGAAAGATTAGAGGCCACAGGAGAAGAGTCCTGATTTGACTTGATGAGCTGGGGTGGATGGGAAGGTGGGGGGGGGGCTCCCTTTTTATGAGGAATAGGGAAGGGGGAGGGGCAGGGAGGGAGGGAAGAAAGGAGGATGGGGCTCTTTGCCTTTAAAGTGTATAAAAATAAAAAATAATAATAAAAAAGAGAAAGATTAGGAGGTGTGGTTTTGATGGAGAAAGAGTGTCACTGAGGGTGGGTTTCCAGGTTTCAAAAACACATACCAGACCCAAGCCTGCCCCCCCCGCCCCACCCCCATGCATCAGGATGTAGTTCTCAGTTAGTTTTCCAGCACCATGCCTGCCATGATGATCATGGACTAACCCTCTGAAACTGTTAGCAAGTGCCCAATTGAAGACTTTATAAGAGTTGCCTTGGCCATGGGGTCTCCTCACAGCAATAGAACACTAAGACAAGACCCTCAACAGAAGCCAGACAGGGGCCGCCAGACCTCGGACTTTCAGCCTCCAAACCTCGAGGCAGCAAAGGCTTCAAGCAGTAGAGCAAAGGTTGCCCCTTTCTAGATGCTCTGCTACACATTCCCCGTTTCCACTTGACCACATCATAAAGACCGTAGTGTAGACATAGGTTTAAAAATATTTTCACCAATATTTTGTTCATGATTACTCATATTCTCTAATATGAATGTTATCTCTGTTACATTGGGGGCAGAGCTCTGGCAAGAAAACAGTCCTTGAAAACCAGAGAAAGGACTGACAGATGGTTGAGCCACTCAAGTTGTGGCCTTCTCTAACAGCACAAAACAACAACTTCTCATTTGATGTCATTTCAAAAACATAACACCTTTCCCCTGCGATTTGAAAACTCTGGTCAACCCGAGTGTGGACACGCTTTGCCCTTGTGAGCTCAGCAGAACCTCCCCAACAAGCAACACGTCTTCATGTAAGACACAGTGATTCCACAGGGCATGACTTTCCAGCCAGGTCCCAGACACCCTGCCCTTGTCTACCACTCAGCTGCTTCTTAGGGACACTTTAAAAGGACAATTGTTTGTTTTCCTCTATTTTTTGTCATATATGTACCCTCATTTGATGCAAAATGGCTTTCATTTTTGTCATTTAGAATGGTGTCACTTAATCTCTAAAACAAAACAAAAAACTGGATTTTTTTTCATTCCAGTAGTGATTTCTAACTTGATTTCACAATGATAAAGAGCTTTAAACATTATTTCAGTCCTCAGAGGTTTTAATTAATTTTAGATCCCAGACTGTTTTCCCCAGGTCCATGAGTGCTTGAAATGTACCCATACTGCAGCTCCTGAGAGTTTTATAAAAATAAGATGCATAGCTCCCTAAAGGGAATTCAAATCTTGTATATAGCACGAATATTTATAAGCTTCTCTTGTTTGAGAGGTAAATTAATTTTCCAACTCTGTTTTAGACTCATCAGCTTTTCCTTTATATATTTTGAAGGTACAGATATGTACTTTGGACCATTTATAGTTGCCACTAACTCACCCCTCATGCACTAATAACCTGTATTGCTGTTGTACTTCTTTCCCTATACCAGGGTTAAGGGTGTAGCTTGGTTGGTAGAGTGCTTGCCTAACATGCATAAGGCCCTGGGCTCAATCCTACAGAAACTGGGCATGGTAGTGCAAACCTGTAGTCTCAACACTCAGGAGGCAGAGACTGGGAGATCACAAGTTCAAAGTCATCCTCAGTTACATAGCAAGTTCAAGATCAACTTGGGCTCTATCAGGCCCTGCCTCCAAAGCAACCAAGCCACACAAACAGCCAACTTTAGCATTTGAGTGTTTTTTTTTTCCGCTTCTATTTGTTATTGTATATCATCTAAGTGGCAGAGAGCTACATCTTACATTAATCCTGAGCTTGTCTTACATTTGGGGGATGCAGGCCACTTATGCTTGTTGAACAAACCCCTGTAGTGAGAATTTTGGTTTCTTTAAAAACAGCTATATGAATATATTTTTGTTTTGATCCCAGGTATGGGATGTGTCTCTCGTGCTCTGGTAGAGGTGTGGTTTGTGCCAGCTGCACAGTTTAATTCTGAGAACTCTGGAGAGGGTATAAATGCCAGAGCCCAGAGAGGGATCAGGGCACCCCGAACCAGCTCATTGTTGCTGTTGTGGTTTAATTTGACGAGAAGTTGGAGGTATTCTGACAACAAAGATTGGACTTGCTCCAAGGAACCTGAGAACAGTTATCAACAGGACGTAAGAGATTTACGTCCCTTTCCCCTCTAACCTTCTTTCTCTCCTACCTGGTGTTAGAAGAAATTGAGTGAAGAAGGGTGGCAGATATAAGAACCCAATGAAGTAGCCCCAAAAGACACCTACAGACCCCAACCTACTTCACCTGAGGTAAAAATACTTTTGAAAAAGCCTTAACAGTAAAGCCTAGGTCTCTCTCATGCTATTGGCAAAGCCACAGGTCACTCACCACACAAGCAGACCAGGAGCTCAAGATAAAAAGCCACCTGAGTGGTTTGCCAACAGCAGCCATCAGACCTCAGGGTTAGAATCGGATTTTGCCCTCGGCAAGTTGTGGTTAACTTGAGGGCACATTACCAATTAGCCCAGTCTATACAGTGGTGAGAAGTTGTAGGCTAGTAAGGCAGTAGACACAATGAAGAGTCACATGGTTTCCGTAAGACTCAGCCCGAACCTTCAAACTCAGCTGTGGTAGGAACTGATGGTGGATGTTTGGGGATTTAGGCTGGAGAGGTACAATTATGTATATGACAGTGACAGGAAACTTACAGCATGTTATCAAAAGTACAAATGCACAGGTAACTACTACATTGAGTCAGGCACGACAGGGAATTCTTTAGATCTTGGGTTAGAGTTAAACCTGAAAAAAGGACCCTAGTAGGCTGCTTTTTCAGGTATGTTAATATCCAAGATAGTCACAGCATCTACACTATAGATGTGGGATATGTTGTGGGATGACAGCACTGTTTATTCCTGTTTTAGTACATGAAAACAGAGTTGAAACTCTAATTAGATTTTTTTTTTTTGAGACAGGGTTTCTCTGTGTAGCCTTGGCTGTCCTCGAGCTCACTCTGTAGACCAAGCTGGTCTTGAACTCAGAGGTCTGTCTGCGTCTGCCTCCCAAGTGCTGGGACTAAGGACAAGCCCCACCACCAACTGGCTTTTTCCTTCTTCTTTTTTGATTTATGGGTATGAGTGCTCTACCTGCATGGACACCTGCATGCCAGAAGAGGGCATCAGATCCCAGTATAGATGGTTGTGAGCCACCATGTGGTTGCTGGGAATTGAACTCAGGACTTCTGGAAGAGCAAAACGCTCTTAACCTCTGAGCCATCTCTCCATCCCCAGAACTAGTCTTACATAGGAAGAAAATAAAAAATGCATTATGCTGGTCATGTTATTAAGAGGTTATTGTATAGGAAACAAAGTCATTTTATCAAATTACAGTAAATTGTTCTAAAACTAGGATTGGGCAAAAAAAAAAAAAACGGTTTAAATCTTATACTTTAAAACAGGGTTAAAGCTTTGACCCCACAGAACTAGAGCTTGTTGTGTCTCAAGCCTAGCTATGCAGTAGACATCACTACCACCCACACAACACTGTTAAAACGAGGCAGGTAATGTTTGCAACCACAGAAATCGAACCACCCAACCCTAACTTAGAGAATTACGGAAAACTGATTTAGAATGTGCTGTTCAACACATGAAAACCATTCTCTTTAGAAGATGGAATCTAGGTATAATACATGGAAAGTTCCTGTAGTTAACCTTGTGCCAGATGGCATTTTCAGGAGTGGGTAACAAAGGCTCTGCTCTGGCCAATGATTTCTTGCCCTTCTGATTAAAATCTGAACACACGATTGGGAAGTGGTGGCACATTTGGAGGAAGGTGGGTCACTGGGGATGTACCTTCCAGGGATGTATGTTGGCCTTGGCCCTTTCCCTCTTCTCTTTCTTTTGGATGCTGTGAAATGAGCAGTGTTCTTCTGTCACATTCTTCCTCCTCTCCTAAAAGCCACTGAAACCTTCAAACCTTTGAGATAAAGCCTTTCCTATTTTAAACTATCTTCCTCAAGTACCTATCACAGTGACAGGAGTCTGACTATAATGCAATATTAAAAGAAAGCACACATGAAGATGCTTACATGAAAGCCTTTTTAATTTGGTTGGTACACATTTAACAAAATGTTAGAATAGTAATCCATGAGGAGATACAAGATATTATTTACAATGACAAAACTGTGAAACAAAATAAAAATGTTCCTCAAACAGGGATGCTTTTAAGACAGGATTTCACTATGCTGCCCAGGCTGGGCTCAAGTGATCCTCCTTACCTCAGCCTCCCAGGCAGCTGAATCTAGTGTGTACTGCCACACTAGCGCTGCTTAGAAACTTTTTACTGTGAATCTGGAAGACTTTCCGCTCCTGTTCATTACTCAGGTCTGGAGCCCCCACAGGAAGCACGTAAGGCCCAGGAGTAGGGGGTGAGAACACTAATACATTTGGCAATTAAGGATCATCTGTTCATGTGAGCTGGCAGGGAAGCAAAGGACAAGACACAAGGAAGCCTCTGTTGAAAATAACTAGACATGTATGTCCTTAATCACGTGGTTATCCTTCTCATCTCTGCAGAAAAGAACCCAAACTGCAGTAAATACCTACTCAGTTGTCCTGTCAGCAGAAAACCAGTGACCCCTAAGACGCCAACTCCCTATAGCAGCAGTTTCCAACTTTCCTAACGCTGTGACCCTTTAATACAGTCCCTCATGTGTGGTGACCCCAACTATAACATTATTTCATTGCTACTTCATAACTGTAACTACTACTGTTATGAATCATAATGTAAGTATCTGTGTTTTCCAATGGTCTTAAGCGACCCTTGTGAAAGGGGTCATGACCCACAGGCCGAGAACTGCTGCTCTATAACATTAAAAACTAATGAACATCAAGAAAAGTATTAAAGATTTTAAACTAATTTTGCATGAAGAGGATATAAAACATGATCCAAAAGTATATTTAACAAAATTCTTCTCATATTTACTTTTCATGCTCAATTCTCAAACATTCCAGGTTTTTTGTTTTATTTATTATTATTTTTTTAAGGTACTGAGGCTTGAACCCTGGAACTGATAAGTATGCAAAACATGCTAGGCAAGGGCTCTACCACTGAGCCCTCTACCTAATTTCTATGATCTGAAATCAGTTATACACACACATACATACACACACACACACACACAGAGAGAGAGAGAGAGAGAGAGAGAGAGAGAGAGAGAGAAACAGAGAGACAGACACACAGAGAGAGGCTTAAACTTGCTTGTTTACCATATGGACTGCCTACTTTTCCCCACTCCTGCAGTGTGACTAAAACAGGCTTAAGGAAAATGAGCTATATCCACCGGGAATATATAACAGGAGTGTATTGACTTATAAAACAGCCAGCCACATAAACAAGAGGTCATGTGAAAAAATACCCAAGTGCTTATTCTTTGTGACAAACAGGATACACTGCGCATACACCATCTGCTGGTCCATCTAAGCTACTCAACAAGCTACAAGTTTGGCAAGCAACGCTGTAAAGCAAGATCATTGTTTCAAAATCAAATCTGTGGCTCTTCCAATGGCGACTCAAGAGCTTCCATCAGCTTCTTATTTGCTTCCTCACTATGCCGGCTCTGACAGTGAGTCAAATGTTTCTTAAAGCCTCTTGGGAAATTTGATTCAAAATTACATCGTGGACATTTAAGTAAACTCTGCCCATGGGCTGCTACATGATTTTTAAGGAGAGACTCCAAAAGAAACGCTTTCCCACAGATTGTGCACTTGTACGGGCTGTGAACATTGTGCTTATTAACTAAGTGATGCAGGACGGCACCTTTTTTCATGGCACGACAGCAACATATTTTGCAATAATATTTCCCTTTTCCGCGCTTCATATATTTTGCGATCTCCTCTTCAGAAATGAATGCCTCCTTCTCTTCAGTGAACTGAAGCACATTTTTGGCCTGCTCTGGACTACTCATCTCCATTTTGTTCTCTTTGCTAAAATCAATAGATTCCACGTCCACCTGTTCTTGATCGCTGCTTGACTCCTGACCCTTGATGTCCATAGTGTCTAAGTCAGTTCTGATGTACTCACTGCTACTGAGCTCAGCATCCGAGTTCTCTTGGCTGTCTTTCTTCAGCTTCTTTGAAGAAGGAAACAAAGCATCCTCTAACAGTTTCTTAGGTGTAGCCAGAAGTCCTTCCTGGACCAGACCGTCACATTTTGCATCATCCACCGCTTCAAGCTGTAGCTCATCACTAAGCTCAGTGGCCTTCTGGGCCTCTGAGAACACAGTGGATTTGGGGAGCTCAGGGAAAAGTACATGCTTCCGAGACTCTGGGAAAAGTGCACGTTTCCGTGGCTCAGGGGAAGCAGGGAGGACTGCCTTGGTGGGCTCAGGAAACAATGTGGACTTCCTGGGCTCAGCATCAATGGAGAGGACAGGTTTCCAGATGTCTGAGGCCACCTTTGCGGACTCAGATGAGCCTGAAGAAGCATGTTTCCGTGTCTCAGGGAAGACGTTAGGTTTCTGAGCCTCTGTAATGAAGGAAGACTTCCAGAGATCAGGAGAGCCACCACGAGAACTTTTCTGGCACTCAGGGAAATCAAGTGAAGCAGGAGAAGTCTTCCGTTGGTCAGGAGAAAGCTTCCAAAGGTCTGGTGACCCTGACGGCTTCCTCAGCTCCGGAGAACCTGCTGGACTTCGGATCTCTGGGGAGAGTGGCGGGCCTGGCCTGCGAAGCTCAGGAGACACAGGGGGCACTGCCTTCCAATGTTCAGGTGACAAAGCCAGAGCTGTCTTTCGGAGTTCAGGTGGGCCAGACTTCCATGACTCTGGAGATGTGGGGGGCGTTTTCCAGGAACCAGATGAGACCGAAGACTTCCAGGATGCAGTGGACATAGATGGAGCTGGTTTCCAAGGCCCGGGTGACACAGAAGGTATTGGCTTCCAAGGTCCAGGAGACATAGATGTAGCAGGTTTCGATGACTTCCATGGTCCCGATGTTGCTGAAGGACTGGATTTCCAAGGTCTAGGAGAACCAGGCGGCCCAGGCTTCCAGGAACCTGGTGATACTGCTGGGGTTGGTCTCCGTGGCTCTGAAGTGATGGCAGGGAATGGCTTCCAGAGTTCAGGAGACTCTGATGGGGACGGCTTCCTTGGCTCAGGGGAGGCAGCCCGCGCCGGCTTCCGTGACTCAGGAGATGCAGTGAGGGATGGTCCCCAAGGCTCAGGGGAAGTGGCCAGAACTGGGGACTCCGGAGACAAGGCTGAAGGCGGAGCCCCTGTATCTGCAAAGGGAGAGTGCTTCTGGGGTTTGGAGCTGACAAGAGCAGACCTTCCTGACTCTGGAGAAGGGGCTCGGTCATGCTTCTGCAGCTCAGGAAGCACACAGGCGGGGTCTAGACATTCAGGGGAAGAAGCAGGAGCAGCTTCTGAGTCCTCAGCAGGAAGACAAGGAGCCTGTGGCTCGGGACAAACAACAGGGCCAGAGTTCTGAGGCTCCAGAACTGGAGGAACAGACTTCTGTGACTCTGGAGACAAACTCGGACCAATTTTCTGTGTTTCCAGGGGAAGGGCTGGAGTGGGCCTCACTTCTGCCGAGTCAAAGGCTGAATTCTGATGCTCAGGAAGGGAAGGACTCTTCACAGATTCTGTTTCTTTGCTCAGCTGGTCTTTTGGCTTGTCACTCCACTTCTCTGAGGCAGCATGTTTAGATGTGATGTGATAGTACACATTGGAGTACATCTTGCTGGTGAAAAAGCACTTATGGCAGTGAAAGAGTTTTGCACTCTTCTGGTAAAATATGAGCTTGCCTAGGCCTCCAGCATCCATCTCATCACAGAATTCAGGATGAATAGTGCCCATGTGGATCTGCACATTCTCGTAATCAGTGCCCCTGAAACCACAGTGGTCACACTCCAAGCGTATGGAGGGTTTGTGCAATTCCTGACACACTTCCATCTTCTGTCACAATGCAAAGGACTGTGCTTCCAGGACTTCCAACACTGTTGCAACAGAGTAGAGAGAGGTTACTGCCAAAGGACACCACGCTGAAGAAAATGCTGCACTTGCACAGCTTTAAGTCCAGAACGGCACATGCTTCATTAAATACCCCTACATGACTTCCAAGAAAAGGGAGACTGATTTTTAACTGAGTCACAGCACTCTGAGTCTTACATAGACCGCCTCATTTAATCCTAACACCATCACTCAAGTATCAGCTTCATTTCTGGGTGAAGAAACTGCGTTTTTAGAAACTGATTTTCTCTAGTCCAGGTTCAGGACTGTCATTCTCAAGAATACACTTGTAACTACTTACCGTAACTTTACACTTAGATCCTAACCCTGAGTTAGCTGCTCGCTCACAGAGGTGATACACGTCTGGTGACTTAGATCTAGGAAGAAACTGTAGGTCCTTTCCAGGAAACTCTTCAGTCTAGCTATGGAAAGGTGGTTTTTAACATGATCCTGCCTAAAATCTTAAGCCAATTTCCCTACTACCCTTTTGTCTTCTTAAAAAATAAGGTATTGGGGCTGGGCATGGTCAAACACGCCTTTAATCCCAACACCCGGGGGGGGGGGGGTAGAGGCAGGCGGATCACTGTGAGTTTGAGGCCAGCCAAGGCTGTTACACAGAGAAACACTGTCTGGAAAAAAAAAAATTAAAAAAGGTATTGGTTTATTACATCCATCTTTCTTAGTTATTTGTGAATTTTAATAAATATATAATTACAAAGAAATCAGTCCTAATCTATTTTCCAACTTATTATTTATCTCATTAATTTTATAGTATCTAACCATAAAATGTTTTTTTATAAAACTGGTGTACATAAATTATTTAAAACTTAAGGCTTAGAATCTAGGTTTTAAGTTATGTTTTTTTGCTTATTTGTTTTTGAGCCAGGGTCTCGTGATCCAGCCCAGTTTTGCCTGAGGTGCTTGTACTTGCCTAGGCCTCGCATATGCTAGGATTATAGACACATATCACCACACTTGACATAAGTTATGCTTCCCTACCCTGTTATTTTTTGATTATTTAGTATGTTTTTTTCTAATTTTGGTCATTTCATTCTTCTTTTTGACACTTGCATCCTTTGGTTTGTTGTTTTTATTTTACTTTCAATTTAAAAATTTTCAAAACTTATTTTTAAAATTTCATAGATATGTATTTATATAATCCCACATTTCCAAACCCTCCTGTGTTATCAACCCCCAAAGCCATGAGTTTTTATTGGTCTCTCTCTCTTACACACACTTACACACACACACACACACACACACACACGCACACGCACACGCACACGCACCCTGCTGGGCTCATTTAGTGTTTCTCATCTGTATATTTTTAGGGCTGGTCACTTCCTGGGAAGACAGATTCTTTTTCTCAGGAGTTGCCTGAACTCTTCCTCCAAGGGTGGGGTTTTATGAGATTTCCCTAATCCACATTGTGGCTTTTGGGGGGGTGGTGCTGTGAATTGAATATAGGACCTTGCACATGTTGATAAGTGCACACGCTTAAGCTCCATCCTTAGTCACATTAAATTTGCACCATTAATCTACCTGCAAAAGGGCGTAAGAATCTAGCCTGATCTTTTACCCCAATCAGCTGTTTCAAATATTGATTATACAACCCCTTTCTTCACAACCCCTTTCTTCACAACCCGTTTCTTCACTTAATGGTCAATGTTCCATTTAGTACTTTATCCTCTGTCTACTCTGAACTCCAGTTTCTCAGTATTTCCCTCTGTTTCTCAGCACTTCCATTATCCCCTCTGACAATCTACATTCTCAGCACAGGAGCCACAGGACAGATTTTGTAACTATTACACACAGTAAGCTGAGTCACACTGCACAGTCTTTTCTCACTGACAAGAGTGGTGATACACACTTGCAGTATGGCTGTCCTGGCTATTCAGAAAGAAGTGCAAGAGAATCACTGGAACCTAAGAGTGAGTTCTGAGGCTAGCCTGGGAAACACAGGAAGACTGTGTCTCTAAAAATAAATCTATTTTCTCATTAAGTGATAGTCTAGCACTTACCAGCAGTACCTGCCATGGTTGGACACGCCTAACATTCCCTATGACACAGGTGACGACGGCACAACCACATTCACTCCTCCTGCTCCTTAGTGAGCAGCATAGACTGAAGCACTTACAATGCACAGGATGGCCCGAATGTCGACAGTGAATTTAATAACATTTTAATTTTGATAAGCCTCACTTCTCCTAGTATTGTTGGTTTTCTCAGACAGGGTTTCACTATGTATCTCTGACTGCCCTAGAACTTGATATGGCAGACAAAGCTGGTCTTAAAACTCACAGGAATCTGTTTGTTCCCAAGTGCTGGAACTAAAGAAAGGCATTTCCCCCTCCTTTACAGTCCATTTTGTTACCTACCCAACAGGCAAATCCATTCCTCCTTCAGGGAGGGTCACCTTAAATCACAGGCACACTTCCTGCTTCCTCTCAATTTTGCTTCAGCCCTAGTCAGATGTATATTTCCAGCATACCAGACACCAGCAGTCCTCTCTGTCTTGACTCCCTGACAGCCCACAGCTCTCACAGAGCCAGGTCCACCCTGTAACCCTTTCATGTCCCTGGCAGTGTGTGCTCAGAAAGCATTTCATCAGTCCGTAATGTTGTTCCCTGAAGACCAGGAACTTCCCAATCTTTAGACTCACAGACTTTACATCTAGGAGACCTGTGTGCCCATTTTAATACATCAAGAGCTTGAAGGAGGATCAGAAGTGCAAGGCCATCCTCAGCTACATACCATGTTCCAAGCCTGGGATATACACACCATCTCAAAACAAACAAACAAACAAACAAAAAACATCAGCAACTCCAATATACAGCTGAGAAAACTCAACATTAAATGCCCCACTCAACATCAGGGAAATAAGCAGCACCCAACACAGGACAAAACACCCTAGGGTACCTCAGTGTGATTAAAGTAGCAGAAAAATTCAGTTCAGTGAGCTGAAGGAACCCTTATCAAGAAATCTATGGAGCTGGAGAGGTGGCTCAGAGGTTAAGAGCACTGGCTGCTCTTCCAGAGGTCCTGAGTTCAATTCCCAGCATTCACACGGTGGCTCACAACCATCTATAATGAAATCTGGTGTCCTCTTCTGGCCTGCCAGCATACAGGCAGATAGAACATTGTATAAATAAATAAATCTTAAAAAAAAAAAAAAAAAGAAATCCATGTAGCAACTGCACAAACCAATGCATGCTTTATCATGAAACAATACAAAGTGTTTTGTCAACAGTAACACAATGAGAAATTAGCAATCCATTCAGGACCAAAGTAACCTAGAGGACTTGAGCCCAAGCTTTTCATTTTACAATGAAGAAAAAAACGCTGAAACTCTTGATAAATTTTGTGTGTTTGAAGGTGTTTTTTTAATTAAAAAGAAGTCTTCATATAATATATTCCAATCACAAGTTCCCCTCCCCCAATACCTGACAGATACTCCCCACCAATCCAACTCTATGCCCTTTCTTGAGTAGCTCTTAAAGGTCTTGA
The DNA here is from genome assembly GCF_030254825.1 of Meriones unguiculatus. NCBI lineage: Eukaryota > Metazoa > Chordata > Mammalia > Rodentia > Muridae > Meriones > Meriones unguiculatus. The sequence continues at coordinate 8,708,129 of NC_083352.1, read as the reverse complement.
TTCTGAATCTTTGCTGAACAATGAGCACAGACTTCAGTCTAGATTCCAGTGCTTCTAACACTAACTATAAAAATAACTTACCATGTAGCTCAGGCTGGCCTCGAACTCACAGAGATCCACCAGCCCCTGCCTCCTGAGCACTGGGATCAAAAGTGTGTGCCACCATGTCCCACATCAATAGTCTTTTAAAAATACATTGATATAAATGTTTTATACTAAAAATCCAACCCAGAGCATATGTGAGCTAACTGGGCATGGAACCTACAGTGGTTGTCAACCTGACAATACTTGGGGGAGCCTCAACTTTAGGATTGTCTCCATCATGTCTGTGGGGCATTTTCTTGATTTCTAATGGATGTGGGAGGGACCAGCTCACTGTAGCAGGTACTGCCCTAGGCATGTGGGCCTTTGTTGTGTAAGAAAGGGAACTGACCTGTTCCCTATCTTCTGCTTCCAATGTCTATCACGTTTGCCCTTCTGAATGAGGATTGAGCATTTTCCCTAGGGTCTTCCGTGTAGTTTAGCTTTTTTTAGGACTATAGATTTTAGTATGTTTATCCTATATTACATGACTAATATAATTGAGTATATACCAAGTGTGTATTTCTGCTTCTGGGTTACATCAATCAGGATATTCTTTTCTAGTTCCCACTAATTGGCTGCAAATTTTATGATTTCCTTGTTTTTAATAGCTGAGTAGTATTCCATTGTGTAAATGTACCACGATTTCTGCATCCATTCCTCAGTTGACGGACATCTAGGTTGTTTCCAGCTTCTGGCTATTACAAATAAAGCTGCTACAAACATGGTTGAGCAAATGTCCTTGTTGTATAGTTAAGCATATTTTGGATATATGTCTAGGAGTGGTATAGCTGGGTCTTGAGGTAGCACTATTCCTAATTTTCTAAGAAAGCGCCAGACTGATTTCCAAAGTGGTTGTACAGAACAGGAGCCTACCACAAACAGCCTCTGAAAGACTCTACTGACTGAGGCATTGAAGCAGATGCCAAACTTTGGGCAGAGTACAAGGAATCTTATGAAAGAAGGGGAAGATAGAAAGATCTGGAGGGGACAGGAGATCCAAAAAAAGACCAACAGAGCCATAAAAACTGAGCCCTGGGGGCCCTGAAGAGAATGATACCCCAACCAAGGACAATGCATGGAGAGGACCTAAAACCCTGGCTCAGATGTAGCCCATAGACTCAAGTCTCCAAGTGGGGTCCCTAGTTAGGGGGGCAGGGACTTTCTCTGGCATGAAGTCAGTGGCAGGCTCTTTAATCACTGACACTCCCCCGGAGGGGGGATTGCAGCCTTTCCAGGCCACAGAGGAAGACAATGCAACCACTCCTGATGTGACTTGATAGGCTAAGGTTAAACAGAAGGGGAGGAGGACCTTCTCTATCAGTGGACTAGAGGAAGGGCGTAGGGGTAGAAGAGGGTGGGAGGGTAGGATTGGGAGAAGATGAGGGAGGGGGCCACAGCAGGGATACAAACTGAATAAATTGTAATATATGATAAAAATAAAATATAAAAACAAACAAGTAAAAAAAAAAAGAAAAGAAAAAGAAAAGAAAAAAGAAAGAAAGAAAGAGAACTGAACTGTGAGATTGGGAGCAAGCCAGTACGAAGCTTTACTCCGTGTTTTCCGCCTAAGTTCCTACTTCAATTCCCTCAAAAAATGGACTATAACCTGTACAATGAAATAAACCCTTTCTTCCCCAAAGCTATTTTTTATCACAGCAACAGAAAGCCAACTAGGACGCTGGATCTACTAGTGTATATACATACTTGGATCACTGTTCTTTATGAATAACCGGATTTTTTTCCTAAGGTTATACATTTTTTGACTCGTTTTGTTTTAAATGAAAAAACTGAACATAGAGCACAAAGAACTCCCTCGATCCTACATATTTTCTGATTCTATTAACAATCTGCATTAATTAGGGGGATAATTTGTAACAAGTGGTAGTTTTTGTTCCCGAGTGCCGGGATGGAACCCAAGGCCTCAGTCTTGCAAGAACTCACCCCCGAGCCGCAAGCCCAGCCTGAGGACGTCCAGTTTACGAGGACAGACCTCTCTTGATGCTGCACAGCTGCTATCACCTGTGCACCACTGCTGCGCAAGTAACTTCACTGCTCTGAGTTCCTTGCGTTCTCGACAAGCACCAACCGTTTACCTGGGGGCAGAACTGCTGGGCACCAAGCGACCTTTAGTTTAAATGTGAGGGGACACTGGATTGGTACCAGTTTACACTCCGCAGCAAAGTGCGCTGGCCCTTTCTTGGAAAACACCCGGCTAGGTCGCAGCCATCCGAAAGGCTAAGCCTTGTCCACGTCGGGGGTGTGGCTTCTGCTGGGGATCACAGGTCTTTGGGGCCTCTGGACAGCAGCCCTACAGCAAATTCGAGACCGACCCCGACCCCTTCCGTCCTGTGAGCCTCCAGGCGGCACCAGCCGAAGCAAGGAAAAAAAAACAAACCAAAACAACAACAAAAAAAGGCCGGCCACCGAGGCAGAGAGTAAAAGAACCCCCGTGCGCTCCGGCCTCCAGGCCGCGCCAAGCTCCCCGCGGCGCCCGCCCGCACCCAGCAGCCCGCACCCAGGCGACCGCCCGCTCCTCACCCTCCGCCGAGGTGTCCAGGAATGAAGAGGAGGAAACGCCCACAGAAAACGCCGGGCCGGCCGCACGGCCTCGGGAATGGCGGCTGGACGCAAGACCAGCCGGGAAGTATCGCGCGCTCGCACCGGAAGTGCCTTCGCGTGCCTCCGGGTCTGCCCCTCCCCTGGCCCATAAGGTTCCTGAGCTGGGCTGGGCTGGAGGAAAGAAGGGGTCCCACCCCTGGCCAGGGCTACAGTCTCTTTCCTACCGCCCGCCCCCTTTTTGTCTTTTGAACTGTTCCTTCTGAGTAAGGATGGAGTCATTGGCATACTTAGAAATACAAGACAAATACAAAGCCCAGAAGACAGCAAACAGGTTTCACATCTCCCCAAACTCAAACTCTAGAAATGGTCTTCAATTACAGTTGAAATGTATCCGCCTTTAGTTTTCGTAAAGTTAGCTAGTTTGCCTTACTTTGTACACCTACGTAATTCTTTAAGTGTGTGCCTTTTTTTTTGTTTGTTTTGTTTCTTGTGTTTTGTGTTGGATGTTGATGGAAATGAACCCAGGGCCTCCTCATTTAGGCAGCTCCTGCTGTCTAACACGTAAAACATTACTTTGTTTTTTTAAGACACAGTGCCTCCCGGGGTAGCCAAGATTCACCTATCTCTGCCTCCCAGGTGCTGAGATCAAAGGCGCGTGCCACCACTAGCATCTCTAAGCCACTTTTGAGAATCCACTGCTACTTGCACCAACAGTCACTATTCAAGGACCAGCACATTTCTTGCTACCCCTCACAACCCCCATCCGCTGTGGTTCTCCATGTTTGGAGTCAACTCTTGTCCATGGGGGTCGAGAGATCCTGGAGAAGCCAGAGGTGGAGTCAGGAAACCTATGGAGTGGAGAAGAAGCAGGAACTACTTGGCAACTCAGGGGAGAATCTGGAGAATCCAGGAAGCCTGCAGGGGGTGGGGCAGAGCAGAAAGTGGGATTTGGGAGACCAATGAGGTGAAAAGGAGCAGAGCCTACCTGGTGGTACTGTATATCGTTCGTCATTTGGATATCGAGATGCAACTGACTTTACTTGTGACTCTATATCCGGCTACTTTGCTGATTTATTTTATCAGCTCCTGAGAGTTTTGTGCGCGCATGTGTGGAATCTTCAGGGACGTATGAAATCATAAAAACGGACAGCAGAGAAACTTATAAAAAAATTGAATGTAATGTTTCTTGATGTCCTAGTTTGCTTCTGTGTTGCTGTGATAAAATACTAATAAAAAATAAGTTGAGGGAGGGGAATGGTTTATTTTATATGATATTGAGGAAAGCCAAGGAAGGGACTCAAGGCAGAAACCTGGAGTCAGGAACCTTGAGTCAGCAGAGACGTTGGCGATATTCCTGGCTTGCCCCTTCCTTATATAACCCAGGCCCACTTGCCCAGGTAAGGAAAGGCCCAAAGTAGCAGGGACTCTCCCGGCGAAGTTAGCAATCAATACATGCCCACCAGCCAACCTAATGCAGAAAATTCCTCATTTGAAGCTCTCTCTTCCCAGGTGTGTCAAGTTGTCAACCAAGATTAACAATCACACTTGCCTAACTGTTCAAGCTAGAATTTTCTGTGTTAAACAGAAATGATAACAGCAAGACTCCTTACATTGTCCCTTATGTTCGAAGTTTTCAGTCTTTCGCCATTGACTGTGATAGACTTTTTGGATCTTAGGTAGGGCTGAAGTAGTTTGTTTCTACTCCTAGTTTTTAAAAATTTATTCATCATGAAAATTGAATTTTATTAAATTGTTTCTAGATCAATTAAAGCAATCAAGCGACTTTAAAAAAATCTCGTTTTAACCATAGTATACATTGTAGTGACTGATTTTTATATATTGAACCATCTTTGCTTTCCACAAATAGGTCCCACTTGGTTGTGGACCTAATAATCCAATGTGCTGCTGAATTCCGTATGCTAGTATTTCACTGAGAAATTCCACATCATTATTCATCTCCTGATATTAGATAGTGGTCTGCAGTGGTTTTCTTTTTTATCAAACTGGCTTATTTTATTCAAAAATTTTATTTTTTTTAAATTTATTTTTTTATTCATTTTACATCCCGATTATAGCCCCTCCCTCCTGTCCTCCTTCCCTCTCTCTCACCCTTCCCCCTCCCTTATTCTTCAGAAAAGGGAGCCCCCACCTAACCCACCCCAGCTCATCAAGTTGCATCAGGACTGAGTGCGACGTCATCTGCTGTGGCCTGGCCAGGCAGCCTTGCCTTCCAGTGTTCTTTATGTACTCTAATTGCATGTGTCTGCCCTCTTTATCCATTATGTAGAAAGGTGTTGATGTTCCATTGGTTTCACCATTATTTTGTATGAATTGGGTGTGTGTGTAACTGTTTATAATTGTTATCAACTATTACTGTACTGAAAGTTGTCAATTTTATTATCTTTCGTGGTTACGTACAACTTTTTTCCTGGTTTTATAATACTCTCTTTTGGTTAATATTTTACTTATTTCCAACCTATTTGTCTTTGGCTCTGTAGTTAATCTGTATTTTAAAATTTTACTTTGTTTTCAAGTTCTGAGGTGATAGAAATCTAACCCTTGTTATTCTTGGTGAGAGTGTTGGGTTCTTTGGGGAACTCAGGAGAGCACACAAGTCCTCCACAAATGATATGGTGCTCTGGTAGTAAGGCCCAGGCCTCCATGCTGACAGCATCTGATGCTGGAGTTTTGAGGGAGGTCTGGAAACTCTAACAAGTTCCCAGAAGGCACCAGAGCTACTTCTGGGTGGAGAAGACTGCTGTGAGAATTACACTGTAGTGGACAGAGTGGTTTTTCTTAAGTGTAGGTTCTGTGACATATTAAAACAACCAAGGACTTGAATAATGGCTCAGTAGTTAAGAACACCGGCTGCTCTTCCACAGAACCAGAGTTTGATTCCTGGCACTAAAATCACTGGGAGCCAGGCCACTCTGAGGCTTTCTCAGATGAAAGGACAAAAGGGACACTAGTTCTGTGTCCTTGCACAGGGGTAGATTTGGCAAGGTCTGGTTTTGGGCCGAGGTCAGGACCTTGGAGGAGTTAGAAGTTTCAGTTCATGGGAACCCAGCATTCCCCTGCTCCTTGCCTCCTAAGGGCCGTGGTCTTAAGACAGCTGTGTCTGAGTCATGCTGTGATCTCTTAGGCAACACTGACTTAGCTTCCTGTTGACCCTGGCCTATTTCCCCCTACCAACAGTATATAAGATGCTGTACTTCTTAATAACCTTGCATGGCATAAGAAACAGCTTGTGCTAGACCTCCTGATTCCAAACTTGCCTATCTTTTTATTCCCTGATCTTTCTTTGAAAAAGGATGCCTGGCATTGAAAATATAATCTGCTGTCCAAGTCACACCTGGTAGCTCACAACCATCTGTAACTCCAGTTCCAGGGATATGACATACTCTCCCAGCTTCCTCGGGCATCAGGTATGCACAGATGTATACACATACAGATAAAACAAACAAAAAAGCAACTAAACAATGCCCTACTGGGAACCTAGGCCGTTTGTTCCTGCCTCTACCTCCCAGTGTTGAGATGCGGAGTGTGCACCACCACACCTGCTGTTTTCTAAAACGTGAATTCTAGGAATTGATCTTGGGCCCTCATGCTTTCATGGCAGGTTACCACCTGAGCTGTCTCCCCACCCCTCAGCATGCTTACTCATAGCACTGGGAACACTAACTTGAGGAATACTGGGTAGTGAGCAAGCATCACCAGCCCAAATGTGGCTTTCGGGTTAAGAAGCCCTAATTTAGAGGAGAGAGCACAGACATCCTGACCTTTTAGGGATTCCAGGCATTTTGTTTGGTTTTTACCTATGTCTGTTGTGTAGTAAGCCTGTTGGGGTCTGTGCGTGCGTGTGTGCGTGTGTGCATGCATGTGTGTGCTCCCTGAGCAAGCTGACTTAGCTAATCAGGCTAGCCAGCTTGTTCTGTAGAACTCCTATCTCCATCTCCCACCCACCCCTCCTCTGCCCCTGGTCATATAGCTCAGGCCGCCATGTCCATTTAACTTTTACACAGACGACAGACATCAGAAGATACTAAGTATTTAGACACCTCCTCCTCCCTCCTGCTCTTTTGATGTGGAAGTGTGGCCCTACTGACAGGTAAGGGAGGCACCAGTGAGAAGGCACTTGAGGGGAACAGCCATGTTTTCAAAGGTCCACTTCATAGCTACCATCACTTCCTTTGCATGGCCAAGAATACTTTAGTGACCAAAGTCTCATCAGTGAAAACACAGCCTTACATTAAAGATGGGAACAGATTTGTGAACACGCATAGGTATATGAGTTTTAAGATCTAGGGTTTCTTTGTTGTCATTGCATTTTTTTTTTATGAGTGGGTGGGAGTTCTGCTTACCACAATCTAGTATCTCTCTCTGATATTTAGGGAAAATATACAAAGCATTTGCTAAAAAAAAAAAAAAAAGAAAAAGAAAAAGAAAAGAAGAAAGAAAAAAAAAGAAAGAAAAAATGATTGGATTATCCTTTGAACCTGAGAGGGAAAATCAGCCTTGCTGGTTCAGATGCCTGGCCACTTAATCACACAGTAATTTCAATGATGTTAGAGAGCTGTCAAAAACCTGAAAGAAATTCCTTAAAAATGTTTTTTTCCTTTATCTTGCTGAGTTATCAGAGAGTGTGAAGGAGGAAGGGAATGATACAGAAAATATTACCTTTAGGACAAAGACATAGCTCGCTGGTGAAGTATTGTTTTTTGTTTGTTTTTATAACATGTACAATGGCCATAGGTTCAATATCCAGCATCAAAACTACATTTAAAAACAAAAAGCCAGCCTTGGTGGCTCATGCCGTTAATCCTAGCCTTTAGAAAGAAGAGGAAGGCAGATTTCTGGGAATTCAAGGCCAGCCTGGTCCACACAGTGAGTTCCAGCACAGCCAGGAGTACATGAGTACATGTACTGACTTAGCTTCCTGTTGACCCTGGCCTATTTCCCCCTACCAACAGTATATAAGATGCTGTTATATAATAACTTCTTAATAACCTTGCATGGCATAAGAAACAGCTTGTGCTAGACCTCCTGATTCTCTCTCTCTGAGAGAGAGAGAGAGAGACACCCTGTCTCAAAACAAAACAAAACCATGTAAACAAGCAAACAAGTCATAACTTCATAGAATACCAGTATTTTTGTTGTTGTTACCTATAACCAAAGGAATTGGTTATTTTGAGAAGAAATACTAGTGTAAGTAGACAGAAACATAGTGTTACAGTTTTTATTAAAGTTGAGAGAGAGAGAGAGAGAGAGAGAGAGAGAGAGAGAAAGGCTGGGCATGGTAATCCAAGCCTTTAATATTAGCACTTAGGAGGCGAGTTCAAGGGCAGCCAGGAATGTGCAATGAGATCTTGTTTAAAAGATAAAAAAATCCTCATGTAATTTATAGAGCATATAGGGAAAGAAGGTTAGTTTAAAGCAAAAACAATTGCAGAACCAGAAACTCTATCATTTTGAACTCAGTGTAAACTAGAAGGCGAGAAGGGGAGCAGAGGAAAAATGTACAGAGAATTTTAAATGCTGATTTTTCTGTCTTTCTATGGGGGTAGCAGAATAGTAGAGAACTGGGGAAAGATTAAAGTTTCAAATTCCTTATTTCACTTGTTATTTCAGAGCTCTGCATCTTGTTGCTATGATTAGGTTGTGGGTCTATTTAGAAAGAGAAATAATGTCCATTTTTTTCTGTTTCAAATTTGGGACAAAATACACTGTGAAGCAAAGAATTAAAACTCATTAATTCCTTTAATGGCTCTTAAATTTTGGTATGTTTCAGCCAGGCATGGTGGCACATGCCTTTAATCCCCGCACTCAGGGAGGCAGAGGCAGGCAGACTGCTGTGAGTTCGAGGCTAGTCTGGTCTACAAAGTCCAGGACAGCCAAGGCTCTCTACACAAAGAACCGCTCTACACAGAGAAATCCTGTCTCAAAAAACAAACAAAAAACTGGTATTTTTTGCCAACATTTCCCCTAAAACTTTGATTACTTAAGAGATAATGGGGCTGGAGAGATGGCCCCTCTTCTAGAGGACCCGGATTTGATCCCTAGCATCTATAGGGCAGCTCGCAACTGTGGGAAGTTTAATTCCAGAGGATCCAACCCCCTGTCTTCTGGGAGACGCGCACACTGTACAGAGACATGTAAACAACACACACACAGAAGAAAAATTAAAAACCCACCGTGCCACTCGTGGTGCTGCACACACCTGTAAACCCAGCACCTGGGAGATAAGGCAGGAGATCAGCAAGTTTGAAGCTAGCCAGGAATACCAGAGAGCCTGTCTCCACCCACTATTCCCACAAGGTCCTGCTTCCATGACTTCCCATGACAGTCTGAACCCTGGAACTGCGAGCCAGAACTCCTTAGGTTGCTTGGGTCACAGAAACAAATAATACTGGAGGCTAGAGATGGGGGTGGGGCCCAGAGAGGCCCTGCCTGGACATGACCCCTGCCTTGCTGCAGCTGCAGTGGGAGGAGGGCCTTGGGCAGCTGAGGGTGGCAAGCTCAACCACTGGCAGCCAGAGGGAAGCAAACCTCATTCATCTGCAAGAAGGACACACACAGCTCTAGAACGAGGAAGTTAGGGACTGTCAGGGAGGACATGTAAGTTCGGGCATCTGTGAGGCACTTTCCAAGTATACAAGTGGGTGGGGATACAGGTGCAGAAGTCAAAGAGGAAACGGGCGCTGAGACCACAGTGGGGGATGCTGGCACAGGCCACAGGAAGAGGGTGCTAACACAACAAAGCTGCTGTTGGGAGATGAACAGGGAGCAGCCTGAGGGATGGAAGAGTGTTTTCATTTGACCCTTGTGAGGTAGAGACCTGAGGTGGTAGAAATGGAAACATGCTGCAGGAATGCATGACAAGATTAGAGAAAATAAACTCACATTGTGACAAAAAGTAGAGGCTCTGCTCTGATGCCCAGGCTGTGTACCCAGCTGCTGCCAACTATCATAACTGCTGCACATCTTTCCAGACACTGTGTACATACAAGAACGCACCTTTGTGTCTCAACACACCTTTCAAGGCATGCGCTTCAAGCAACTGCACTTTAAACTTCATCATACCTGAGACACTGTCATGTCAGCATCCCTGATAGAGTAGAGTTAACCGTCCCAGGGCCACCCTTCCTCCCTGTGCACACAGGTGTGTACTTGGTGTGCAGAGCCAGGGGCTCTGATGCTAGCTCAAAGGCATTCCTATTTTGTGTTCTGGAAGACATGACCATTTTCCTACAATATACTGCAACTGTATCTATTTAATACTGAGAGAAACAGTCCAAGGGAGAGAGGGGGCAGATCTAGAGTCACTGTTCTGGTTTTGACAGAGCATGAAGTCCTTCTCAACAATACCCACCACACTCCTTCAGCTTTGAATTCTCACTGCCACAAAACCACACCTACAGAGTAGCTTAGACAACTCAAGTCTAGGGCCGGAACTCCAAGCCCTGGGGTTGTCTAAGCTGTCCCTACTGAAAACCCTCTTCTGGCTGCCAAATGAGGCTCTCACTGTGTCCTCACCAGGCAGGGGGTCAACTCTGACCTCTACTTATGATGACATGAATGCGTCAGACCAAGGCCCACTGTCCTAACTGTATATGGCCTCAATTACTTCCTTACACCAGGGTAGCCATACTGGACGAGGACTTGCATATATGAATCTGGGGAGAAGGAACAATTCAAGAAGGCCTGACTTAAAATTCCATGGCTCTGCCATCCGTCCAGGAGCCCTAAAAGTACCAGTAGTTATCTGGCAATGCCTGTAGTCCCCCAATACCCAGAGTGGCACAAGAGTGCCCTCTATCAACACTGTCATCAATGGTGGCAGTCCTGAAAAGTCTAGACCTCATCATGTAGGGCAGTGGCCACTGTGACTGTGTTGCAGACACAATGGTTCATGGCAGACTGTTCTTCACTCATGGTAACTATCCCACATGACTGAAATGCTTTTATTATTGACGATCCCGTTCCTTTAACATGTGGACGACTGAGTTTAAATCAACTAAGACTTGTCCCTTTTATGATGTGATATTACTTACCTGGTTGTCTTTTTAGATGTGTACTCTGGGAGAAATTCAGAATCTTACAGGACAAATGTTTTCTTGAGCCAGGCATGGTGGCACACACCTGCAATCCCAGCACTCGGGGAGGCAGAAGCAGGCGGATCTTTGTGAGTTCGTCTACAAAGTGAGTTCTGGACAACCAAAGCTACACAGAAGAACCCTGTCTCCAACCCCTCTCCCCTCCAAAAAAAAAAAAAAAAAAAAAAAGTTTTCTTGACAGTAGTAGGGGTAGCAATGTACAAGAAGTGGCTAGCTTTATACCAAAATATTACAGCCTGGTAAAAACTCACCCAGACAAAGTAGATAGGATTTTCCTGAACCTAACTGAACTGACAAGATAAAAAAGACTGAAACTGAATTTACATGTAATAGTCATTAAACCATACCTATTATCTGAGATGGAGCTGAAGCAGTTATGGATGATTTAATTAATTAGTGCTGTGAGAGGGAAAATTTCTAACTCTGGAGTGTTGTTCTGAAAATAAACTTGCCTTTTGTATTGTTAATAATTAATCTGTTAACACAGATCAAATGGTTGATCAACTCTCAACATTGATCTCTGACATGGCTTTAGATAAGAAAAACAGAAGGCCATGTGCTCCCCTAGGAATCACACCCAGTCCTGGAAGGCAAGGTGTCTTTTCATCAGGGAACAGATGATGCAAACAGAAGAGCCTTCACCGGCACGGCGTGGAAAAGGCATTACCCTTCCCATCTTGCATCTTCCTGCAGAATGTACACACACTACCAGAATTCAGCCTGGCGCTCACACACTACGGCTTCTGAAACCACGCGTTCTGCTGTCAGCAAACACTGGGACACTGGAAACACCATCTGGCTACTGAGAGTCTGGTCACCCATTAACCCAAGAACTCCTTCTGTCACAGGGGCATCTCACTGCCATGGAGCTTGTGAACGGTGGGCAGATCACTCAGTGGGCATTACTGTGTATCATGTCAGCAAGTGAAAACTTATTTTCAGAAACAATAAAGGAAGTTTCACATCAGATGTGAAAACTCCCTTAATACACTGCCAGATGCCATTTACTGCCATGCTAAGCAATTGACACTAAGAGCTAATGGTTCTCCTTTGTGATGTTTATGTTTACAATAAAACTGATTCCATCAAGGAGTCAAAAGACCAGAATCCAAAACAAGAAATAACAGAAAACTGTAGAAAAACTCTTTGTTAAGGAATTATTAAAAAATCAAAACATGAGGCCATCCCCTCATCATTGTAGGAGTTAAAATGAAAACCTGGAATGTGTCGTCACACACATGCCTATAATTCTCCTTGATAGGACCCAAAAGCAGCTGCTTCAGGGCCCAAAGACGCCACAGCCAGAACAGCAGTCGCTGAGGTCCGATAGCTTTGAAGGAGTGGCAGAGGGTGACAGAGCCTGCTCTTTGGTAGCCAGCAACCTCAGGGCAGGGGCACCGCTCAGTGTCTTCTTCATGAGGATGACTGTACTGGTACATCCTGCCAGCGATTCAGCTTAAGATTCTTTGGCCAGTAAGAGTGGGAAAGGCCTGAGGCAGGAAGTAGGCACTGGCCTGAATCCCTGAGGCAAACTCAGGGACTCCTGGAGCCAATGTGGCTAGTCTCATTCTCACTGAGGTGACATGCACTGGTACTCATGTCAGCCTGACCCTTCTGAAAACCACACTGTCAGGCCTCACAGGAAAGAGGGCACTGTGTCCAAAGTCTCCCAGGAGCACATCAGGAGCAGTGGGCACAGTTGGTAAGCCCCACCTACAGTTACCCGAGTGCACCCATTGCTCACACAAAGCTGCTAAGGGGAGAACACATGTGAACACATGTCGCCAATAGACTACAGTTATACACAGGGTCCCCTAGGTTACAGTGACTGCAGGAATCTCTGGGGCACTAAAAAGTTGTGAGTCATCCCTTTTGGCCATTCCTGGAAGCATTAAAAATGGATGTCACTATAGGAAACAAAGGAAAAAAATACACACAAACACACACATATACATTCTAAAAGGCCATCAGCAGTACACAGCACCTTGAAAGGATCTGAATCGGATAAGTTAAGTGAGGAGAACCAGCCTCAAAGGTCACACGTGGTATGTTCCCACTTACTCACATTCTTAAATTGCCCAAATCCCACAAAGCCATTTAGCTACCAGGCCTGGTGAGCATGCAGGAGGTTGGCCCTAGAAGTGAAGTGCCGCTCAACCCTGGTGTCTCTAGGGAAGTTACCCTCGGTAGAGCGCCTTCCCATTGCCAGCACCCCAAACAGAAGCTACAGCTAAATGATTAAGACATCAACTGCTAAACAGTCCTTCTTTGGAAATATTCCAAGGACCAGAACCCTGGCTACCTCCAGACGACTTCAGAACGTGGAAGGGCCCTCATTGGTCTTCAGTTCTGCATATCAGCTAACGCAAAGTATGTATACTGCTGCAGGGTAACTTGCACTGAAATAGGTGCCTGTCTAAGGAGACTGTAGGCACTAGCCCCAGGAAAGCAAGGTTGGGAGAGATGTTCTGGCCATGGAGTGAAATATGACACATACTGCAGGTCAATGACCCCACTCAGCAGAAGCCTTCCTGCCCACCATCTCACCGTCCCTCCTCACCCTCCACATAAGAGCCCCTTTACTTGCGTTCCCTAGACAGGCTTTGGGGATGATGCTCCCCGATCTTCTAGCATGGCAGTCCTCTATTAATCTGACTCTTTATCCCTCAGCTTGGCTCTCCAGTCATGAGCAGCCTAGACTTGGATCCACCGGTAGTACTACCCTAAATGTGCCTCTGGGAAAATGTGACCAAACACAAGTGAACTTCACACTTCTGAACAAACTGCTCCTCATTAGACTCAAGGAACATCACTGCTCTAATCATGCTCAGGCAGAACTGACTCGAAAGCTATGTGACTATTTATTAGTCAATGACCTCAAAGGAAGCCCCATAAGCTGCTGTTTCCCTTATGATCTTAAGGCTACATTTTACAATATCAATGTCAAGTAAATGGCTTATGCTAAGTAATTTTTTCCTGGTAAATAAAAACTTGATTCTTTAAAAAGATGATGGTATGTTTTATTCTGAAGTTAGTTCCAAGGTCAGTGTACTCTACAAGATGAGGATTTTCAAATTCAGTCCATGTGGGCTTGTGAACTAACACAGGCAGTGTGCAACCCTAGACCTATACACACCTAGCAGATTGTTTTTTGTCTACTTTAATAAGAATTAGTTGGGGAAAGTAGTTGTGAGACTGCAGAGGCACACTGCCTTCTTGGCACACACCCACAGAGAGGATGGGCCTAGTGGACTAGAGAACCTTGTTTCCCAGGCGCTCCTTTCTTGGTCCCAGGCTGTCATACTCCTTCTGGTCCTTGCTCATTCTCTCTGCCATGTCCACAAGGACAGCCCCATCCTGACTCCCTTTTTTCCCTCTATCCTGGGTGAAGCCTTTCCCCCACTTTGATTCATCTTCACTCCTTCTGGAAAACCTGGCAAGCTCGGAGTGAATGCTGTGCTTTCTGCAACCATCTGGGTGACATCTTGGAGTTTCAGGCTCTTTGTCTCGAAATCTTTTGTCCCTTTGCTCTTTGTCACTGCCATTCTGTAACCTGTGAGTCAATACAAACGGTTAATAACTAATTGCAGGTAAGTGACTTTTATTTTTTTTCAAGACAGAGCTTCTCTGTGTAGCCCTGACTGTCCTGGACTCACTTTGTAGACCAGGCTGGCCTTGAACTCACAAATATCTGCCTACCGCTGCCTTCCAAGTGCTGGGACTAAAGGCATGTGGCACCAAGCCCAGCTGCAAGTGGCTTTTTGATTATCTGTCTCCCTTCTAGACTCTGAATGGGCTGTATAGGAACTGAACCTGTTGCTACAATTGCTGAGTTTAGCAGCAATGGGCTCACAACAAGCATCCAACAGAAAACACTCAAAAGATGGACAAATAAAAATACCTGCCACTATACCCGAATGACAAGTATACAATAACACAGCGCTAAGGTATGTAGATATTGTCCTCTCAGCTCTCCAAAGTCAGTGCAATCCCCATTTTACAGTTTAGTTAAATGAGTGACATTCCTTGGTGCCCAGATGTGTGTATGTGATGCAGCCCTGACTGTTGTATTCTGCTCTAAGCATAGCCAAATGAACTGAAGTTTAATAATGCCACATGGACTAATTTATGCATAGCAAAGGTTAACTGAATAGTGAGTAAATATATTGCTGCTTGGTTTTTTTGGGTCTTGAAGTCTTTGCCTCTTTGAACCATGGGCACAAGTCACCAACATATTCCCTCTGTGGCCTATCCACATGGGAGGCACAGGAACAAGTGAGGACCATATGACACCAAAACCAGGTACTGCTGTACTATAAACAAGGACACTAGAATACTACTATGCAAATCAAAGTGCTATAGATTACAAAGTTGACAATCCAACAAGTAGTAGAAGCCATGGGTTGGGCAAACCTGGCTGTGTGGGGCAGATATGATACTCAGGGTAAGGGCTATGCCTGCCAGCTTCATGGCTGAGCTCTGTCCATGAAACCATGCCATGGCAGGTAAAGATAAAGAGGCAGGACCAACAAAAAGACAGAAGTAAGGAGAATTACAATACTTAAGGTCTATTGCTCCAACACAAAAAAACAAAAAAACGAAAGGAAACAATAACAACAAACCAAACCCCCAAACTCGCCATCGCTATAAGATGGGACTCTGAAATGCGTAGTTGTAGATAACTGAAATGTAATCATAGATAAACTGCAAGACAGCTGGAATAAAATGTGTATGAAATCTCAAAACACAAAGGAAAGCAATGAATAGATAAAAATTACACAGAAAGACTGGGAGGGCAGACCCTGGAGACCTAAGTCCGGGAGGAAGTCTTAGGAGGAAAAGGAAGATCTTGAAAGGTGACAGTTAAGGAAGTAATAGGAAATGTCCCTGATTTTGAAGATATACTTGAGACTGTTGAGTCAGTGCTCACTCAGCTGCTGGGGTGGTCAGTAGAAAACAAACGTGTTAGCATATTCTTTCTGCCAAACTCTCAGATGCCAAGGGCAACGTGGAGTGTGTACAACTTGTATTGATCCTCTGACTCCGTACCAGGGGCAGGAAGGAGGTGGTCACAGAAACAGGAGCACGCTCACCTCTCCCCAGGCATCTCTGGCAGGTTCTCTACTGGCCGGGCTTCCTGCTTTTCATTTCCAATGCCAATGGCTTCACCTCTTTCTTTGGGTTTCTCTGTGGTTGATTCTTCTCCCGTTTCCAGTTTCTTAAGAAGCTGAGAAATCGTAAGGTTACTATGATTTACTACCACAACGATTTGCTGTTATGGCTCAGTGGTTAAAAGCACTTGCTGCTCTTCGGGAGGTTCCTATCATTCATACTGTAGCTCACAACCTTAGTTAAACTCCAGTTCCAGGGGATTCAGTGTCCTCTTCTTGCCTCTACAGGGACCAGGCACATATGTGGTGCACATACATACAGACTCAGCTAACAACAGACACGGCCCTGCTGTATTAACAGTAACAGCTAATGAGGGTTGATCCTTTCATTCTACTGTATAGTTCTTCAGAACCCCAATAAGTTATCTTAAGTCCTCTGTAAAGTAAGGTGAAACCAGGCCAGGCTGAGATCTCAGTTTTAAAAAGTCCTAAGAACAGTTCATTCTAATCCTGACCAATACTGGAAAGATCTCTTTAACCCACTTAACAAACGGGGAATACTGGACATGAGGGTGAACTGCATGGTGCCACCAAGTGCTGACCCTCGAATGCCGAGGCCTCTTCTGGGGAACTGAGCAGGAAGTTCTCAGCAGTGGACTGTCTTAGTAGGGTGCTGTGACCCATTCTACACTAGGTGGTCAGAGCCTCAGGCCTTCTACCACTGAGTGTTCGCAGGCTGAGTAAGGACGCCTGAGCTCAAGGGAACGTCTGAAGCTACTGTTGAGTGGATATAAAAAACAGTGATAAACAGTTAGATGAACTGAAAGTGTTTTATGATTTTAAAGTTAAATATTTAACTAGCATAATTACTATAACAAAACTAAACTTTTGGGGGAAAAGAAGAAATGTTTCTTCAAAATTACCTTAATCTTGACCTCTTTCTCAGTTCTCTTTTGTTTATCCGCCTCTTTCCTTTTACATCTCTCCTCTTCTCTCCTTTTCCTTTTCTCTTCTTCCCGTAAACGCTTCTTTTCTAGCTCCCTCCTCCTCCGCTCTTCACGTTTTTCCTCTCGGATTCTCTGAAGGCAAATATGTGCATAAGTTCTGTGCATAGAAACAGCAGGCACAGGGTAGATACTCTCCAGATAAAACACCACCTACCTGCTTTTCTAATTTCCTATTTTTAATATATTCCAAAAGAGGTGTGGTTCTTCTGGCTAAAGAACAAAAATTATAATACATTACACAAACCTCTAAATTGAGATTTATCTTAAATATTTGTTTTCAATTTAATATTAAAATAATTAGGGGAAGAATATTATCACTAAAATGTACATGAGTATGCACTGCACCTGGGGACATTCTTATTCTACTGTTATAAATCCAAGTAATTTGAAGGCACTGATAATTCTGCATACATGCCAGTCTTTTAAGTTCTTATTACCTATTATCAATTTTATATAATTCATGTATATAATGTATTTTGATCATATTTACTGTCCATGACCCACCCTTGCCCCTTCCCTCTCTTGCTGACCCCTTTCTCTTTCCAACCAGTCCTCCTCCTACCTTTTGGTTTTGGTTTTTGGTTTTGGTGGCCCAGAGAGTTTAATCAGGGCTATTTACAGGAAGGAATACAGGTAAGTGGTTATTTACAGGACAATAGGCAACTTAAGAGTGAGGAAAAAGACAAAGGATAGTTTTTCTTTAAAAAGTCATAAAATATTGCTCACATAGTTGGCAAAAATGTGTATTTGTGTATCTTAAGCTTCTCAAATGTTACTAATTTATTTTTATACTTCTGAAGAATCATAAGTGACACTCATTTACTCTGATGCCATGCGTATTTTCAGAATTTTTTGCTTTTCCACTTGTTTAGGTTTTTAGAAAATGTATTTAGTTTTACTCTGTGTGTGAGTGCTCTGTCTACATATGTGATGTGCACCGTGTTTATGCCCAGTGCCTGTGGCAGTCCGAATAGGGAGCTGCAGGGTGGGGGCAGCGAACTGCTCAGGTTCTCTGCAGAAGCAACAGTGCTCTAACCACTGAACAACCTCTTCAGCCCACTAACACAGTCTTTAATGCATGGCAATCTCTTTCAAAAATCAAAATCTGAAATGCCCCCAAGTAAAGTTCTGAGCACTGACATAATGACACAAGTAGAAAATCCCAAGTGTGATTTTGATAGGTCAGTCAAAACAGAGATGCATTACAAATATCGTGCACAACTGCCTTCACCCATGTGTTTAAAATACAGAAAACAGAATCTTTATCTTTAGACTTGCATTCTATTTCTTCAATATTTTATGACATATATACAAATATTCTAAAGCCCCAAACAGAATATTTCTGGTCTTATTCATTTCAGATAAGAGATATTCAGCCTAAAGTTTAGAAAATGATTCCACATGGCACTGCTGACCAAAAGAAGCACCCATTTCTCTTGTCTAAAGCTTCTACCTAGAACATCACCTTTCCTACTTCATACCTCTCATGTTGGGGCGTCAGACGCCCCCAAATGCTACAGACCTTCAGGTGTCACCAGAGGGACCAGCTCTATAGCCTCCAGATATGAGAACATGGTGAGAATGTGGGCACACTCTGGGTCTTCCCTACAGACCTTTAAGATCTCAGACGGAGCGGAGCTGGGAAGAATCCTTGGTACACCTGAGAGCTGGCATGACATTTCTAGAATGTGAGGCTCAGGAACTAGTAGAATTTTGTGAGAAAGCCCCTGGACCTGAGTCCCTAAATTCAAACTAAGGACCTTTGATACCCTGGCTTGACAGATCAAACGGTACTCAGCCTTAAACAGAGTGGTCATGGTCAGAAACTCACACTTTGAGGCAAGTGCTGTGGTCATAGATGCAATTAGTCTGGCAGAAATGAATTTATTTTAAAGAGACACTCTGGCTATCAGATTAGCAAAACAATGGACCCCAAGATAAAGTTTAGTAACATGGATACACTTCCCTCCTCCCCTCCTAATTACCATATCACAAAAATTTACAAGGCTCAAGAAGGTGATGATGTTTGCTGAGGCCATGAAGTACCAAGTCTCAGAGCTAGTCCTAGGCCTGTCCATTCCAAAGACCTTGTTTAACTCAACATCAGACCTCCTGTCAGCCTGATTTTATTATGATTTTATTCAAACCTTATTTGTTAGGCTTGCTCATGAGACTCCATAGAAGGTTAAAAGCTGAGAAAAAGCTGGCAACTCCTATGAATTTCATGGGAAAGACTCAAATTTAAAAGTTGAAGCAGTAATTACAGATGCAGCCTCCACAGTCCACCTCTAGATTGAGCGCACTTCTCGCATTAGGACTGGGAGTGTGTCCCTGGTACCTGTGTCATCAGTATGGAAGAACTCCTGAAAACATAATGGGCACTGAGGGAGATGCTGCAGACTCAGACGACATGGACAGAGGACTTGTGGGAACAAAACTAGATTCTAACCCACAATGAGGATGTCTCCAAAGTGGCTTGCAGTGACAGACCTGGTAACAAGGGGATACTTAAACAAAGCAAGAAAGATGGGGATGGGGGGTTGGAAGGTGAGTTCTAAAATACCTAATTTGCTTTTTCTAACTTTATAAATATAACATGTTTTGAAATCAGATCTGTTTCTGTCCCCAAAGTATATGTCTCCATCTTCTCTATGTATATATGGGTAGCATCTGCCCATCTTAAACCTCTGGTCTTTAGTTCTTTCTGCTCTCAGCCCCCACACTAACCTGACCACCATCCTCCTCCCTCTAATATCTGACCTCTAAAACATGCTCAGCATAATACAACAGCCTCCCCTGGGGAGCAGGAGCCATCAGTTGGACCCTTGCTTCTTTTTGGCATTCACCATGGACAGAGCAATGATGGGAGTGAATTAGCCCATGGCATTCCCTGGTAAAAATCCAGGTCTCAGGTCCCAGCACGAGGGTTTTCTACGCCTCTTCAATTACACAAGCTTACATTCTATTCCACAGCGCTCAAATACACAAGCTTACATTCTATTAAACAGGCTCCAGTCTGTTTATTTACTACATACTCAATTTTAAACATTTGTTTCCTGCAACTACGAAGATGAAAAAATAGAGTTCCACTGTGGAAGTAGGAAAGGAAATTAGGAAGAAAATCCACGTGGAGATTAACAAACCAAGTATACAAGAGATATTATACAAGCACCCACCAGTGAGCAGGACATGTAAGGGGTGCCAGGCCTTGAGAAAAGGGTTTGTTTTGTTTTTTAAATCTTTATGTGTATGGGTATCTGAAGTGGAAGTTTCTGGTTTCTGTGAAGACTCGGTTTTGTCATGTGATGTTTTGCTGGAGGCTGGCTTGTAAGAGGGCACATGATGTTTTGCTGTGAGCTCTCTTGTGCGAGGGGTGTGACTTTGGCCAGCTGAGAACATCCATGGGTGGACTTTGAGGAGAGGAGATATATAGAGGCCCATGAACAGTAAGATCAACCTCACTGCACTGATCTTCGTGCTTTGACACTTGACTTCACAGAGAAGCATTCAGAGAACTCTCGGGGCAATCCAACTGAGTTTTGTGGCTTTTGCTGACTTGTCCTACTGATTCATGTTGCTGCTTGGTGTTGGCCTTTGGAATGGACTGCTGGTATCCTGATGCCTGAGTTTGGTAATCCCCTAAAGACTCATCAACCCTAATTAGCAGAAAGTAGATAAAGAAGGTCTACAGCCCTTTTCCCTACTAATCTATCTAGGGTTGGGGCAGGGGTTGGAAGGGAGGTAAAGGTGCTTAAGAACCATAAAAAAAAAGCAGATTTTGTGAAAAATCTAAGCCTACAGGTATTCCGCCTACATGTATACCTGTGCACAGTGTGTGTGAAATACTCACAGAGACCAGAAGAGGGTGCTGGATCCCTGGGGACTGGAGTTACGGATGGCTGAAAGCCACCATTGGGGTACTGGAAATCCAAACAGGGTCTTTTGGAAGATCAACCAATGCTCTTAAACTATGAGCCATCTCTTCAGCCCCTTGGGAAGAGGTTTAATACTGGGACCAGCAAGAAATGGGACATTCAGGTGTGTCTGAGACTAGACTAAATATGTTTTGTGAAAAATAAAGGTGTTTCATGTCTACACGTGAGTTTTCTGGGGCCTACTGTAGGAAACAAACATTTGTAAAACACACCACTTTTTGACAGTACGGCAATTCTAAATGGAAGATCCCTAAAAACTTCATAATGTTCATCAAGAAAGGCTCAAAAAGATTTCCCCACACTATCACTTTTGTTGGAGGTAGAAAATACTATTTCTATTAAGCTTATAACAAAGAAATTTTACTCACATCTTGAAAAAAGAAGATTTAAATACACACTATTAGTAAGTATAATAAAGAAATGAGAAAAACAGACCAAGAAGTTCTCTTGTCTTTGCTTCTATCTCTCCCAAAAGTATCTCAGGACTAGTGCTGGTTTTTTCTTCCTCCAAACTGTAGGATTCCAGAAACTGCTTATAGTCTGGATCTATAAGTTTAAAACAGAATGAATGAATGCATGAATATTTTTTAATCTATTGGTTTATTATAGTCCCGCCATTGAAAAAACTCACCATCTTCAATGCTGCCGGTCTTAGCATCTTTTTTCTTCAACTTCTTTTTGGCAATCTTCTGGAACGGAGCAAACTCCACCACTGCAGGATACTCCAGGCCTTTTATGGAGACATATTGCAAACATCACTATGCAACTCGGCTATGTCCACTTTGGGAAACAACTACCTAACATGGAGATGAAGCAAGGTGATGACAGGTAAGCTTCAGATCCACAAACGCTTCAGGAAGAGTGCTGGCAAAGAGGCAGCACTTACTGCGTGAAATGGCCTACCATCAGTGGACTCATTCCAACATCAAACTGCTCACTCGAGAAGGAGAAATTTGCAGGTTGGTAAACCCAACTGCCCTAGGTTAC
The DNA here is from genome assembly GCF_030254825.1 of Meriones unguiculatus. Lineage (NCBI taxonomy): Eukaryota > Metazoa > Chordata > Mammalia > Rodentia > Muridae > Meriones > Meriones unguiculatus. The sequence goes on along the minus strand of NC_083352.1, from coordinate 8,686,332 downwards.
CTCCAAATAATTTATAAATGGAGAGCCACCTACTTCATATTACTTCCAAATTTTTTATGAATGGAGTATCTCAGTTAGGTTTTATTTTAGTTACAATCAACTATTAACTTTTAAATTGTTATGTTTAGAGAGATGGCTCAGTGGTTAAGAGCATTTGCTGTTCTTGCATAGAACCTGGATTGGTTCTAAGTGGCTCACAAACACCTGTAACACCAGTTCCATGTTATCTGATGCCCTCTTCTGGCTTCTGATGACACTTGCACACACATGGTACACATACATACAGTCAGTCATGCACACATACAGAGCCATAGAATATAATTAAAATAAAATAACTTTAAGAATGTTAATGCCAATGGAATACTACTCAGCAATTAAAACCAAGGAAATCATAAATTTTGCAGGCAAATGGTGGGATCTAGAAAAAATCATCCTAAGTGAGGTATCCCAAAAGCAGAAAGACACACATGGTATATACTCACTTATATAGACCTATAAGATAGGATAAACATACTAAAATATGTATACCTAATGAAGGTAAACAAGAAAAAGGTCCAGGAGTAAGATGATCAATCCTCATCTAGAAAGACAAAGGGGATGGACATTGGAAATAGGAGAAAACAAATAACAGGACAGTAGCCTACCACAGAAGGCACCTAAAAGACTATCTAGCAGTGTATCAAAGCAGATGATGAGACCCATAACCAAACCTTCGGCAGAGTGTAAGGAATCATATGAAGAAAGGAGGAATTAGTATATCCTAGAGGGGACAGGGAGCCCCACAAGGTCCAAATATATCTGAGCACAAGGGTCTTCTATGAGACTGTTTATCCAACCAAGGACCATGCATAGATATAACCTATAACCCTGCTCAGACACAGCCCATGGTAGCTCAGTATCCAAGTGGGTTCCCTAGTAAGGGGGACAGGAATTGTTTTGGACATGAACTCATGAGCTTCCCCTCCCCTCTGAGGGAGGAGCAGCCTTGCTAGGCCACAGATATGGACATTGCAACCATCCTGAAGATACCTGATAACCTAGGGCCAGACGGAAGGAGAGGAGGACACCCCCTCTCAGTGGACTCGGAAAAGGGTCAGGGAGGAAATGAGGAAGGGAGGGGAGGATTGGGAGAGAAAGAGGGAGAGGGCCACAGCTGAGATACAAGTGAATGTATAAAATTACTTAAAAATAAAAAAAATATTAAAAAAAAAGAATGTTAATGCAACTCTTAAGGAAATTACTCTGTTAAAAAAGACATAGGGCTAAAGAGTCTGGGAGCTTTAAGAACATATATATGGAGCTGGAGAGATGTTTCAGGAGTTAAGAGCACTGGCTGCTCTTCCAAAGGTCCTGAGTTCAATTCCTAGCAACCACATGGTGGCTTATAACCATCTATAATGAGATCTGGTGCCCTCTTCTGGAAGGCAGAACACTGTATAAATAAATAAATCTTAAATAAAGAGAAAAAAAAGAACATATATTTATTATGTTCTAGGTAAGGTTTTTTCCAAACAAAAAGGTGAATAATGGAGGGAGCAGGAACTGATTTTGATGTGATATGGGGGGTAGGGAGATGAACACACAATGAGGTGTTCTGGGAAAGTCTGTGTATTGGCTTTAGCCAGCACATGTAACACTTTACCTGAGGACTAACCCACTAAGCAATATCATTTAAAATCCTGTCAGTCGTGCAACTGCGATCCTGTAGTGCAAACTTATTTGGAATACATTTTGTGCTAACCTCAACTATGCAGAATTAAGGCAGGAATGAGAAGGGCTGGCAAGATGGCTCCATGGGTAAAGGGACTTGCTGCTAAGCCTGATGACTTACGCTAGATCTCTAGGACCATACAGTGAAAGGAGAGGACTGACTTTGATCAGTTCTGAACTGAGAACTGCTCCCTGATCTCCACAAGTGCAACATGACCCAGGAGCGTACATGCATATTTACGCGCATACACAGACCCGTTTTTAAACTGTATTTTATTTGGGGTATTTATGCCTCCCTTCCACTAATCCTTTAGCCCAGTGAGAGAGAGATGAGCGGGGAGAGGGGCGCAGATCCCTTTACTTCTCTCCGCTATTTAGGGTCGATGGGTTCTTTTGGGGCTACACCAATCTCCAGCAGCAGCAAACACAGCAAGCAGTCTCTTTCACGCCTTACGTTGAAACATTTCTCTGTCAAACCGCCACATGGTCTGTCCCTGGTCTCTCCAAACTGCCACCGGCCACACTTTCTCCCTCTAGGCTGTCCCATTTATTTCCCTCAGAGTCCTAGATCACGCCCCTCTCCATGCTGCATGAGGCCGACCTTTACCAGCTGGCAAAGACCACGCCCCACAGAGGCAATTATTAGCTGTGGACAAACTAAAGTCCAAACTAAAATCCCACAAACAAAAACATATTTATATCTGTTAAAACAAATATTGGGATTAAAACACAAACATATTTACATAACATAACTGAGTTTTTCAAACCAAAACTTTCACACATAGGAGTGTACACACACAGGAGTGTACACACACACACACACACACACACACACGCTGATATTAGTGTACATACACATAGACATAGGAATGTGCACACATGCATGGACGCACATGCACATAATATAAAATTGTAGCTGGTCTTTGCTACTTTGTGGGATCTTCTTTTTCTCACCCTTTATCCCACTGGTTTCACCCCCTATCACTAGACAGAAGAGAAAGAAGGATAGAGGAGAAGGAGAGAGAGAGAGATCCCTGAATCTAATTTCTTCCCTTTTGTTTCATTTCTGAGCACAACTACTAACAAAACACAACCAAACCCCCGGATGACCAACAATCACCAAGCCACCTCTCAGGACTCTAGCACTGAGGTACTTTCTGAAAAGTTCTCAAAATTCCAAATGTCACAAAATCGCAAAAACTATCTGCAGCTGGCAAACCACGCCTCTGCTAGAGCACGAGGCAAATCAAAGCCAGCTGCTTCAGACAGTACGAAGCAGCCCCTCACCTCCACACCTGGGAGTCAAATGAAAGCATATTCTTATATTTCTGTGTTTAAGAAATCAAAATTGTCATTACACAAAGTAAATAAGTGTAAATAAAAAGAGTGGGGCGGTAAACCGCACTGGACTAGCAGAGACGATGTACCCACAGGACACAACAGATGCCTATTACAGAGCTGACAAACTCCCAATTCCAAGCCTTACCAAAAAGCCACAGTAATCACAATAGCATAGCACTGGCATGAAAACAGACATACACACCAAGAAAAACAATAGCAGGCCAACAGAAAACACCTGGCTCAAATGACCAAATGATTTTTGACAAGGATGTGAAGATAATGTAAAAGGATAGTGCTGAGAAAACCGGATAGCCACATATAAAGAACGAATTGGAAATTGATCCAATGTCCTATGCAAAAACTGACTCAACATACAAGGCCAGTAACTGGAAAAGCTCTATGTTCATTAATTCTTATAGGTGACAACAAATGCACAGGCAACTAAAGTAAAGACAGATCAGGACTGCCTGAAAAATCAAAAAGTTATGCTGGTATAATGTTCTTTGGAAATGTATACACCTTACCCTTGTTCATTCAAATGCTGATTTCTCCCCTTCCCCCACTTTCTGGTTTCAAACCGGATATTGCATTGTGATACATACTCTAAGCATCCTGTTTCAACTTTGTGTAAACAGGCCAAAATAAAGCAACTAGCCATAATGTTGAGCAAGGGGAGGAGCCAGAGGTCAGGAAATGAGTGGGAGGAGAAAGGACAAGGCAAAGCAGGAGAGAGTGCTAGGAGAGAACTGGAGGACAGATCTTGGAACTATATGGAGATGGACTGGACATAATATATCACTAAAAGCAAGTATAATGTGGGAAATCTAAATGTTAGGAAACTATGAGTGCTTGGAGGTTTAGGAGGGAGTAACTATTGCCCAGTATTGTGTTCTAGGTTAACTAAATAAAGCCAGTCTCTGTGTGGTGATTTTATTACACAGCTGTTTAGGATTAACAGCAGCATTACTAAAAGATAATTAATAGTAATCAATAAATACAACAAAGTTATTTGCATCAAAAGACACAATCAATAGAGTGAAAAGGAAATCTATAGATTGGGAGAACCATACACCTGGGAAGAGAACGCTACCTACACTCACAGAGAACTATTACCACTCAACAAAAATAAAGAAAGAAAAGAAAAAGAAATCTGGGAGTGTTATATGTACCTGAAATTCTAGGATTTATGAGAAAGAGACAGGAGGATTGCTGTTAAGTTTGGGGTCAGCCTGGGGTAAATGGTGAGACAAAACAAAGCAAAAGCAAATCCTAAATGAATCAATCAGATAACCTGGTTAGGGAGTGACAAAGGGGCTGAACATCTGGCGTAGCAGTTAGCAGCACTTGCTGCATTTGCAGAGGACATAAGCGCGGTTCCCAGCACACATGTCGGGCAGCTCACACACACTTGCAACTCCAGTTCCAGGGAATCTAGTCCCCTCTTCTGGCATCTGAACACTTCTACAAAATATGACATTTATACGCATATATATAAATAGAAAAAAAAATTTGTCTTTTGAGACAGGGTTTTTTCTGTGTTGCTTTGGTTGTCCTGGAACTCACTCTGTAAACCAGGTTGGGCCTGAACTCAGAAATCCACCTGCCTCCGCCTCCAAGGGGTGGGATTAAAAGCATGTGACATCACTACCTGGTGAAAATAAAATTTTTAATTGAAAAAAAAAATGACAAAGACCTTCAGTGATATTTCTTCAGAGTTGGTCTACAAATGACCAACAATCATATAAAAAATGTTCAATTGCAAATTTATGGGAGTAATAAAAATTATATCACAATAAGCTTGGGTATGGTGGTACAAAACCTATATCCCAGTACTTGAGAGGCTGAGGCATGGAGAACTCAAGTGAAGGTCAGCCTGGGGTATCTCAAAAACTCAACAACTCAATTTAACCCAAATCAAAGGAACAACAACAAAAATAGGACGAAAAACAAAACTCTCCTCCAAAAGAAAAGAAAGAAATCCCAGGAGCGATGTTACCTTTGAACCTACTAGGCCAGTTGCTATAATGTAATGCAAAACAATGACAATAAAAACTCAAAACAGGAAAGAGTAAGTGTTGGTGAGGAAGAGGAACAACTGTAGCTCTTGTGCATTACTTTTGCTGGGAATGCAAAATGGTAGAGCTCCTGTGAAAAACAGAATTACCACATGATTCACCAATTCTACTTCTGGGTAGATATCCAAACTGAAGACAGGTTCTCTGAGAGATATCTACATATCCAGAGAGTCTACCATTAACTTGGCTAAAGCCAAGTGTTGACTGACATATAATAGGGTAAGTAAAATGTACAAAGTCCCAGGAGGGATGTTATCCAGCTTCAGAAGGAAGGAGATTCTTCAGTTTGTTACGACACGCCTGACTGTGGAGAACACTGTGCTAAGGGAAATAAGCTAGCCAAAAAGACAGTGAGATTCTACTAATTCAGGGCTTGCAGCGTAATAACAACCACACCAGAAAAACAGAAAAAGAATGCGTTCACAGGAGGGAGCTCAAGAAGGGTGAAGGGGGTAGGCACTGGTGTATAACTGATAAAGCTGCAGTTGTGTAAGATTCAGGGAGTCTGGGCAACTGGTTGTATAAAGTGAATAGTTTTAACACTACTGAACTATACTCTAAGATGGAAGGAAGGAAGGAAGGAAGGAAGCAAGCAAGGAAGGAAGGAAGGAAGGAAGCAAGGAAGGAAGGAAGGAAGGAAAAGAAGGAAGGAAAAGAAGGAAGGAAAAGAAGGAAGGAAATAAAGGAGAAAGGAAAGAAGAAACCATGAGTCACTCAGAAGGCTGGAGAACTGATCACTGACAATTTAAAGCGAGTCTGAACTAAGAGACAGTCTATCTCAAAAAAAGGGGGGAGGAATATGATGAATTTTGTTATATATATTTTACCAATATTTTACAAAATAAAAAGGTCAGCTGAATAGAGTAGTTAGCAACGAACTAAACAGCCAGATGGTCTGTACTAAACTTGCCCAATATTCAAAGAAACTACAATCTGACCTTCTGTTTAGTCACCTCCAATCTTTTCCAATGTTTACCCTCTGATGAAGAAGGGAACACATACTCTTAAGTACAGGGGGATATAAATGAGAAAAAGATGGCTGGGGAGGGCAGAAAAGAGCTTCTAGACATTGTTCATAAGCCTTAAAGGCAGAAAATATAACACAGGGCAGTCAGACAGGACAGGGCAGGGGAAAGAGGAATACCAAAAGTAGACCTGGAAAATCCAAGAGAGCAGAGCCTCTGAAGGGAAGACTGCTCTGGACACTTCACAGCTGAAATTTGTGACCACATACCCTCCACACCAGTACCAAGAAGTGAATAATCGTGATCAGTACTCTGGTTTCCTCGAAAAAATATGAGCATATAACACATCCCAGGAAACTTTTCTCAAACGTCGTAAGGTAACTTGGTTTTGGAATGCAAAGTTCACTTGTTCAGAAAACTAATGTGTGAAAACCCACTCACCAACAACGGTGCACTCTGTTCTTATTATACGGAACTTCTGGAATTCTCTGGTTTATAAATTTCATCAGCACTCGATATAATAATAAAGGTTTATGACCTTATTCAAGATATCTTTGAGAAGTTAAAACTCACTAACCTTTATTGCCAATGAAGATATATCCATCAAAACGGTCTCTGAACAGAAGGATGTCATCGGGGTTTCTAAAGTTAATGTATGCTCTTGAGTAGAGGTGAGGATAGAGGCTGCAATATGAGATAGTGATGAAAATGGTTAGTAAGACTGTAGGACTCCCTTAATTTTGCCTTACTTGCCCTTTATGAATACAGCAAATACTTTGCTTATGCCAAAGAATCACTTCTCAGTTAATTATAATATTCTAGATATTCTTTAGCAAAAAGCCTAAAGATAAACCAACTACTAACCGAAACCTTAATTACTCAGGAGCTCCTCCATTATACAGTGCGAAGGTTAAAATACTGGACGTCAGAAGTCACCAAAGGCCACAGATGTTTTTAGACTCATTCCTGGAACATCAGGACAAGAACAAGACAAGTCTTGGCTCCTTCCTGGATGCAAATATTGTACTGGGAGAGGTTCTTTTCAGGTGGGTAGACCGGCCTCAGGTGCTTTGGTACCTAGGAAAAACCTGTTCTCCCTATCTCAGCAACAATTCTTATCACAGGTAGAAACTCTTCAATTTCATTCACAGCCAACATTAGAGTTTACTGAAGTCTGTTCACAGGGAGGTGTAAGTTACAAGTTGGAACTGGAAATGCACAGAGTCACTCCTTGTTCTTTTAACTGTTTCTTTTTCCTAAACTTCAGCCATCTGAAAACCACCTGTGGTTTTCACAGGACACCTGTTTAACAATCACATTTTCGTTTGACAAGACTTTTAAAAAATAAAAACTGGTACCTGAAAGGATAGTGTATATGACATAAATGCAAAAGCATAAAAAGATATAAAAACAAATACCGTGAAAAGTCACGAATTCCAGTGGCACTGATACCTGCTGATTAGGCCAGCCCTGTGTTGCTCCAGTCACCACGGGCAGAGAACTGTCTGACTGGGTGGTGGCTGACAGGAGCAGGGCGGCAACGTGATCCCACTTCTCCGGGTTCAGGGACTGGTCCTTCGCTAGCGAAAACACGCCTGACTCACGTGTACAAGGAATGCACTCTGGCTTCTCATCCTATAGTTAATTAAGGGCTACGTGGAGGAAGGCATGAAAACACAAAGGGGAAAAGGCGCGATGCCACGGGCGCACCAAGGTTCTGCGGCGACCCACACGGTGCCTTTGGGCGTGCGCTGACGGCTGCAAGGGGAAGCCGGCCCTGAGGAGCGCCGCCCGGCCCTCACTCCAGCACTCACCTGAGGTCCGCAGCTACCACCTCGAAGTAATCGTGCGCGGGCAGGGGGCGCAGTTGCTCTTCCAGCTGCTCTTTGGTGAGGCCGGGGGGCAGCCGCCGGAGGACCACCTGGGACGGTCACACCTAGTCACTCAGAGGCTGCCGCCCGCCGCGCCCCGCCATCCCGGAGGCAGCAGCAGGCATCGCCCCGGGGACGCGGCCCCGCCCCTAAGGTGAGCAAGCCGCGCGCCCTCCTCAGAGCCCTGCCCTCCTCGGCTTAAAGCAGTCTTCTCGCGAGAATTGCGGCCCCGCTCCCCAGGGTGCGCCCGACCAGTCTCCCACGAGAGACCGTGAGGCTCCGCCCCCACCTTGCTCAGGGCCGTCCTCTTCTCCTCGCGAGGCTTGCCGGCCCCGCTCTCGGCAAAAGGCGAGGCCGGCGGCCCCGTGGGCTCCCTCCGCGGCGACTCGCGGCGGAACTGGACCTCAGGGCCCGACAGCTTCTCCCTCCAGCTCGGGCCCCGCATAGAAAGGGCTGCGCCCAGGCCTCCGGGCCCCTCTTCCGAGCGCATCCCCACCGGCCGCCCGCCGCCGCCTCCGTGAGAACGAAGCCTCGCGAGGACTAGGCAGCCCCTCCCTTGGCATTCGATGTCCAGCGTCTCCTCCCTGGGCTGACGGGGGAAGGGGCGGTGCCAGCGCCCGGTGGTGGGCGGCCCGGTGAGCTCTGAATGTGGCGGTGCCCAGGTTGACAAGTGTGCAGAATACAACCGTTTTCAGGAAAAAAAAAAAAAAAATCCTGAACATCCTCCAACAGCGACGGCAGTGAAGGCAATTACTGCTGTCACACTGCGCGTGGAAAACAAATGCACGCTCATCCATGGGCTGCTGGCCTGCCGAGTGGATGTGGCCCTGATGATCTGAGCCTGGGCGGGAGCCGACAGCAATGTCTGGCCCACTCAAATCACTGGGACAGCACCAGAACTAAAAACTAACTTTCTTCCTTCCTTCCGTGTTTGTTTGTTTGTTTGTTAAGACGGGGTTTCTCTGTATAGCCTGGTTTTCCTGGAACTCACTCTGTAGACCTGGCTGGCCTCAAGAGAGCCTCTGCCTCCTCCTGAGTGCTGGTATTAAAGGTGTGTGCCACCACCGCCTGGCAAAGTATTTTTCTCTTACAGACTTACCAGCAACAGTTTTCCTATGTGCTCAGATTTCTCTTACTTTGGCTGTAGTTTTTATTTATAGTACCTTGCTCCTAAGAACGTTAAGAATAAAGGATAACGAGAGAATTTCAGAAATTTAGGGATTTAAAGTGTATCCAGGTTTCACAGTGACAGCCATATGGATATTGCCACTCTTGAAATGTGACATTTTAAATGGGCAAAAGACTGAAAACAGTTGCAAAGTCTCAAACATCAGAGTTCTGTAAAAGCCTGGGCAGGAGCAGTTTCCAGTCAAGGAAGGCTAGGTCTCAAAGCCCACTGTTTGATCCAGCTCAGTTTGGAATAACTAGTTATGCTGACCGAATGCTATGTTAGCCTGTTAAACTCATTAGGAAGAAAATGCATGTTTGAAGGGCTGATAAAAGTGTGGAAACGAGTTGTCAGGAAAAAAACCAAAAACACCACATGCTGCTGTTAGATTGTACAAGGCTGATGGATAGTGATTTCACAATTGAAGAAAGTTGGAACAGAGTCAGAGTTATGTTGGGCTAGCTTTGGTCCCCTTAATAAAGCCATTGACTGCCTACCTGTGTGTCTGACCTAACACAACTGACAAGTAAATTGCTGGTTGGTTTATGTCAACTTGACACAAACTTGTCACTTGGTTCAGAAAGAACATCAACTGAGGCATTGCTTTCCTCAGCTTGGCCTACGGGACAGTTTCTTAACTAAGGATTGATGTGGGAGGGTCCAGCCAACTGTGTGCAGTTCTACCTAGAGCAGGTGGTCCTTGGTTGTAATAGATAAGCAAGCCAATAAGCAGCATTTTTCTGTGGTTTCTACTAGTTCTTGCCTCTAGGCTCCTCCTTTAATTTCTCCCTTTATTTCCCCCAGTGACAGACTGTGACCTAAGAGCTGATCAAGTTGCTCTTGATCAGTATTTGATCAGCAACAGAAAACTTGGATCAAAATTGGTACTGGAGAGTGGGCTATTGCTGTCGTGCCTGACCATGCTTTTTGTTGTTGTTTTTTTAGGATATGTTAGTTTTTGGAGCTTTGACTAGAAAAGTCATTGAGTGCTCAGACTTAATAAGCTGTTGTGGAAGCATGGAAGAAACCATTGAAAGAACAGAGGGCCTGCTTTTATGAAGTATAGGCACACAAAGACTATCAGAGATAGTCTGGTGATATTTATGATTAAGAATCTATGGGTGTGAAACCTTTACTGGGACAAATGATGGTTAGCTGGGAATGAATAATTAGCTGTGATTAATAAGACAGCAGAAGTGTAATTTCTGGACATATTTTCTAAGGGTCAGCACACAGAAGCTGTTTAGGTGTGGCAAGGTTGCATCTTGAGTAGGAAACCAGACTTGGAAATGTGTAGACAACAGGTGGGGCTGTGTAGGAATGAAAACTGCAAGATTCAAGGGGTGGAATCAGCTGAGACTAGATACCATAAGATGCCCAGAGAGGCCACTGATGAAGGTGCAGTGCAGACCCCAGCATACTGGAGCTGGTAGGCAGGTGTGGAGTGAAGCCTGCCTGAACCTTCCAGACAAGCTGAGTATGTTTTGGGTGGCAGAGCCAGAGGTGGAGTTGCCCAGGTTCCCGGGAGCCCAGATCCTAAGTGCCTAACATTGGACTATGAACTACTTTTTTTGGATTTTGCTTTTGTTTTGATCCAGTTTTAACTCTGCTCTGGTTCTACCCTCTTGGAAGAACTATTTAACTTGTTTCTCATTTTACAGGAGCCCGTAATTAAGAGACAGGATATTTTTAGTGTCACTGAACTTTTAATTAACACAAGTTTTTAAAGACTGGGTCTTTGGAGGTTGCACTGTATTTTATATTAACATCTTGGAGATAAACAAGGAAAGGTTATAGTTTAATGGGTTATAGTTAAATGATTTGTGTCAAGAGTTTTCATGAACTTGAAACAAACTAGAGGAACCTGGAGGAAGGGAATCCTGATTGAGGAATAGCTTCCATCACACTGGCCCACAGGGCAGTCTCTTGATTGGTGTGGAAGGGTTCAGGCATCTGTGGCCAGTACCATCTCTGGGCAGATAGTCCTGGCTGGATAAACAAGCAAGCTGAGGAAGCCATGGAAAACCATGCTCAAAATATATGCAAAAAAATATTTTGGGGGGCTGGAGAGATGGCTCAGAGGTTAGGAACACTGGCTGTTCTTCCAGATGTCTTCAGTTCAATTCCCAGCAACCACAGGGTGGCTCATAACCATCTATAGTGAGATCTGGTTGCCCTCTTCTGGCATGCAGGCAAAACACTTAAATAAAAAGAATATTAAAATTAAAATTAGACTGTGCGTGTTGGCTCATGCCTGTAATCCCAGCACTTGGGGAGGCAGAGACAGGCAGATCTCTGTGAATTTGAGGCCAGCCTGGTCTACAAAGTGAGTCCAGGACAGCCAATGCCACAACAGAAAAACCCAGTCTTGAACCACCATCCCTCCCAAAAAATTATTAAAAAAGTAAAATTTAAACAATGTGTGCCGTTTCTCAACACAGAATTACAAAGCATAGAAAAATGCTGGAAAAATATGGCTGACATGGGGAAAAATTGAGGAAGGCCAGGCATAAAAATACTAGTCCAAGCTGCTAATCAGCCATATCAGACATGTTCAAAGGGCCACTAGAAATCTCAAAGAACTAGACCCTAGGAATGATATACATCAATAGAGAAACAACAGGAAGTAATTGCTTTTGAGTGCCTATTTTGCTTTGTTTTTCATATAATTCCTGTAAAGGGAACAACAGAAGCTATGGAACAGCTCAAATGTGAAAATTCACTTTAGGGCATTCCAGGAACAGAACCATGTGCTATCCCAGTGCCCCTATGGGAAGACGGGAAGTAGAAACAGAACCTCCAGAAGCTTGCTGGCCAGCTAGCCTGGTGTAACAGCAGCAGTCAGACAGATTCTGTTCTAAACAAGGTCAGTGAGAGCTAACAGTCAAGGTTGTCCTCTGACCTCCATATTCAGTTGCACATATGCTCTTGCTTTCATGCAACCAGAGAAATCTGCAACACAGACACATAAGCTGCACACATGCATTCATGTACAAGAACACACATGATCATTTTAACGGACTGAACCAAGGGTCTTGCTGTCATTGAGCTAGGCTGTGATGCATTACTGTCGAGCAGAGATGTATTTAGGTAGCTACAGAGAAGTAAAAAGGGAAAAAGAAAAAAAAAGTTCTTATAAACAGCAGCTAAGAGAGCTAGCTTTTGATATCAGACAAAATTATTAGGGACATCTACTGACTGTTGTGTGGTCACACACCCTGATCAGAGAAGAACCACCGTTCTCTTTTCACCATGTGAGTTCCAGGGACTGACCTCAAGGAGCCTTGGTAGCAAGTGCCTTTACCTACTTGAGCCAAGAGCCATTTCATTAGCTGTCTTTTTATAGATAGCCTCACTATATTATCTTGGCTAGCCTGGAACTCATTACATAGACCAGGCTGGCCCTGAACTCAGGGATAACACTTGCCTCTGTCCCTGGAGTGCTGATTAAGGGTGAAAGCCTTGGGGAAAACTTAGAGTTAAGAGCAACACGTCTTAGCCAAGACACATGTCCCATGGTAATAATATATTAACAGTGGAACACACCAAGTAAGGGGCACACAGAAACTCCAGGTGGCAGTAAATGAGAATGTTCTCTATAGGTTCGGGCATTTGAACACTTGGTCCCCAGATGTGGTCACTGTTTGGGGGTTCAGAAGTATAACCTTACTGGAGGAATGTGTCACTGGGCAGGCTTTGAGAGTGACTCTTGCTCTCCAGGTCTCTGCTGCATGCTTGTGGTTGAGATGTGATTGGCTTACTGTCCCAGCTACCATGCCTACCTGTTATCATGCTTCTCCAGCACAGTAAAACTCATCCCTCTGAAACTACAGGAAGTCAGATTCCTTCAATAGGCTGCCTTGGTTTTGGAATTTTACCACAGCAACAGAAAGGTGCACTCTACTATCTTGAAACTTTTCTCTGAAACTTTGCCAAAATATAATTTCATTGAAAAAAGAGACACAATGAACAGTTTACCTTCTTTATTCCACTATGTATAACAACTCCATAGGTTCAGAAAATCAGAAAACATCTGCTGCCAGGGTGTGCTATCCATTTCTTAATGCAGGCTGCTGGCCCTAAATGTAGAGATGTAGTTTGGGTTCACAGTAGGAAGTGGAAAACTCTTAAGACATAGCAAGGCTGCAAGGGAACACTGACCTACACTAGCACACGAGGGGGTTCCTGAACCACTGTCTCGAGTTAAGTGCTGTGGTCTGACATAGACGTCTCTAACATCATGTCACTTTCATTCATTTCAATCTCAAAAGTTTCTTCCAGGGAAGGTCTGGAATCTGGAGTTTTATTGGTGGTTTCTAGAGGTGCAATCCCTGCTTCCTCTGTACTCTGTTTTTCTCCTTCAAAGTCCCGGAAATCCCATGGAGGTGAAATAATGTTCTTTAGTGTCTTCATTGTATGCACATCAAAGTCATAGCATTTTAATTTGTCTTTAATGTCTGCTCCTAAAAAGAAAGACCTTAATTAGAAAACATGAAACTCCATCATTAGTAGTTAACACTACTGCCACTGCCATTTAAGTCCAGCTGTACTTTAAAGAACATAAACATAGGTCAGAAGGGGAATGTGACTTTTCTTCATCTTCCACCATGAGTGATCTGTCTGCATGTACACCTGTATGCCAGAAGAGGGCATCATGTCAAATTACAGATAGTTGTGAGCCAGCATGTGGCTGCTGGGAATTGAATTCAGGACCTCTGGAAGAGTAGCTTACGCTCTCAACCTCTAAGCCATCTCCAGCCCTATCTTCTACCATTTTTCATTAGACCACTGGGTTACCACATCTCCTACCATTTTCAAAGGAGACACTGAGAAAGCTTTCAAAGCACATGCACATTCAATCATGGTTCCTACATGGCTCCACAGCTAACAAAGCTCGAGTACTAGTATGTCTTAAACCAGGTTAACAGTCAGTATTCTACTGCTCACAGAAACTATATTTTCAAGCTATATCAAAGTATATAAAAAACATTTATATTTGGGCCAATCTAATCAGATAGATTAGCGTCAATAACTTCTGACATAACATTTTTTAAATGATTTATTTAATTTTATTATGTGTGCATTAGTGTGAAGGTGACAGATCCCTTGGAATCGGGAATTGGCATTACAGACAGTTATGGGCTGCCATGTGGGTGCTGGGAATTGAACCCGCATCCTTTGGGAGAGCAGACAGTGCTCTTAACCACCGAGTCATCTCTCTAGCCCCCCTTACGTAACATTTTAAACTAACAGTTTTCAGGTACTTTAGCAGGAGATGACATAAATATCCTAAAAATAAAAATAGTAAGTATTGAATTATAACTTGGAACTTGAACGTGTTGAGAAATACCTCAGAGATTTGTAAGCACACTTGCGGTGGATCTATAAAGGCAGGATCAGGGAGAAATAACTGAGAGAATGTGGGCAATAATGTCCCCCTAAGCTATGAGCCCAGATGGGATAAAAAGGGAAAGGAAAAAGCCAGCAAACACGAGTACTTTCTTCCGTGGCTTCTGACTGCCACGAGGCAAGCTCCTCTGTTTCCCCATGCCTTACACTGGATGGAAATCCTGAAACTGTGAGTAAAAATAAACCCTTTCTGTGTTGTTTCTACCAAGTAATTGTGACAGTAACAAAAAGTCTGATAGAGAAGCTGAAGCTCAGACTTGCCCCATGAAGTCACAGGGGATGCTTATTATTGGTGGTAGTATTTTTTTTACCTTGGGTCTTAAGGGTGTCAGAGAGAGAGAGAGAGAGAGAGAGAGAGAGAGAGTAAGAGAGTGTGTGTGTACGTATGTCAACTTCCTTGATCCTCTCTCCAACAGTGACTGAATTTACTTATGTGACTTGTTTGATGAATAGAGTATGATGAATGTGATGTGCAACTTTCAAGATCTGAAGTTTTACTCCCTGTCCTTGACATCTCTGAGCCCACCTGTACTTGGATGGAAATCTCAGATTCCACCCCAGCTGAGGTCCTCCACCCATTGGTGAGTCCACTGTACAATCAGTCATGTATCTGACCACAGCACATGAATGAACTAGAGAGCTCAGAAGAGCACTTAAGTGACCCACAGAACTCAACCATTTATTACTGTTGATGAAACCAGAGTTTGAGTAGCCTGTTATTTAACTGGTAATGTTGGTGACACACTGAATGTTTTTCCAGGTTTTACTCAATTCTGACTCTAACGTAAAAAAAAACACAGAAATACCAGTTGTTCCACATTATCACCAACACTAGTAGGGGCTGGCGAGATGGCTCAGTGGTTAAAAGCACTAGCTGGTTGGAAGATGCACAATGGCCTCTTAGGCCAAATGTCAGCTCCATTTCCAGGTAAGGGGTATTGTTGTATGCCTTCAATGTGTTTCCTAGCTATAAGTCATTCTTCTGAGTTTGCCCCTGTTCATGGGTGGGACACACACAAACACACCATCCACAAGTGGACTTTGAGACTGTATATACAGTCCAAGCTGGTCTGGATCTCATAATCCTCTCGCTTTACCAATCCAAGTGGTAGGTACATGACACTTACAGCATCTCTGCACGTTTTGAATGCATCTTTTTTTCTTCCAGAATTTTTAGGCATGCATTTTCTCATATGCTGTGTTATGGTTACTCCCTCCAGTTAGTGGCATGCCTTTCATTCTTACAGTGGTGTTTTTAGTTCTTCATTTTATTACAGCTCAATTTATTACTTCCCATTCTATGTTTATACATGGCCAAGTCTTTAAAGTCTCTTAAAAATCTTTTTACCTATCCATAGGTCCAGATCTTAAATTTAACCTCAATGTACTCTTCTGATTTCACAAATGTGTTGTTAAGAGTGCCCAAGTGTAGCAACTGTACTTAAAATCATCCTATTATTTATCATTATACAAGTATTTCAGAGTACTATAAATCACTATTAAATAAATGAAAGGCATCTTAATCTTTCATTAAAATATAGATTATTATGTTGTGCTCTGTAAGGGATAAAGTCATTCATTCACTTTAGAGAAACATCTCTGATTTCTTCTGCCATGTTTCATAAATGTTCTACGTACAGCAAGTACTTAACCTGAAATGAGTCACTAACTCATATTGCATTATTCCAACAAATTAAATAAGTTTCTTGAATTCTGAATGCTCAATGAGATTTCAAGTGACCAAACAGAGACAGAATATGACACATTGCTAGGAGAACAATGTAATCTTACCAATATAAGCTTCAGAATCACCAATGTACATTTCAATGCAGTGACCAAGCATTGTAACAGAAAACGTGTCATCTCGCCTAAGACCAAGAGCCTGCCAAAAAGACCAAGCATGGTTAAAAAGTTATTCCTTCCTTTTGTTAGAAATATTTTCACAAAGCGTCCTATGGAATCCAGCATAGGTTAGCCCAGAGAGTAGCTAGCTACCAGATTGGGCATGAGCTGATAACTGCTAACAACAGTTGAAGGCCAGAGATGTTTATCACACTGTTCCACTCTTGTCTCTAAAATCTAACCCCAATACCTCAGGAAGTTGTCTTCAGAGTTCTGTGAACCTTTACATTAACTGCTCAGTCAATTACATTAATATTCAAATTTGTACATTTCAAAGATCTTATAAGACCAGAAAACATCCTGAGGTTACATTGACTAGCTCAGTATTCCTATAACCACAAGACTAACTTTAGACCTTCACATAGCCTGAAAATTGCTAGGTGACCCCTGAAGACCAGTTATGAACCTATTAGACCAATGAATTCATTTTTGAAATATTGCATCGCTTCATATATTATCAGTCTCTCCAAATATCATTAGTTAACTGAGTCTAAGGTCCACATGTTCTCAACTTCTAATGTTTCTAAAGCTGTGGTGTCTTACTCTGCTGCTGCTGTGACCAGACACAGCTATAACATGAGTGCCCTGCCTGTGAGGGTGTATACACCTACCGGTTAGCAAAGGGGGAAAAACTATGTGAACACTAGGTAAAGGTAATCTATGAATTGTGGCAGATGTCTAAAACCTTTTTATTACAAATCAGCAATCTGAGAGGGCTTTGTAAGATTTGTACAGGAAGTAACTGCATCTTATAAGACTCAGATTCAAGAATAGCTATGTGTGGTGGCACCAGGATATTATATAAGGAAGAAAGTGACACTGGCTGCCTGGGTTGAAAAGTATAACCATTTTATTTAATTTATATTTTGTTTTTTAGTGTATATACTAGAGTGCCAATAAAAATATAGAAACCTAGGAACAGAAGAGTACAAAAGCATGATAGGAGATGATGATCAAGTTTAGCTGCTGATTTTTTTTCCCTTTTGTGGTCATTGTGCTTATTTATTACAGCTCAACTTATCACTTTCCTGTCTTTTGTTTTTTCTTTTATTGACCTTCAAGAGACCTACTTCAAGCTCCAAATCTTAGCTTTCATGAAATAAGGTATGTGAACTAAGAAAGGATTCTTTGTTGTGATAAAATACGTGGACTGTTTTTGTTCATTTACAAAGGGAGAGAACAACAGTACAAATCCTAAAATGGAAAACAGGAGTCCCCAGAGGCTTTCATTGTAAATGGGAATTTTTGCTCTTCTCCTGTGGACAAAATCCAGATGAGACTGAGTCACAAATAACCTCAACACATATGCAGGACAGTCTCATGTTTACTTCTAATCTGATGAATACTACATACTATGCATAATTTCTTTGCAGAGAAAAGAATAAACGCAGGGTTACTGAAGAACTTTAAACCTGTAAATAAGTTAAGTGCGGCCTAGAAAAGATCTTTTCCAAACAAGAAGCATTTATTAACCAGACTTAAAGTAAAATATAAGCAAAGACCTACTGTGTGGAAATAGTCCACCGCATTTTCAAAGTTGCCCATCAGACTGTGGATATAGCCTATGGCAGAATAGGTGGATGCATTCTGAGGGATTAGCACCAGTGCCTGCCTGTGGTAATCCAAAGCCTCAGCATATTTCCTGTTGAAGGTTAGAAGAGAAGGGGAAAGACAACAATTACTAGATATAATAAAAAATGCTAATTAAAACCCTTGTTTTTGTGAATGTACAAGATTTCCTTCAGAGTCAATACAGTCAATACTGTTAACTACCCAATACTTATTTTTATGAATTTCAACATCTTAAAATGTATTTTTCTATGGCGTATGCTGCCACACGCTTAGTCCCAGGCCTTGAGAGGCAGAAGCAGGCAGATCTCTTGAGTTTGAGGCCAGCCTGGTCTATATAGTGAGTTTCAGGCCAGCCAGGGCTACTTAGTGAGACTGTCACAAAAAAACCAAACAGAATATAAATTTATTTCCTGGCATGTCCCTTAGCAGAATGAGGAACTCCAGCATAAAGTTGCTGTCCTCTGTTCCATCTGAGGGGACACCAGCCAGAAAGTACCTGACTCCCAGACTGGCTTCCTAACACACCAATTTTTCCTGCGATATATAACCTTTCTATACCCAGAGCACTTGGAAGCAATCAAAGAGTTTGGCCTTAATATCTATAAATTACCTGGAATAGCATTTCCCAAGGTTCCTGAAATACTTGCTCTGTAAAAATATTTTTGAAAAGACTTCATACTCAGTTGAAGTCTGGGAAATGTTACCGCTTTAACAGATAGTCAAAAGTCAAAGAGATTCTCCAACAGAGCTCCCTCCTGTGCACCCAACCCCAATTCCACCCCATCCATGAATTTTAAGCTATGAAAGTATCTTGTATTACAAAAGGGTGTTTTTATGTAATACCTTTTAAACACTATTTTCGTTTGTTTGTTTGTTTGTTGAAGCAGTTTTACTCTCTAGTCCAGGCTGACTCTGCAGCAATCATCCTTCCTCAGCACCCCAAGTACTGGGGACTACTTGTGTGTGGGTGTGTGCTGCCATACCCAGAAAATTTGCTAACTTCTGAATAATCTAGACTTCCCAACACTACCTGCCCCCCCCCCCACTTTTGAGACAGGGTTTCATGTATTGCAGACTGGCCCCCAACTCATGATGTAGCTGTAATGACCTTGAACTTGCTGCCTCCACCTACTGAATGCTGGGATCATAGACATACATGTGCCACCATGCCTGGTTTAATCAGTGCTGGGAAGCAAGCCCAGCCCTTCTTGAATGCAGGCACTCTATCAAAGTCAGTCTCCAGGCAAAGAACCCATCTTTAACTGTCAACTGTTTATTATATGAAACTTTTGAGGAAACAAACCTAGAATATGGATATGGTTTTAATTAGACCTTACTATCCAAGTGCTTCCAAATTAATTTTGAATACTGAAGTTTTTTCATATAAGGGAGGGAAAAAGCCATAGCTGTTATACTTCTCAATGTTTCTAAAATAAAAGTATACCAACTGAAATAGGAAAACCAGAGGTGTTGATGCTTGTGTTTGAGCAGCCAAGTATGGGGATTGGAGGATATCGTGAAATAAAAACACAGAAGGCTATTCAAAATAAACTTTTAGTCACAAAAAATTTAACTGAAAATGCTCTACTTCACTTACTTAAGTTTTCTGCAGACATGCCCCAAGTTGTTCAACAAAGGTTCCCACTTGTCAACTGTCACCTAAAACATAGCAACATCAAGCTCCACGTCACTGTTCAGCTGATTGGTTTGCACTAATCATTTCACATCCTGCAAGGGGTCTCTCCTGGCGCACGCCTGCTCCACAGCAGCGGCAGGATTCACTAGTTCATCCAGTTCACTTCCCTACTACAGGACACTTCCTAAGTACTCAAATTAGCACGATGTCCCAGAGTCATCCATGCCAAGAAATTTATACTGTGTACTCGCCACCTAGAGCTCTACTGGAAACACTGGATTTTTATGGCCATCTGCCTCCTAAATATCTCTATCTGGAAACGTTACACACACTTCCAATTCAGTATACCATATCAATTTATCTTTCCTTAGTCATTCTAGCTCTCTAACCTCACCACAATGTTGAAACCAGCCACTCAATGGGAACAGGAGATCCTGGCCTTTCTAAGACTCTCCAGAGCTTGTTCAGCTTACCTGGCAGGCACAACCCTAACCCTGTAAACCTTGGCTTCCCAGTATCCAAAAATCTCGCCTGAGCACCTATCCTACAAACATAGCTATGCTGTCTTCTGAAACATCTCATTTTCTCTCTCCCAGGATAATTTCCCAGCTTTCTATACCACCATTTTCAAGGTCTTTCATAAGCCACTTAACCTTCCTGCTCCATTTCTTGATATCCTCTGAAATGTCAAATTCCAAAAATAATAAATCAACTCCCATTTTTGCACATGCCATTTCTGCCCCTGAATTACCTTGTTCCTTTAATTGTATCGCTAGTGTCTGCTTACTAAGGATGGAGTGTGTGACATACCCGAAACCCTTCCTGGCCACTGTCATATTTGAGTGAACAACATTTGCATATGGTATTTTCATACCCTTGACCACACTGCATCATTGCTGCATATTACCTACTTGTATTCCCCAGTGGATCTGAGGGCAGGAACTATGGAATTAGTTTTTACTGTATCTGATGCCTAGGTCCATGCTCATGGCTGGCACTCATTAAACACATGTTAAGCAAATAAACAAAGAAACCTGGGTCACCTTTTCCAATGCTTTGAGGACTGGATTCAGGAGCCCAGCCCATGCAAACAAAAGTCTTTAGAGATTCTTAGGCATGAGTGTTTCTCTTTAGCTTGACATCAGCTGTAGCTTCTAACCAAAGTAAAGTAATATTTTCCTTTCCTATAACTTTTAATTGGCATTCTGATACTTTAATAGTATCATAGATTCAATAATAACATATTCAATGCTAAATGTGCTCTCCTATTTAAGTATTTGTAAGATTGAAAACTGCCTATCAATGAAAACTATTTATAGGAGTGGCTCAGAAATATGCTTCTCAAACTTTCCTATGCACGAGACTACACTTAAGAGTGTTGCTGTAACTTCAGCTGTGACTCAACAGATATTAGTGCTGTTCGTAACCAGCTCCAGGTGCTGCTGCTGTTGGGCCAGTGAAGAGCAAGATATGCAGTTGCTTCCATGGTGGAATGTGGTGAGCAGCAATCCTACTTTGACAAAAACACTAGAATTATTCAGAACTACCCAAACCTCAGCTGAGGAAAAAACATGCTTTACAGAAATACATATGGGGCACACAGAAAGATGTTCGTAAGTTCAAATGATAAACAATAAAAGAGCAAAGCAAGCAGAGCTCAACCTATAAGGATAAGCAAACTGTCCCTGGTAGAACCCTATGAAACTGTGTCTATCAGAGATAAAAACAAACACAAAGAAAGGGAACCCATGCGCATAAACATGTGAAACTCAGAACAGAACAAGACTAGAAAGGTACAAGTTAAACTAAAAATCAAAAGAGCAGCCACATGCAAATCTCCCAGCTACACATGCTTATATTTAAAATTGCTATTTATGAATAAAAGCAGTGCATACACAGCCTTGCCAGTTAGAAGGTTAATTTATTAGCCCTAATTCATGAGAATAACAAAAAGTCTGAATTTGAATGACATCTAGTTCTACAGAGGTGGGTCTGCTGCCAAATCGTATGTTTTACTGAGCCAGAGACGAGGCTCTCTGAATCTCCAAAGAAGCAATGTTGAGTAAGACACTAATATTTCGACTAGCTGTCAGAAATTGTCTCCAAAAATTAAAAAAAAAAAACTAAAACAAAAACAAAAACAACCAGCCACCTTCTATGTTTTGGTTGCTGCCCCATGTCACATCCAATAACTGCTCTTTCATCAGAAGTGAGCTCATGTTTTCTATGATATAAAAGCCAACTGATAAGCATAACATTGCCAAGTTATTTGTTACATCAAATATTAGCCTATTCTCTTCTAGGACAAAGACTCTGCATTTTCCACATCAAACATTAAATATGCTCAGCGTTGTCTATGTGTGTATGTAAAGATATCACATATAATACCTCATTCCCAATTGCTTTAATTTTTTCCAAAGCATCGAGAAACCACTTTTCTGCTGTTTTCCATCTAAAATAGAGAAGGGAAGAGGATAGCAGTCATTTAAAATTTGCAAGGATAAACATTGAGAAAAATTTTATTATCTCTGGTACTACTAAAATAACATGGAAACTGCTAAAAATAATGGATTCAGATTATACCATGAATAAAAACAAAGGATGATACATATACATAAAAATGCCATAATGAAACTCTTCACATCCTATAACTCAAAAAAAAAAAAAAATCTTTAATGCAAAAGAAAAAAGAAAGAAAAAAATTTGAGCCAGACAAATAGCTAATCTTATGACATTATATTATACAGGTTCAGGATTTAGGCAAGTGAGTCAGTTTTCATGATTGGTGGTATTTAGACTCCTGGCCACGTCTGGCCACAGTATTCCATCAGCTAAACAATGACTAACCTTACTTAGCATATACTGCCGGCTCACTGACCCCGAGCCTACAGTCAGTAGCACAATCCCTCACCTAATATCCAGCTGCTGCACACATTCCCTTGGAGCACATGATGGTTACTTATGTTCCATCAAGAGACAGCACTAAGTTTAGAAATTATTTTAGATAGTAAAGTTTCCCAAAAAAGCACAAACACTGTGAAGCTACAGCACTAAAGAGACTATTAGAAAGCAGACTGGGCACAATTTAGTACGAGATTAGTCAGGAGAGATTCAGGGGACTTCAGTCGAATGAAGCTTTTTTCACATTCATGTGTGTTAAGATGAAAATCAGTGTTGGTTTTGGGGAACAAGTGACTTCTGTAGGCCAATTCAGAGAGAAAGTGCTTACAAAGTTTGAGGAGGAACTATATTAAGATATTGTCTACATCCAAAGTTCCATGGTACTGGGGAGAGGACTTAGCAGGTAAGAGCACTTGTTTCTATTGTACAGGACCTGGGTTTGATTCCCAGGACCCACAAGGTGGCTCGCAATCATCTTGTATCTCCTGACCCCTGTGCCCCTACATATATGCAGGAAAAACACCCACACACATAAAATTATAATCCTTAACTTTTTTTAAAGTGACACTCTTTATACTTATATACCCTAACTAAAAAAGAAAAAAAAAATTGTTTTTGTTTTTTGAAACAGGGTTTCTTTCTCTGTGTGGCCTTGGCTGTCCTGGACTCGCTTTGTACACCAGGCTGGCTTCTAACTCACAGAGATCTACCTGCTTCTGCCTCCCTAAGTGCTGGGATTAAAGGCGTGCCCCACCACACCTGGCTCTGAAATTTTTTTAAAGATTTACTTTATGTGTCAAAGTGTTTTGCCTGAATGTATGCATTCATGTATGTATGTTTATGTGTACCATGTTTGTGGCTGGTGCCTGCAGAGGCGAGAAGAGGGCTCTGGATTCCCTCAAACTGGAATTATAAATGGTTGTGAGGCACAGTATGGATGCTAGGCTGGAACCTTGGTCTTCTGCAAAGGCAGTAAGTGTTCTTAACTGCTGAGACATCTCTCCAGCCCACATAACCTAAATTTTAGAATATAAATAAAGCTGAAGCTCTGTGCTTACATTTAGGTGTAACCTAATGCAGCGTATAGCTTTCTCTTCCGAACTGTTTATCCCTCAGATATTCAGGCCATAGAAAAGCATTACTATCTCAAAACTAAAGAAGATTACACTAAGTAGTTTAATTTTTGGTCTTGCCAATAATTAATCATAGGACATTTTTATTTCAAAATGTGAAAACCTCTCAAACGTGTGACTCTAACATCTAACTGACAAAGAAAACTTTGTCCAGGCCACATGGTAGGTATGGAATTTGTGGCAGCAGAGTTTTTGGGGACTGATTTCACGATGAGAGTTTCTACTTTTAAATTCATCCCTGCCTCCTAAAAGAATACATCTGAAAATAAAAACAGATAAATTTATTTTCATAAAATAAAAATCCAATGAAGAGCAGTGGCGTTTAGGGACCAAGACCCCACTTACAAAGAGCCCATACAAGGGCTGAAACCCTCCAGTACTTACTCTCCATTCTGAAAGGCAACCACTCCAACCTCATGGATGACAAAGGGGTCTTCTGGGGCAATGCTCAGAGCTTGGCCAAAGAATCGTTCAGCTAGTTTAGAGTTATTGGTCAAACCATATTCTAATCCAATATATAGCATTGGCAAGTGACACCTGAAAATATTGAAAAGTTTCACACATTCAATGCTTGAAATTTTGTAACACAACAGAAATTTGCCAGCTTAAGATCCTACTGTTTACTTTTTTTCTAACTCTAAAGTACAGTCCAAATATAAGAAAGCAGTCAACAGACACTATCCTAGAAGAAGATGAGACACGGTACTTAATAGACAATACCTTAAAGAGGCTAGCTTACTATCCAAAACACTAAAAAAATCAAGTTTACAATTAGCTAAAAGTATAAGAACAATACCTCATCAGAGAACAGCAATTAAATATAAAATAAAATTAATTAATTTTATGTGTATATGTGACTAAGTGTATTATGTGTGCAAGAGCCTGTGAAAGTGGACATCAGATTTCCCAAAACTGGAGTTATAGGCAGCTGTGAGCTGCTATGTGGGTACTAGAACTGAACCTGGGTCTCTGCAAGAGAAATGAGTGCTCTTACTTGCTCAGCCATCTCTTCAGGGCCAAAATAAAAATTCTATTAGTGAACCAAATAGTAATTTTGGAACTGAAAAGCACAATAAATGAAATAAAAAAAAAACCCTTTGATAAAAGGGTTTACAGACATAAATAGATAGAGGTAGCCATGAGAACAATGTGTGAGAGAGAATCCATCACAAGTACATCTACTGAAGAAAAGGAAACCAAGTCCCTTACATGGAAATATAAGGACACTGATAGTAACATGCCTACACAAAAAAGCAAGTTAGTCTAGTATAGGTAACTAAAGTGGTAAATATAAAATAGCATAAGTGTAATTTTGTTTCCAACTCTTCCATATGATTAAAAGACAACCGAGACAATTATAAACTGTGGTACTGGATTTACATACCAAGTATACCCTGAATGACAATAATAACACAAAGGAGGTAGGTAGGCAGAGAGCTAAAGTGAACTATTAATTGAAACTAAAGTGCTTTGCTTATCCACAAGATAATCACTAAGAAAGTGACTACAAAAAAAACAAAAAAACCAAAACTCATAAGAACTCATACACACTGTAAAATATTTAATACAAAAGAAAGCTGTAATGAGTAATAGAGGAACACAGACATGATGGTAGAGAATGAACAAATGGCTGAAATCAGTTATTTTCTTTTAAAGATTTATTTATTGTGTACAGTGTTTTTTCTGCTCGAATGTACACCCGCACCCCAGAAGAAGGCGCCAGATCTCATTATAGATGGCTGTTAGCCACCATTTGTTGCTGGGAATTGAACTCGGGACCTCAGCATCCAGTGCTGTTAACCTCTGAGCCATCTCTCTAGCCCCTGAAATAAGTTCTATCTTACCAGTAATCATATTACATGTAAATGGAAAACACTCCACAGTAAAAAAATTGAGTTTTTTTTCAATGAGTTAACTGTATGTTATTTACAAGAGACATACTTCCATTCAAGGACTACAAGGGACAGAGCTACTAGTCAGTTTCACGCAACTACAAGTAAGGTAAACGGAAAGGGTGGGAAGAGTAATAACTGAGAGCTGTCTGACCACCACACAATGTTGTTACCAGAGACAAGGTGGGGCATTCTGTAGTGATAAATAACTCAGTGCATCAAGAAGATACAATAATTACACCACACCTAAAAATTAGCAGAGATTTAGAGCACATAAAGCAAATATTGTTAGAAAATTAAATATTTAACATTAGTACTGCATATACAATACCAAAATAATCTCAAAACCAGCTAATACAGTCCTGTAGCACAACCAAGGTACCCCAAACATCTCTTGGTAACAGATAAGCCATCAAAATTTTACTATGACTACTTCTATTCTTCATAAGCTTGTAAAAATAAAAGGTTCTGTGTTAAACTCCCCCTTAGCTTCATTTCCTACTTCTTTCTTGCACTGACTAGAAGTAAATCATATCAATTCCTTTCCCCTCTATTGTCACAGCTTTTGTATAAATACAAACTGTCATCTAGGAGTCATGTGAGTTGTTTACTTTAGGGCCCAAGTGGGACTAGTGTTCCTAAGAGAAACTCCCTTCACTCTGCAAGCAGAAGCCCTTCCTGGCACTTAGTCAGGCTCATGGGCCGTACCCTTTCATCAGCTGTGCTGCTGTGAAATAAGCAGCCATTGCTTGGTCATGCTCACTCTCCACAGCAAAGGAATGCCCATAGGCTATCCAGGCAGGCCCGTAGGTCTTCTCCAACGTGGTAGCTTTGCTGAAACAAAAGCAATATTCAGGTAATGTACTTATTCAACTTTCATCAAAAGCATTAATAAGATCAACTGAATAAACTGCTAACAAACTTACAATTGTTGCTAATGCAGCTGACCTAAGACAATATATAAATTTTAAGACGCTTTAGCAGTCCTATGCTTTTTAGAGTAATGTAGCCGAATTCATTGGCTTTCTGTATGTAACTTACAAATACTATTTACTTAGCAGCCCACTCTGTGACCCAGTGCTAAGATTGGTGTCATAGGTGGCCACGTGTCCTGGGCCTGTTCTGAGCCAGGTGCCACACTGAGGACCTGGTGCATGCTTCCCAACAACCTGCATTACAACCAGAAACCACAGCACATCCTTAGAGGAGCCTACTTATTCAATGCTGACACTGAATTACCCTAACCTCATTCAGAGCTTAGCGTATTTTCTATCAGCAAAAGCTAAAGACTCATAGTGTAAAGGAAAAGAGCCCCCTCAAACTACACTATTATTTCCTACTCTCCTGTATCACTGCTTTACCTCCACACACAGCCACACACAGCATCTTAATGAACAGTTATATAGATAAACCATGCAAGTGAGCAGAACCTACTTAAGGATTATTCATTCACTTTTGAAGTACCCACTACTTACTGCATTAAAGCTTATGAGCAAGAATTCTCTTCCCATAGGTTCACTACACAGCAAAGAAGAAAACAAATTCATACCTGAGATATCTTCTTGCATGTTCATTTTTATGACCAACCATGAGATAGTAACATCCCACCGCAAACCAAGATACCTAAAAAGTCCAATATTTACTGTAACCAAAGACACTTAACCTTGAACTGGAATCTCAACAAGGTAGGCCAGACAGGATAGGTGAGATGCTCCCAGGCCCTATATTTTAGTCTGAACTAGGGTCTCTCTGAGATCTCACACCAATTTATTGAGGTCCTGTATAAGAACAGATCTCAAGATGGCTTCCACTAAGGACAAGGCTCTGAAGCACAACTGCCTGGGTTCTCATTTAACTCTGGCTCTCCCTTGTTTTCTAGCTCTGTTCTACACTGGTTTCAGCTAAGCTACAGATACGCTTTCTTATCTGAGACTCAGTCCCAGCTTGCTGGCTTTTGTCTACAATGACAAATTCTTGACTGTTTTCCATTTCCAGCTCTCTAAGCGTAACCTCAATACAGTGACTTACCATGAAAATGAAAAGCCATGGACCAATTCTACTCTTAGGAAAGGGAGACATGACTAACTTGGAATTTTGTGCTTCTATAGGGGCATGTATATTTCTCTAGCCAGAGAAAAAAGGTTTCATTCAAGGTTATTGCTTTAGTGTAAGTAAAAACTACTTCACAGGATAGACATTACAGTTTCTTGCTATTATCTCTGCCCCTAGAAGATTCTCTCTCAATACTTCAACATAAACTATTATTTGCTTAAACTTAAAAATATAAGCTACTGTGTACATACTAGCAAAATATTTTCTTAAAGTTCAGAAAAGAAAAAAAAAAAAAGAAATTGTATTACTTACAGGATTACCTGGATATAAATCCACCAATTTGTGGGAAAGATAGAAAAGTTCTGTTGTAGGAAAAAGGGAACAAGTGTATTTGATATGAATAGTTTAAATTTCAGCTCTGCAGGAAATGATTCTCCCACAATAATCTCATACCTTTTTTCCCTCTAGGTACAAATACAGCTGGTATATACCGTTCCTCAGTCCCAACTGAGCACTGGCTGAATAACTAAGTGGATTAGGGTATATGGAGGGCCACATAAACACAGATGTCCCAAACACTTCATGTGAAGCAGAGATTCTTCTAAAGCACCCACCTGAGAAACCCACACATGCATGCCACAAGCTGTGATTGAGCACAGTAGTCACCCACATCAAACTGTAAGCCAAACTTTCAAGTTTATCACGTAAATGCAAAAATTTCCTTGAGGAATGTGTATGTTTCAGCATTTCATGATGGAATATCCTGTATCTGGATTTAGTATTCTGGGGGGCCAGAAGTCTGCATCTTTGCTTCCAGGAGACATGATGTTACAGATCCCCAGGACACAGAGCTCAGTGAGTTTACAGCTGGAGCTTCTCTGGGATTCCCCTCTTCCCCAACTCTTGACAAAATTCACTATCCAGTTTCAAAGGATTTAAGGACAAATATACTGCCTAACAAATAAGATGTTTCTCAAATGCTAAAGCATGGGAAACACAAGCAAAATATCTACTCTCTTCCAGTTTCTAAATATTGACTTATCCGTTTTCCTATAATAATTTTATACTTAAAAACAAAAACAAAAAAACATCAAAATTGACACTTAATAAAGCTAACATACTCTGACCTGCAAGTTACATTTCAGAAAAGGAAAGAGGAAGCAGGGAGATGGGAAATACTTTGTTCTGCCAGGAAACAGAGACCACCAGCCATTCTGATGATGTCATTACTCCTGCCATGGGAGTCTGCCATGTTCGATCTTAATCGGCCAAGGATTTGTAATCCTTGTAATATTTCAAAAGTTCAGAATGCTTTTTTTTTTCTTTCTTAATAATAATTAAAGCCTGTTCTGGTGGCACATGCCTATAATCCCAGCATTTGGGAGGTAGGGATAAAAGGATCAGGTCAACCTCAGCTAAATGATTATAGGATGGGGTATAAGTGCTCACCATTTGCTTTATTCAGCTCCACAAGAGTTCCTATGTGCACAGGCAAGCAGTTTGCATGGAAAGGATCTTTCTCCATTACTCTGAAAGTTAAAGGAACGCATTAGTACCCAAAAGGCAGTACCACAGCAGCACCTCATCAGCCATCGTGCTTAGTCACTGTGCATCATGTGCAATGCTGTAATCTCTAACCCTTTACTTTATTAAAGCAATGCTTAGCTTATTAAAAAAGGGAAGGTAGGCCTCACAGTGCATACTTACATTACCAGCTATTCAAGAGGGCAAGGCAGAAGTATCACAAGCTCAAAACCAGCCTGGGCAACTTAGTAAGACCCTGTCTCAAAATAAAGAGGGTTGGGGCTATAGCTCAGGGCAGAACACTTGCCTGGAATGTACAGGTCTGATTTCCAGTATCACAAAAATAAAGTAAGTATAAGTGGAAAACTGGTTTAGTTGGAAAGAATAAAAATAAGCTTTAACCTTTTCATTTACTTTAAAATCAACAAATTTTAATATATAATCTAGTTAAAAGGATAAAGAGTATAAACTTCTAAATAGATCATAAGTATTTAATAAAAGTTTTGTGATTTCAAAAATTAAAAAACCAAACCAAACCAAACTAAAACAAAAAAAGAAAACTGCAGGTGGTAATGCACACCTTAATCCCAGCACTCAGGAGGCAGAGACAGGTAGATCCTTGAATTCGAGGCCAGCCTGGTCTCCAGAGCAAGTTCTAGACAGCCAGGGCTACAGAGAAGCCCTGTCTCAAAAAACAAAAACAAAAACCAACCAACACCCCCCACCCTCCTTCCCTGCCACAGCAGAGCTCCACGAAATCTACTGTAATTCAGCTGAGATGTCTGAAGACGTACAATGGGAAACTGGTATGTAGAGGAGATGGTTTAGCTAGTGAGTATGTAAGACAGAGCACCTGGGGTCAGAGGTCAGAGGACTGTATTATATCCAATGGTAATACATGACGAGTTTTACAAAACTATCACCTCTTGGGCAACATGGATTGCTTCTACCTTTTGCTTTCTTATTGTTCATTCTACATATAAATGTCTATGTCTCAGTATAGTAAGCCCAGGGCAACTGTCATTCCCGAGTCAGCAGCTGGGAAGACAGACATGTATATTCTTCCCAAGTGACTGCAGTGAGCCTACACATCAATCCCTTTGTGTCTGTAACCTGCCCTTTTATACCATCAGCAACTAGTGTAAGACTGTCAGGGAACCTGTCTGGGACTCAGACAGCTAGGGACAGAAGCACACATTCTGACACAAAAACAGTGAGTAGACTTACGCAGAAGTAAGCTTGTAGCACATCTTAAAGTCACAGTTATAATAATGTCTCTCGGCTAACGACACTACCACGTCCAGATTCTCTTGCAAGCCGTCTACTGACTCGGGAATGATGGTTTCACTGGGCTTATTATACTGAAACAGAGAAATTTATGCATACAATGAGCAGTAACAAAGGAAAAGGTGGAAGCAATCCATTTTTACCTATGAGGTGAAGACATTTCACAAGATGCACACAAGGTCCTGAACCACTGTTAACTTGGGTTCTATTAGTTCTTCTCTCAGCACATTCTCCTTTTCAGTTTCACCACCGAGTTCCACGGGAGCAAGGACGTCACACAGAAGTTTGGAAGACAGAACTTAGAAGTATTTTCACACATTTACATAATCTAGCTATTGTGGCCCATGCTACAATACTAAAGTTTTTAAAAAGTGGACTGGGGCTGGGCACAACACACTTGTTATGTCCTGGGTTCCAGGCCCCAGCACTCAGGCGAAAGCCACACATGGCCAGAAGCCTGTAATCCCAGCACTGAGGTGCAGACAGGGGGCTGCTGGAGGCTCACTAGCCAGCTGTTTTAGCCAAAACAGCACAGTTCAGTAAGAGGATCTGTGAAAGTGACTGAGAAAAGCATCCTGGCATCAGCTCTGGGCCCCACACACCCACTGCATGTACAGGCAAGAGCACACAGCCACACACATGCACATACTATATAAAACACAAAAGCAACTAATAAAAGAAAAAAGGCCAATGTTAAGGAAAGATGTAAGATATTTACATAAAAGAAATGTTAGCTCAGGCTTTCCTCACCTTTTTTAATTTGTTCTCGAATACAAATCGTAGCAATTCTTGTTCTTCAGCACAGAGCTTGCTAAGAGGCAGTGAGTCAAGAAGCTCTTTTTCTTAAAAATGGTAAGAAAAAAATAACAGTTATTTTTATTTTAACAAATCTTAAAATATTCATGGGGAAACAACAATTGAAAATACTCTTCTATGGTCCTAAATCTGTGCAAATCAACTCAGGGGAAAATGAAATCCAAGTGCAGTAGAGAATGCTAACACTGTGGTTCCTACTGAGAGGGCTGAGCCAGGAGACCTCCAGCCACACAAAACCTCAGGCCTTCATGCTGACAATACTGACACAGTCCAACCCAGTCTCTGAAAGGAGCCTGAGCACAGCAGGGGTCACCAGGATCTTCAGCTTCTACCAGATACTAGCAGCCAATTTCCTACTCTTCCCTGGCCTGAGTTTACAACAGAGTCTTTAGACCCCAGTAAGGAGCCCAGTGGTTTAAAAACCACTTTTTTTTTTCTGGCATGTCTGTGTCTGAACCCCATTACACACTAACCCTGTTTTCCCTGTTCTTGATTACCCACTTCACACACCTGGTCAGTGGCTTAGTCTCTGGGGTAAGTCAGAGTCACGATCTCTCAGAGCCTGACCTCTAGAAATTGTTGATGTAACTGCTCTGAATAGGGACTTGGAAATAAAGGGATTTACAGTGTAGCTAGGATGAAAATCACTGAATCCTGGATTACCATTCTCCTTCAAATCACTTCTCAAAAAAAGACTCCGTGACCTCGCATCACTCAAAGATTTGTCAGCAAAAAACAAAACACACCACAACACAACGCCATACTGCACTGTTCTGTGGTGCGCTTCATGTGTGAAGACAGTAAGGAAGGTGGTAGGTCTACTTCAGTCTCCTACGCACCCTGCTCTCAATTACACAGATTTCACAAGGTAAACCAAGCAATGGTAATCATTCCATAACAATAAACACACAGGAGTTCCCAAACCTTCTTGTGCTGTCAACATGTGATGTGATGTTAAAAGATCAAATGCTTCAAAACAGTAGACATCAAGCTTCAAAGCCTCTTTGTAACTGTAGGTGGCCAGGGTGCGATTATCTAAAGCATCATAGATTTTCCCTCTTAAAAGACAAATAGAACTCTTTATCTGTTGGAAAAATGCAATGTTACATGCTAAGTAAAATTACT
The DNA here is from genome assembly GCF_030254825.1 of Meriones unguiculatus. NCBI lineage: Eukaryota > Metazoa > Chordata > Mammalia > Rodentia > Muridae > Meriones > Meriones unguiculatus. The sequence goes on along the minus strand of NC_083352.1, from coordinate 8,653,953 downwards.
TTTTGATTAAGAGGTATATACTATTAGAACACTGACGAGTTTTTTACTAGGTCTATGGCATCATCTCAACTGCCAAAGCACAGTATAAATCAACACATATACAACAGCCAAACAAAGCTTTAGTTTTACCAGACTAGAATCACAGCACTTGGGAAACAGAGGAAAGAAGATTGCAAGGTCAAGGCCAACCTGGACAACACAGTAAGTCTAAGGCTAGACTAAAGCGTCTTTGCTCTTTCTTCCTTGGACACTGATCACTGATGACTTTATTCCAGTGAAGCTTTGTAACTCAGAGGATGGCTTCTAGGTACATCCCTTGATGATGAGAATGAAAAACAAAACCTGACACATAAACCAAATGAGAAGGTCCCTGGCAGCCAAGGTAAGGAGTGGTGTGGGAAAGCCCAGAGATCTGAGTTCAAGAACTGGCCCTGACAGTTATACGTGTTTCTGTGTGATTTGCTCTGTCTTGGCTTGTTTCCTCTCCTCACTTGTGAAAAAGGGGGAACTGACCTAAGTTACGGAATGCTGTGAGGCCTGGAGGCCTGGATAGCTCTGTAGTTCTGGCCATCCTGCTACCTTCCACCAACACAATGTGGAGTCTGATTCACACCAGGACTCTAAGGAAACTCGTTAACTGAAGTCACTGATGACTCAGATGGGCAACTAAAAACACACGTGGCAAAAATTTGTAAATCAAATTTAAAATAGAATGGACTTTGGAAAAGATTCTTCCAAATCCCACTACGCAGTTTTCTCCGGAGTACTTTTAAAAAATTAACCTCAATAAATACACATAATGTATTTTAAATATGCCATGCATTCCTAGCTAGTAAGTTAATAGACAAGAGGTCCAAAAATAATAATCCCAAGACAGTAAATATATGTATTTCCTAGAAGAAAATTAATGTGCTTCTACGTATATGCTTAATAAAGGAAAAGTAAGGAGAGAAGAGATACCCAGTTGTGTAAAATCTCTCTAGTTTAGAATAAAAAGCAGGTACCCATATTTTTTTAATATATAATATACATGTAAAAGAATTTATTTTGGCCATGTAATGTGGGCATTTTCCACTGCTGTGATGGACACATGCTCACTATATTACTCACCGAGGACTGTGACATTTCCCAGTCACTGGAAGGGTCTTTGGAGCCACCTTCATCCTTCAAGTATTTTTCAAAGAGCCTTCTGTTGATTGGTTCCTCCATATCAAGAACGTCGAGAGCCTGCTGGTACTCTTTTGCAGCATACTAGGAAGAAAATGCAAGTACCAATCATCACCTACGAATTCCGGATTTTTAAAGGGCAGTAACTACTATATCCATTATTTAACATTAAACGCCTAAGGTACAACTTTCTTTTCATAAATCAAGAATCAGTTATTTAGAGATATACTAAATATACAATACTAAAGAAAAGGGCACTTTTTATGAAATGCTATGCTAAGTGGCCATACTTCAGCCTCTGGAACAAAAACTGCCACACATCTTTGAAGAACGTGTACTATTCACAGGGTGAGATTTTTATCAGACAAAACAGAAACAAGCACTTACATGGCATCTGGCTGCAAGGTATCGGCAAGCCTCATACAGCTAGAAAAGAAATAAGTCAAAAGTCAAACACTTTGTAAGTATAACAAGTACATGGAAAACAGAACACATCTGTAGTTTAAAAGAAAACTAAGCATGAACTGGAGAGTTTTATAATTACTCCCTTACAGCTTAAAAACAACAACCAAAAAAGCCCAGTCTTTAGCCCATATTCATTAGGGACATTAAAGGCACCAAGGATCCAAGAAAAGTTATGTGCCTGTAATCCCAACATGTAGGAGGCTGAGGCAGGAGAATTGCTCCGAGTCCAGGAACTAGAAACCAGATCCGATCTCAAAACAAGCAAACTGGTCTGTTAAGACAGCTTAGGAGGTAAAGGTGCTTGCCACAAGACTGAAGGCCAGAGTCTGATCCCCCAAAACCCACATGGTAGGAGAGGACAAACTTCCACAGGTGGTCCAAGTGCCCCCCCCACACCAAATGAACAAGCAATGGACTAAAAAGCAAAATTTTAAACTAAACAAAAGCAAAACGTCAATACTGAGAAATCAGAGATCAGATAGGGCGGGCAAGTGAAGGCAAATCAATTATTGAGATTTAGAGTGAGAACCTTTCTCTTGCTAAAGAGATGGCTCAGCAGTGAGTGCTTGCTGCTCTTCCAAAGACCCAAGTTTGCTTCTCGTCACCCACACGGGGCAGCTAATACCTGGAGCTTCAGTTCCAAGGAAGCTAATGCCCTTCTCTGGTTTCTGGAGGCACCCATACTCATGTGGCACACGCGTGCGCACACACCCACACACAGATAAAAAAAACAAGCATTAAAAAAACAAAAAACTATCTCTTAGCTAGTAGTGGTGGTACACACCTTTAATCACAGCACTCAGGAGCCAGTCAGTTGGATCTCTGTGTGAGTTCAAGGCCAGTCTGGACTACAAATCAAGTTCCAGGACAGCCAGGGCTGTTACACAGAGAAACCCTGTCTTAGCCACCCCCCCCAAAAAAAAACCCAAAACCCCAAAACAAAAAAAGGAAACCAAAAAGACATTTCTTTACATAAAAGCTAACAAAGGAGAGTTCTTTTAAATGTTAACTTAAAAACAGAACACACAGCTAACGTAAGGTCCTACTGTCTTTGGGACAGTTGGGACTGAAGTTCACGGGTACAGTACTTACTTTGTCCAGTTTGCGGGACCGGAGAGCATGGGCTGCTCGGTGATACTGCGCTGTGAGGTAAAGACACTGAGCCAGCCAATAAACATCCTGTGGTTCCTCTAAGGGGCAAAAATCACACATTGGTCAGAGGTTCACGGGGAGATTTCTAAAGGTTAATTGGGGGAAATAAATTGCATGTCACTCACCATGAGAGAGTGAAGCTACCTTGTCTGCCCAAAACAGAGCACTTTGATACTGTTGCTGCATACAAAAAGCAAACACAGGGTGACTGCCATTGTCCCACAGTTCTGAACAGACGTCTACCAATTTAAACCCATGTAACACATCAACAACTCACTACAGTAAGTTCTTAAACAGAGCAAGGGGCCCATCAATCACCTCTATTTTATAGCTCAGCTGGTATGAGTCTTAGTTCATTACTGTAAAATCTTTATATATACGATTCAAGAGAGCCGTTTAACTCAGACACTACCAAAAAAATGTATCAGCTAGTACCTAAACAGTAACTAACTTCAGTGATGTCTGTGAAGTCACCTACTCTCTAGAATGTCAAGTACTGACATTTATGTGATAGTACTTTGAACAAGCTGAAATGAATCCCAAAGTAGAATTTAACAGAGCACTAGACTAAAATATTTCAAATTAAAACCACTGATCACAGGCAAAGTCACCCTCGATAGCCAACTCCAACAAAACTTAATCTGACAGCGGAAAGACACTCATGAAGTTGTCTTTATTAGTGCTGATCCCAGGCTCTTACTGCGTTTGCCTCAGTTTCCCAGGATACAATCACAACAGGGTGGCCAAATGGGTAGAGCTGAGAATCTGATCACAACAGATGCCCCAGAGTGGAAACCTGGGGTTTCCCACATTATCCTCTCTTCATCTCAGTGCCAAAGAAAGTAATCACAAAACTGACTGCCTGCTAACACGCAGCCTTCCAGCCAAGTTCAGACACTTGGCCAAATCCCTTAGCATCAATTCCGTTTCCCATTTATTGGGGAGCAAGCATTTTAGCAAAAAAACCCTAGTGACATCACAATGACGTGGGCTCCAGAGACACACCTTTCCTAAAACACTCTCCACTGTCCACTCGCGGGAAGTGCAGGGGTTACAGATACAGTACTAGGTACTGTGTAAAGTCTTAACTGGAGGCAGCTTGTTTGTATCATTATTCACATGTATTCAGGCAAATGAGAACCACAACTAAACCCTCTCAAAAACATCCTACTGCCAAGCCAGATTCCAAGGTCACAATGTAACCCTCCTACCCGCTTCCACAGTCCACGAACGATCTTAGCTATCAGCTGCGCGCTCCCCACCAGGCCCCACCGCCCGAAGCCCAGAGTCCGGCCACCTGCCGCGTACCTGGTCCAGATACTGCCGGACGCGTTTCCGCAGCGGCTCCAGGTTCATGGCCGCGAGGCCAGCTCAGGCACCCGATGCCCAACCTAGCTTCCACGCGCCCCCCGGTGCTGATGGACCTAAGCCCTCCGACCACCGCCCGGACCAGACCCCGCGTGCCACACGGCACTTCCGCCCCTGACACTTCCTACCCCGGAAGTACCCTGCAAAAGCGTCCCCCTCGGGGGTGTTCCCACTAAATTGGTTCCGTGGTAGTCTAGGGTGCCAACTGACTTTTCCAAGCACGTTCCTCTATGTATGGGAGTCAGCTCAGGAGAGCTAGAGGGGTTCCGTGCATTCAGTGAGTGGGAAAGACGCCTCTATGGCTACCCTTCCCCCTCCCCCCGGATGTTTTTGAGACCGAATTTTTCTCTCTGCAATTCTAGGTGGTCCAGAGCTGGCTGTTTGTACCAGACTGGCCTCTTGGCTTTTAGCCTTCTTCACCCTGTCTCCTCAGTGCTGGTTACAGGTTACAGTTAGAGGTGTGCATCACCACACCGGGCATTTTGTGTTTAAAAAAAATCCATCGCGTGCAGGTGTGTTGCCTTTCGAAAGTGTAGAGAATGGCACCACTCAAATGTTCTGCTCTCACCCTATAAGCAGTTGGCTGCATCCTTTTCTGTGAATGTACACATATATGACTGACAATATTTTAAGAATATAGCCCCCTCCCCTCCACAGTTTCTTTTTTGTCTTCTCCATTCTTGGGTAGTGATCCAACTATGCTCATTGACTTGAGGTGGGTATGTGGCAAGGTATAGTTTGCCATATTTACAGTTGCTTCTATTCATTTTATGAATCATTTTTTAAAACTTTGGTTTGTTTTGTTTGTGTGTTTTTCGAGACAGGGTTTCTCTGTGTAGCTTTGGCCGACCTGGATTTGATTTGTAGAAAAGGCTGGCCTTGAACTCAAAGCAATCCACGTGCCTCTGTCTCTGCCTCCTTGAGGGCAGGTATTTAAGGTGTGTGCCACCACGCCCGGCATGAATAGAATCATTTTATAAAGAAAATTTGCCATATCACCGCAGATGCTAAAGAGCAGAAACAGGGATCGAATCTTTAAATTGTATGTTATTCAGAGAGCCAGTTATCTGAGAAGGCAGTGGATTAACTTTTTTGTTTGTTTGTTTGTTTGTTTGTTTTTAATCTTATCTCCAACCCAGAAATCTTATAACAAGGAAACACAGGCAATTATTCCAAGGTTTAATATTGCCTTTCTGGTCAAGTGGTCAGGTTTACTCCCGAGATTATGATAGTGTGTGTCTCCTATGTCTCCTGCCTGTCTCCTTCATTGACAACCCATTCAGCGTCTGTGTGCTGCTCATGCTTGTCTATTCATGGACTGAGTGACACAATCGGACTAACAAGAAAAACTTTTGTCAGGCTAAAGCTGAAGAGGTTATTGATGATGGCAGGGGTGAAGCCACAGTTTCGTGTTGTTGCCTACAGCAGCCTGAACTTGTTTAATCAGACCTCAGCTCAGATAAAACTAGATCCTTGTTTTCAACACACAAAAGAATATCAGGATGAGCTGCTTTGAGGCAGAGTTCAAATTTACTCAAAATGAAAAGGCATGCAGAGAAGGAATACTGGCCACTTGGAAACAGACGTGGGGTTCTCAGAGAAGAGTCTTAAGTGTCTTCTAGCATTATAGAATATCTTTATAGTGGCTCTCAATGTACATCTCAAGGGGCTGCTGAGAAACTTTCCCAGCTTTTCCCCCTCTTTCTGACAAATAAGATTATAGAATGATCCCAGAAGTACTGTAGATGGGATTGCAGTTTTTACAAGGTCAGAACACGTCCTTTTATACTGCAAATAGAATTTCTGTTGAGATTCCTAAAGAATCTCAGACTTACAGCTGGAAATGGAGAAAGGCCTTGTCTTATTCTTTTTGCTTATTGCTGTGATAAACTACTTTAAAAGAATACTTTTTCTTATCTTAAGTGTGTAAGTGTGTGTTCTGTGCAGATGAGTGCAGTCACCTTCAGAGGCCGGAATTGTTATGGATCCTCTGGAGCTGGAGCTACAGATGGCTGTGAGCCACTGTGTGGGTACCAGGAATTTAACTCAGGTCCTCTGCAAAAGCAACAAGTGCTCTTAACTGCTGAGGCATCTCTCAAAACCCTACGTCCAAGCTGCCACTTATTTGACATAAGTAATCAATAAGATTACAAATGTAATCTAATATTTTTTACCTGCCAGACTCATTTTTGTATTATTTTATTTTTATGTATATGGGTGTTTTGCTTTCACACGTGTCTGTGCCAACATGTACATGCATTGCCTTCGGAGTCCAGAAGAGGGCATCAAATCCCTTGGAACTGCAGTTAAAGCTGGTTGAGAACCACCCTCTGTGTGCTGAGATTGTAGTCCTATTCTCTAAGAGTCAGTGCTCTTAACTGCGGAGCCATCTCTTCCGCTCCCAATCCATTTTTGAAAAGGGAAGATTAAATAGTGAATTTCTATTGGAGTATGTAATTCCTCAGTAACTGAATTGTGTTGACATTTCCTGTATGCTTGAAGTACATATATTTACAATGTCTTATTCTGTGCCCTTGCACTTGTCTTCATTTGTTAAAGCTTTGTTGGAGACACCGGTCAAGTGGAGACATGTCTTTGAAGCACATTGGTTCCTTAGTTCATCTTTCCCTTCCTGGTCAAGATAGTGTCCTTCCCACGGTGTCACTGAGACCATTGTTGTAACATTTGACTGGATTGGATACAAGTAAACCTCTGAATGGCTCATTTACAAAATCTCTCCATTTCCTTGGTTATCCTGGAACTCACTATGTAGACCAGGCTGGCTTTGAACCAGAAGAGATCCACCTGCTTCTGCCCCACTTCAAAATGTTAAGATTCTTCAAATAGTCACCAGCACCCATACAAGAATGACATTTCAGTTTCTTTCCACTTACATGTGGTTAGGAGCTCTTGCCTTCCTGTGGGGGCACCAGCCCTTGTTTGCAAGTCTTTGCATGAGGGGCCTGACCTCACCGCGACTTCATGTTCTTCTAGCTCCCTGCTGACAGCACACAAGCGTTCTTGACGACAGCAAAACCTCTACCAACAGGTTTCAGAATATTCTGTCCCTCCTTTGATGTGAGGCCAGGGTTAAGCTTCCTGGGCTTAACCCGATGACACATACAGGACAGGGAGAACATTTCAGCAAACAACACTCAGGATGTCAGCCTGAACGTGTGAGGTTAGCAGGCAGCTTTTCTTCTCCGTGCTTCTCAGGGACAGTGCCCTGTTAGGATGTCCATAGCTGTCTATATGGGTGAAATTCTGCTGGGATGAGGGAACCCTGGAGAGCTTCTCAGGCTCTCCAAGCCCCTGCCATGCTGGAACTGCATGCCAGGAGAACCATGGCAGTGCCTGAGCAAACCACACTGTCTGGACATAGCATGAATCATACACAGCACCTTCCTTGAAGCAAAGGGCTTCTTTTAAGCTCTCTGTAGGCCACAATGAGTGGGATGTAAACATGTTCTCAGAGCACTTTGCAGAGATAGTCTGGTTATCCCTGATGCTGTATTCGTGCAAAAGCCAGTTCAGAAAAGTGTTTGTTTGTTTGTTTGTTGAAGCTGGTTCTCTGAACAAATCAAATCAAATTAACTTAGTGACACCACAGCCTGGGTAAGCAGGTGTGTGCTTTGTCATCAGCTAGTTGTTGATAGTCTTGATTTTTATGTCAAATTCAGGAAAGCACTTTGTGATATGAGATGCCTTATCCATCCATTCTCATGAAGTTTTTAGTCATGCTGCTCCTCTCCAAGAGTGGTGACAGAGGAACCACAAAACCTGCAGCCCTGCAGAGTATAAAATATGGAAGCTTTTTGGGGGGTTGGGTCATGGGCCACAAGATAGAGACCTGAAATAATGTGTGTATGGATATGGCTGTAGTAAGAGAGGACAACAGAAATGAAAAACTCACAGGTTATTTGTGTCAGTCAAAGGTTATATAAAAACACAGTGCATTCTGGAACAAAAAGAAACTAGACCTGGCTGCGGCAACAGCATGAAGGCCAAGAAGACCACACCAAGAAGTTTCCTGCAGTAATGTGTCAACCCACAAAACAAATGATTGGCTCTAGGAAATGCCTGATGTTTAGAGCAGCTGATGGCTTATGCCAAGATACATTATAGCTGGATGGAAACCAGTGCTAAAGGCGCTTTTCTAAAAGGACAGCAGTGCATCACCGTGTATAACATATATATATATATATATATATATATGGAGACTCCTAACCATACAGACTCTCTCACAGATAGCATAAACAGCAGAGATCCTCCCCAGATATGGCACTACCCACTGATCAAACATACTACCCCTCATAAGCACTGTACCCAACTCACTGATCACATACACCATACACATACATATATATGCATAAATATATGCCTCCCATAGACACCAAACCACATAGTCTGATCACACATACCACGAAATCTTCACATAGAGATACGGGACGAACATCATGCCACACACATCACAGAGATGCCCTTCCCCAGATGTAGTATGACCTACTGATTGCACAGCTCACAGATAGCCTCCCTCCACAGATACGGCAGTGGCCGCTGATAACACACATGTAAATACACCCGCACAGATACAGCAATACCCCTGCTCACACATCACAGAGAGATGCACAGAGATCCCACGCTGTACATACTAATCTCACACCACACACACACACACACACACACACACACACACACACGAGTAACAAACACAGATAACAGCAGAGATACTCGTCACACACACAACAACCATACTATGAGCACACACGACACTCGGCACACACTCTGGTCACACATACCACACCACAGAGACAAAACACCTGCACAGATATAGTATTACTCATTGATCATACTTACTGTGCAGACATTCCGCAGAGACCACACCACACACTCTGATCATGCAAATCTATATGCCATATGGACACCCCTCCCAGATACACTACTCAGCATTGCCATTTCTCCTAGATGCCATGCCATAAACAGTGGTCATACACACCCCAGATACTCTACTTCACACACCGATCGTGCACCCACATCCCAAAGGGACGTCCCCACAGGTAGCCTACAAAGTCATTATACACACCACAAACTGTGTTGGATAGTTCTATGTCAGCTTGACACAAGCTAGAGTCACTGGAAAGGAGGAAACCTCTGAAGGGCATTTTCTTAGTCAGCGATTGGTGGTGGAGGGTCCTGCCCACTGGGGGTGGGGCCACATCAGGGAGGTGGTCTTGGGTTCTATAAGAAATCAGGCAGAGCAAGCCAAGGAGCAACCCCATAAGAAGCACCCCTCCATGGTATCAGTTCTTATGTGGGGCTGAGGAGCTGTGGGACTGGGGGAGCTGGCCTGGAGCGAGAGTGAGGTCAAGGTCTGTTCTTACACGCTCACTGCCGCCTGATGTCTCAGCACCCTGCCTCCAGAGTCCCGCCTATTTAAATTCCTGTCCTGGCTTCCTTTGCTGATGAACAATGATAGGAGAGTGTAAGCCACATAAACCCTTCCCTCCCCAACTTGCTTTTGGTCATGGTGTCTCATTGTTTCATTACAGCAATAGTCACCCTCACTAAGACAAGTAGGTACCAGGATAACAAGACATTTCTGGGAGAGACCTGACCACCTGTTTTGGGGATGACTGGGAAAGGACTTTGGAACTTTGTACCAGAAAAGCCATTGAGTGCTGAGCAGACATCAACATTGAGCAGACCTCAGTGAGCTCTTCTGTAGGAGCTTGGAAGATAAGAATGTACAATGCAGACTAGAGGCCTGGCTTGTGAGGTTACAGAGGGGAATTGAAAGGCTCTATTGGGGCCATTTGTTATTTTGAATTTGGAGTCTGTGGTTCTGGTTAGCCCGGACTGAAGAATCAGCTGTGATTAACAAGATACTAAAACGACTGAAGTGAAACCTTTGCTTTGCTGGGGCACTAGATGCTGGTCAGCTGGAGCTGAGAAATTAGCAGTGATTGAGAAGAAATCAGCATCACTGAGGTGAAATCATGGAAGTGTTTCCTGAGAGTCATCACACAGAAGCTGTGTTTCAGACATGGCCAGCCTTGTACCTTGCACTGGCAGCTGAACTTGGTGGTGTAGGAGTCACCCAAGTGGTGCTGGCTTTGACAGCGTGAAGAGGTCGTGGGGAGCAGCTGAGGCTTGACAATGTGTAGCAGAGTCGGTGTTCCTGAAGTGACCCCAGGAGAGGCTGTTGGTGAAAATGCAGCCCAGTTGCAGTAGACTCCAGAATTTTGGAGATGCCAGCATCATGGGATGACCACCAAGAACATCAACAGCAGCGGAGTAGAGCCAACCTGAGCCTGGAAGACAAGCTGTGTGTGCTGCAGAGGGCAAGCTCTTTGGAGGAGCTCAGAAGACCATTAGTGAATCCCAGATACTGGGCATTGCATCATTACACTGTTGGAGTTTGGTTTTGCTTTGATCTGATTGTGACCATGCCCTGGTTCTTATATCTTGAAATAAGAACATATTTAACTTAAATTTAATTTTTATAGAAGTCCACAGTTGAGAGATTTTGAACTTTTAAAAGAGATTTTGGATTTTTAAAGAGACTGGATATTTTAAAGGTATTGAACTTTTAATATGTCTGAATTTCTAAAGATTGTGGAACTTTTTATGTTTTTAATGCAAAATCTTGGGAATGAGTAAGAAAGGAAAGGTTGTGGCTTAATTGTGATGTGTTTGTGTGTTGAGTTGACAAGGGATCAATTGTGTTGAGTTGAATTACTTTATGTCAACCTGACACAAGCTAGAGTCATCTTAGGTGAGGAAACCTCAATGAAGAAAACGCCTCCATGAGACTGGGCTCTAGGCAAGCCTGTAGGACACTTTCTTAATTAGTGACTGATGTGGGAGGGCCCAACCCTTTGTGGGTGGGGCCACCCCTGGGCTGGTGGTTCTGGATTCTGTAAGGAAGCAGGCTGAGCAAGCCACGAGGAACAAGCCAGGAAGCAGCACCCTCCATGGCCTCTGCGTCGGCTCCTGCCCAGACTGAGTTTCTGTTCTGACTTCCTTTGATGATGAACAGTGAATTTTAAGTTGCTGTTGGATATGGAATTTCACCACAGCAGGGGGAGCTTTAACGAAGACAGTAACCCTATCACCAAATCCATGCATGCCATACACTCTCCACACTCACTTCACATGTGACAAGCCACACATCATACTCCACATACAACATATGAATCACCTTTAATATTCTCACGCCACATATACCACACACCGAACCTTCCCTACTCCAAATACACTGTCCTTACCTGTCCTATACAACATGCACTTCCACACCCCCACACGGCACTTGACCACAAATGCAGTCCACAGACAATGACACATACCTCACTGTTTTCATATTCCATATACCACACTACAGACACAACATGTACTGACACACAACATAACCCCACACCACATACATCATTCCACATACCCACTAAACATACATGTCACACCAGACACTCACTCGTCACACTGACACATACACCACACACTTCCATACTCCACACAGTACGTGAACCACACAACACATAGACCACACTTGTATACTACACAGGACACATACACACCTCACGGAACACACAAACCACATATACAAACACACCCAATAGATACCATAAACACCTGTATGTGTGTGCATGTGTATGTATGTATATGTGTATACACAGACATATATACTGTAGTCGGGAGTTAAACAAAGCTTGGCAATTCTCACATACACTGAGTGAGTTGCAAGAAAAGCTAATTTATTAGCAATGGACTGTGGTGTGCTTTTTAATAAACTCTTTTATTTACATTTCTTATCTTTTTTTTCCCTACTCCACCCCAAACCCTTCCAACATTCCAACACCAGGTAGGAGAGAGAAAGGGTTAGTGGGAGAGGGGGCACAGTTCTCTTAGCTGCTTCCTGCTAGTTAGGGTCTTCAGGTTCCTTGGAGCCAGTCCAGTCCTGGTTTCAGGAGATCTCCAACTTCTTGTCTCGCAACAGCAACCAGGAGCAGAAAGAGAGAAACAGGGGCAGCCTTGTTCTTTCTCTTAGCTCCACACTCTCTAGACTCTGGCATTTATTCTCTTTCCAGAGTGCTCAGATTTAAACTATCTGCAGCTGGCAAAGAGCTCCTGTCAGAGCCCGCATGAGGAAAATAGTCTGCTGCTGTGGACCATCTGAATCAGCCCCACATCCCACACCTGGGACCAAACAAAAACATATTTATACCACCACAGTGGACTCTTCTCCCAACCCCAACTATTGGCATCTCAGATATTTGCATTTTGTTAGCACAGCTTAGCACCTCCAGCATGGTGTAGAACCTGGGAAGGGCTCTGACTCGGAAGCACAGTGGCTGTACTGCTGACCAGCTTCGCGTCACACTCCGACTTCGGTAAGTATGAGGTGCAGGGTAGGGACCTGAACAGAAGCACAGAGGGTAGCAGGAGGGCGTGTTTATCACACGGGAAAGAGAGGAGGAAGAGCAGTAGAGACATGAAGAAGGAGGCGAGAACAGAGACAGGCTGGATGTCTGAGGGAGGTCCTGAGCGAGGCTTCACGTGCGCTCTCTTCCTGGCGTGCTGTGGATGCTGTCTGCGCAAGAGTGAGGCCTCTTCCCTGCTGACTGCAGTGTGACAGTACAGAGGGCACAGTGGGCAGGAGAGTCCCCTCTGCTGAAAAACCAGACCTCTGAGCAGGGAGGGAATCAGTATAGATAAAGGCGGCAGGGTCATAGATATAGTCGTTATTTTAATGACAGTGACCAGGACTGTGGGCCGCATGTGCGACAGAGGAGTTCTGTTCTAGACTGTACAGAGAATGGTACATACATGTGCCAGAGGTGCAAGTTGACATGCAGACAAAAACACAGAACAGAGCAGACGTCAGTAGAGATGCAGCTTCGGTCCCCTCCCACTACTCTGTGTCGGGTTTAAGCAGCGATATGAAAATCAGGTTTTGCATGAAGATTAGGTGATGATCTTCAGGCCACTTCCTGAAGATGATCCTGTGAAGATCCATGGGAAATCAAAGGTTATCTCAAGTTAAATTTCATAGCCTGAAGAATCTCACAAAATAGCAGCCCAGGTCTAATGCTGCCCAGGACTGCTGACTCAGCAAACGATGCACTTGGTAAGTGGATATAATCTTGAAACATTTTAAAAAATTTAAAAAATTCTTTGACAATATAGAATACACTTGAGGTGTTTTATTGCCCCCTGTTATCCTCTCTCATCCCACTTCCTCTGCCACTGAAGCCCTTCTTCCTACTTGCATCTTCTTGTAAGGATTTATTTCATTTTCATTTGATGTTTATGAGGGTTTGGTTGCACGTCTCTCTATGAACCACATGCCTACGGTGCTCGAGGAAGCTAGAAGAGGGTGTGTGGTGTCCTGGAACTGGAGAACTGTGTGGGTTCTGGAAAGAAAACCTGGGTCCTCTGGAAAAATGGACCTAACCACTGAGCTATCTCTCCAGCCCCTTTCATATCTTGTGTGTGTGTGTGTAGGCCACTTTGTTGAATTAGGGCTACTTGTATACATGGGAAGTTGTTGCCTGGAGCTACACTACTGAAGAAAATGACACTCCCCTTCCTCAGCACCCATTCCAGTAGCCCTTCAGGGAAGGCTGGAGCCTCATAGGCTCCTTCTCTATCAGTAGTTAAATGAAGCATAGCACTCTTTTCTAAATTCTGTTTTATTTGGGGCTCCTTAAAGCCCCTTCCTTCCAATCTCCCAACCTAGGTAGGGCAGAGAAGGTTAGTAGGGAGAGGGGGTGCAGAACCTTTCAGTTATCCTGGCTGTTTAGGGTCAATGGGTTCTTTTAGGGCTGTATCAATCTCCAACCAACAGCAAAAGCAGCAAGCAGTCTCCTCAAAGCAGCTGTGTTGAAATATTTCTCTCCGTCTTCAAGCCGACAAATCATTCAGCTCTGGTCTCTTCAAACTGCCACACCCTCTCTTTCTGGGCTCTCATATTTACGTCCCTCAGAGTTCTAGTCCACACCCCTCTCAGTGCTGCACGAGGCAGGCCATCACCAGCTGGCAAAGACCACATCCTACAGGAGACAATTGTCAGCTGTGGATAGACTAAAGCCCAAACTAAAACACCACACTTGGGATTAAAACCAAAGACACATTTACACAACATAATTGAGTTTTAAAGAAACCAAAAGTTCCATTACAATGCATACTAGCCCAGTGTCTTGCAGGTCTTGTGTAGATAACCATAGCTATGGTGAGTTCACGAGTACAGTTATGTCATGGCCAGCAAATTGTCTTCTTGCTGCATATTTCCCTATCCTCTGGCTCTTAGATTATTCTTACACCCTCTAGGATATACTGAGGGGTTTCTTTAGAGTCTGGGGCGACAGCATTATACTACTGACCTTCACGTGTACATTCAAGGGTTTGTGCATAAAGATATGAAATTTGGCTACACACACACACACACACACACACAGAGTCATAATGAAGAGTAATTAGACATGTCTCCTCTGAAAGGGAGCTTACATAGAGCATGCACCCCCATGACTTCTGAGGTCCCAGACCCTTCACAGGACGTCACTGGATGAGTAGATGAAAGTGTGCAATGAGTTTGTTTTTTGTTTTTTGTTTTTTTTTTTTTTTTTTTTTAAGTTACAGTTGAGGCAGATAGGCTAGGAGCTCATTGTTATATACTAGTTTAAATGTGATCTTACCTCAAGACAGGGAAAATAGTCAGATTTCAGACTCTCAGACATGCCTTGATTGCTCTGTAAGACAATCAAGAGTTAAGGACAAAGGGTCCTTAACTCTTAGGTCATGGATTTCAATTTGATTTATTTACATATTTGGTAAAATGACAGTCACAAAGGGTTTTTGTTGTTGTTGTTGTTTTGTTCATGGGAATTACATACAACCATCCCAACTCATGGTAACTCAGAAAAGTATTAACAGCAAGAGAAAAATAAAAAGTCTATTTCAAAGTCCTGTAACTTCCGGTGTTACTCTGCATATTTTGTTTTTGGTTATCAGTCCAAGAAACACAGTAAATAACTGTGCTGTGTCATCTGGTGCAGGTCGTGACCACAAAGCCCCGAGTGCTGTGTCACAGCTCCCACAGCTGTCCCAGGAGGCACATATGAAGCCAGCTTGGCCACAGATGCTAGGCCACCGTCCCTAAGACCTGCACACAGCCAGCCCACCCCCACCCCAAGGAGAGCACAGGAAGGCCCCATCACTGCTTCTGGGCTCTGGTCTTTTTTCAGTGGTTGGGTTCTGAATCCTCACCCCATCTACTTCAGGTTGGGCATCCTGACGAGGCTGTGCCCTTGCTGGGCATCAATTTCAGCTCCTGTGGGACAAAAAAAATGCTGCAACAGTCATGTTCCTTAGCCACGAACAGAAAAACATGCCAGTTCTCTAGATGTGCAAGATGAGGTGTACAAGATGAGGTGTGCAAGATGGAGCACCTCACTTGACAATTTTTTAGAATGCACTAGATGATCTTTTGTTGCTGTGTCTGAAGTTTTGTTTTCTTTGAGAAAGGGTCTCACATAACCCAGGCTGGCCTTGAACTTCCTATGTTGTTGAGTTTAATCTGGAATTCCAAATCCTACTGCCCTCTACCTCCCAGTGTTTGCCAGCATGCTGGCTCAGATATATATATATATATATATATATATATATATATATATATATATAAATGATTTGACTGAAACACAGTAATTTTATATTATAAAAAATACCTTTTAAAGTAAATACTTGGGTGGTTTGGAGATATTAATGCATTTATAACTTATAATTACAGTTTAACTTGAGAACATTTTAATCACCAACTCTTCCCAAACCATATTCCTTAACATTTTTTTCCCTGACTCTCCCTTTCAAGTTTCCAATAACCACTAGTCTTTTTGTCACTAGGATTTGCCTGTCTGGGCATTTCATGTGGCATTCTGCATTTAGTTCTTTAAGCTTCATCCACAATGTAGCAATACATGCTTTTAATGCTTTTTAATGGCAGAATAATATTCCATTGGCGAGATATACCTCTTTTTGTCTATCCACTCATCAGTTCATGGACACCTGGCTATGGTCAATGATGCTGATCCAGACACAGGGGTGTGTATAATCACCTGTATTTGTAGTTCCAATTCTCTTCTCTACTTAGGTATGGATGTGCTGTCTAATTTGTAGAGGAATCAGCAAAGTGTTTTCATAGTAAATGTATCACCGGTTCCCTTCCCAGCCCCTCCACACTCCACACACACACACACACACACACACACACACACACACACAGGCTGTCATCTGCCACCCCAGCCAGCTTAGTGAGCACGGAGGGCTATCTCACTGCAGTATTGGTTCCCACCTCCCCAACAGCATTGGGTGTCCTTTCGTGTGCCTATTGGTCATTTGTGTAACTTCCTTGGATGTATGTGACTCAAATGATCAAGTAACTTCTGCTTTTTAATTTTATTGTGGGCTCTCTTCTTAACCACATCAGCAAACTGACCACTGGTTTCAAGGTGTCACCTGGAGCCCAGATTTTTGACTGCGTATGGTAGAAGATGTGGTGATGAAGGACAGAAACTAAATAAATCTCATTGTTTCCAGGGTCAGGAGCCTTACAGCCCTTTGCAAGTACTGTTCACTGAATCCTGACATGGGTACAGGAGATGAGGTCTATCTGTGTTTTCTGAGTGTGCTGGGGACTGTGGCGCTGTCTTGGAGAGCTTGCATTCAGGGTGGTTCATTTATTCAGTTTTCTCATTGTGAGGCTCACTTGTGGCTTGGTTTGTTTTCTGGTGTCTGTGTGAGGATTGTAGAGGCCACGTGCTTCCACTGCCACTGGCCCCAGGAAGCACTAAGAAGGTCGATGGTTTAGGTGATGAACTCATGATGTTCTCCTAACAGCATAGTGTTTGCTCTTAGTGGAGTTTGGAGGCAAGCAGCTCTGTGTAGGGCAGCTGCAGTGGCTAGGAGAGGGTGGTCCTGCATACCTATGAGGTCTCATGAGAAATCCAGTATAAGGTAAGGTTCCACATCAAGCCAGCCAGCCAGCTGGGTGCCTTCCAGGCTTCTATTGCCGTTTTGTTTTCAGACTCCATTTAATCATAGGGAGAAACTAAGTTTAAGGTCCCAGGCCCTAGAAGAGCTGGGGGCCTCCCAATAGCTGACAGCCATCTCAAGGACAACTTCTCCATCTTGCTGGCAGCGTCAAAATAAGTTCATGTTCTCAGGCCCGGGAACTAACTCCTATCCTGACTGGTGGAAACTCTCATGCTCAACCCCTTACGTCAAAATATGACTGGACAATGTTACAGGCCACCCTGCTTCCCCTCGCTTTATGGTTTCACCCTGTAAATATGCTGTGCATATTTAATATATATCCCTTCAAGATTGCAGTTCAGCTTCTGAGCCTGCTCTGCAGCCCTGATCACCCAGTATCGGCTTGATTACAATAAAATGTTGTCATCTGTATAGACCTCGTATTTGAGTTATGTTGGATTTAAGCGGACCCTGTAATACTATAAAAGGCTGGGATTCTTATCAGAGATAGTAACACATGCCTTTAATCCCAGCATTTGAGAAACAGAGGCAGGCAGATCTCTGTGAATTCAAAGCTAGCCTAGTCTACATACCAAGTTCCAGGACAGCCAGGGCTACAGGATAAGTTCCTGTCTCAAACAAAACAAAACAAAAACCAAACAACAACAATAGCCTAAGTCACCTGAGAACACAGCATTCCAGCACTGGTGTAGCCCTAGTACCCTGCATCCCCTACTCTCCCATGGACACACATGGAAGGTTCTGGAAATGCATAAGATGCACTGAAAGGCTCCTGGCAGGAAGCTGCCTCCCAACCACAGCACAGCTGTTTCCTGTCTTTCATGAAGAGGAAAAGTCCGGAGCCACTGACAAAGCACCCATAGCTCCAGAGTTGATTGCTGAGAGGAGGTGGGGGTTGCCCTGAAGAAGCTGGCCCCAGAAGCCACTGCGGGGCCATACTTGCCTATGAGCCGAGCTGGCAGCACCCTACATGAAGTGTGAACTGTGGGTGATAGCCGCTTCCAAGCAGAAGTTTCCCTGTGTCTTTCAGCTCCTCCCTTACCCATCAGCCTTATTACTCCCTTTTATGTACAGTGGGGAGAGCAAGATTGAATGGACGGCACCTCCACACCTTCTCCAGACATTCTCACTGGGAAACAAAAAGTAACCACCTAAAATCAACATAATGGAAAGAATGGGAGAATAACAAAACATAAACCAACAGAAGAATCAGAAATGAGAGCAAACAGTGTTCTGGACTTGACTAAAAACCAAAATTTATCTTTGTCCTTAATGGCTATCTTAGATAAAACCAGTACAGAAACGTTAGCAACATGACATAAACACAAGGTCAGCAGAGGAAGCAATACTTTAAAAAAAAAAAACAAAAACTTTCAATATATTCAGAAAAAATGAAAAAATGAACTTTGAAGCGAGGCAGGGTATACATGCCTGTAATCTTAGCAAATGGGAGGCCAAGGCAGAAGGATTTGAATTCAAGACCAGCCCAGACAACAGTGAATTTCTTTGTTTAAAAAAACAAAACGTTGATAACTAACTTACACAATGCATAGAAATTCCACTTTCATTATAGATTTGAGAAAATTACAAAAGAACACTGTCATACTAAAGAGAGGCCATAGAGAAAAACTTGGCATATTTTGCTATTAAAATATAAGCCTAGGGGAAAAGCTAAGTATGGGAGAGAGAACACTTGTGACAATAGCAATAGAAAAATGTAAATACTGATAATATTGAAATACTGATAATAGCTAAAAGAAATGCTCACGGGGAAATAGATGAAAAAAATATGAACAGAAATTCAATAGTCAAAAATCTTAAAATACGTGTCATCCAAAGTTGACAAGAATGTTAGAAAGACAATGCCCTGACTCCACAATGAAGGGCAGATCCCAGAATGTTCTAGAAAATAAGTTTAGTGTTGTCTACTGAACCCATATTTCAACTTAACAATTTTACATCTAGAAATAAAAGTTGCAAATGTATATGTGCTATGGTGATCACCACAGTTTCACATAGACTAATGAAAAATAAATTTTTTATAACTTGGGGACTCTATAAATAAATTAAGACATATATGTTTCAAAAATACCAACTGTTAAGAGAGGGGATAGAAAAGACCTTTATGGAATGGCTTTGAATGATTTCTATGAAATGTGATTGAATGAAATGAGCAATTTATAGAAAACATGTTTGTGTGAACAAATATATACCAAATAAATAAACATATGCATAAATGGCCCCAGCAATCACATGTATGATGTCTGAGCAGGGACACTTCTTAATAATCAAGCACTCTCTACTGTCAATGCCTTATTTTCTACAATAGCAAGTGCTAATGCTCTGTAATTAAAATCAAGGTTTGAAACAGAATGTCCAAGTTTTCAGTGTAAAACAAACTGAATTTTCCTAGTGCTTTTCTACTTAGTAACTGCTTCTTATTATACATTTTGAAAATGTACTTGTCCTAGCATTTCGGGAAGCTAGAAGAAATATCCAGGCAAATAATAGGAAGGCCATATGCTCAGAAATAATGTAAGAGCCAAGTGCAGTGCTTATGGGGCCAGTAGGGATTAAAAAGCCACTGTGAAGGGGTCTATGGGATGGTACCTTGGGGCTGGGTCTTGATCTGCCCACCTTTTATGTCCTAGAATACTTATTATTATGTAGCCCATGGCAGCTCAGTCTCCAAGTGGGTTCGCTAGTAATGGGAACAGGAGCTGTCTCTGACATGAACTCAGTGGCTGGTTCTTTTTTGATCATGTCCTCCTGAGGGGGGGGGGGGAGCAGCCTTACCAGGCCACAGAGGAAGACAATGCAGACAGTCCTGATGAGACCTGATAGACTAGGGTCAGAGGGAAGGGGAGGAGGACCTCCCCTATCAGTAAACTGGGGCAGGGGCATGAAAGGAGATGGAGGGGGAGGATGGGATCAGGAGGGGCAGAGGGAGGGGGCTATAGCTGGGATACAAAGTGAACAAACTGTAATCGATAAAAAATAAATTAAAAATAAATAAATACACACACACCCAAAACAGCATCATGCATAACAGTGAGTTATAATTAAAAACTCCTAATTACTTTGATTCATGAGACATTTGTAAGAATAATGATGACAGAATTAAATTGTTCTTCATTCAGAATTATGAATTTGCCAGTGATTTAGGTTAAACAAAGAGGAAGGGTTTAAAGTATAATTTTTCTGTCAAATTCTTCCAAGTTGTAGATTTTTTTTTTTCCTGGATTCCGAGTAGAAGAGCTAATTCAGGTAGTCACATTGTATCATAATAAGGTTTGTTGAATATGATCTGCTCAAGTTACTATTTTCACCAAACTCCTTTTGGCTCCTGAACAAACTCATTTTTATCTCCTTGTAAGTTTGGGAGAAGACGGGTGAATTCTCCAGGGGAGAGTTCTTCAGGCTTCACTATGACTTCTGTGACTTGAGGCATTTACTCATTGACAAATACACCAAAGGCTCTGAACAGCCAAGCATCAGTGAATAGGTGTGTGATGAGTCTGATGAAGTACAGAATTTTAGAGAGCTGGAAGGACTACTGGTACCTTTTCTCCAGGTGTCTGCCTTTGCAGGGACGTCTGGCCATGGCTGCCGAGCCCTCCCGCCATCTTTCTGCTCCATTCCAGGGCTCTGTGCTTCTGTTTCTCTCCCGAATGACTTTATTTTGTTTCTGTGCGTTCATAAGAGCCTGTTCTCTTGTCTTCCTGTTTAGACTCCAGAAAGGAATACACATATTCTTTCATATGCCAAGAGTTATGGAAAAGAAAACTTATTCTGCATTTACAAAGGGAGCCTTTGTATCATCGGGCTTGGTAGGTGCTTGTTAACATCAGTGCTTTTGTTTGCTTTCCATTAAGGAACATTCAACAAACCATTCCTCCCTGTCCCTGTACTAGGATGTTATCTATCCACTGAGAGAATGGACGCTGAGCTCATAAGGTAAAGATGCCCTTCAGGGAGAGTTGAGCTGGCATTCAGGAGGCATTGCTGAACAGAGCCTCAAAAGGAGAGGAGGGTTGACAACAAGAAGAGGAGGAAGGCCCAGTGCCCATGAGGAGAAGCATGGCAGGCAGGCAGAGGCATGAGGAGTCTAGTCTATACTAAGTGCTTCAAACCAGCTCCAGGCACATATATTAGAAAGATTATTGCAGGCAGAACCAGCCTCAGCTCCAACACAACTTCTAAGGTGGGTCTTGCATGGGCCAGCTTGGGGTGGGCACAGTTCAAATACTTTAGCTTCCTTCCTTGTTGCAATAAATATCCTAAATGTGGGGCTGAAGAGATGGCTCAGTGGTTAAGAGCACTGTCTGTTCTTCCAAAGGACCCAGGTTCAATTCCCAGCACCCACAGAGCAGCTTGTAACTGTCTGTAACACCAGTTCCAAGGTATCTGACACCTTCATTCTAATGCATATGAAATAAAATAAGTTAAATTATTAAAAAAAAAAACCACCTAAGTGTGTCCTAACGTGTATGTGACAATCTGCAGAACCTTTAAGTGGTTGACGTTTGTTTTGTGTCTGTTTAATACTTGTCGCTTATTTTGCGGGGTGTACTTTCAGGGAGTCCCGCCTTTTCCTTCATGGGGTCTCTCTGTGGGTGGCTTGTTTGCATTCTCTATTTGGTCTCTGCAGACACTGGTACAAATTGTTGGCGTTGTTTAAACATAAATGATTGATAGGTGAACAAGCACAGTAGGAGAGGGCGCCACTCAGCAGCCCCAGGCTGACCCAAGGATGCCCTCAGCAATGTCAATCTACCCAGGTGCGGTGGTATACACCTTTAATCCCAGGACTCAGGAGCAGAGGCAGGAAGATCTCTGTGAGTTTGAGGTCAGCCTGATCTACCTAGTGAGTTTCAGGAGAGCCAGGACTACACAGAGAAACCCTGTCTCAACCAACAAACAAATAACAACAAAACAAACCAATGTCATTTGGCAGAACATGTCAGTGAGTCAGTGAGCCCACCACATCCAGGGCAACCTCCAGAGCCTGGCTGTCATGAGGATTCCTGACCAGCACCAAAATACTGGGAGCAAGGGTTGTGTGTTCCATTTTCATTAAGGAGATGGTTTCAGTGTGGGGCATATCAAACCCATTAAACTGTGCATCTTAACTGTAAGATATTGTTACCAAGTGTCAGCTGTATCTCAGTGAAGATAGAAAAGTTAAATCAGGAGTAATCTCTAATTGTTGGCTGTATCATTTCTCTCAAAATATTGGCTGGCTTTTGTTTTTTATTAATAAGATATCTAGGTATATTAATACTGTTTACTAGTTTTCTGTGTCCTTGAAACAGACAGGATTCCCTAAATTAGCAGCCTCATTCATGACACCTCTGTCTCTTCCCTGAGTTGAGCGCTTTGTACCAGAGGCTTGCCTGTGGCTTTGTTTATTATGAATCTGGAAACTACCCTACAGGGTTAGAGAGTCCAGGAGTAACTGCAGCAAAGCCTGCACTGCAGGAACCCTGTACAGTCACCACCCCGACTCTGCTCTCAAAGGGAAAGGCTGCAGAGATCTCCCGGGACAGATGGCTACCAGGGGCGGAGCACTGCTCTTTTGCAGAAGCAAGAACAAAGGACTCATGAGAGCATCCATAGGGTGGTTTCATGGAACATGAAGGCCTGCCGCCCTTCATCCTCTTGGGAAGCAGAATCTCGAGCTAGGGGAAATCTTATGTCTAAGAGAGTGATGCCGGCGTAAAGGGGGCAGCCATGCTCTTGCCCAGGCCTCAGGTCTGAGCCTTTTGCTCTCTCCCAGACAAGGAACTAATGCTGCAGGGCTGTTGGGCACTCTGCAACTCGGACATACCCTGCACCCTCCTCAGTGATGGCGATTTTGGCCAAGTTGCGTCACTTCACTATACCTCAATTTCCCCTCTACGAAATGAGAAGGACCACAGCCTCTACCTTGCCTGGTCCTTGTGAGGATGGTAATTGGAAAGGCTCTGTGGATAGAGCCTGGCACACAGCAAGCATGTGGCTGGGTCCGTTCTTGTGCCCTGCTATATCCCATAGCCTCAAAGAGGGTTTGGACTCAGGGGGATGGAGGCTCCTGTGATAGGAAAGAATGCCTCATCTCTGGGTCACCATACTCCTTGTCCCCTGGGTAGACACAGGCCTACCCAAGGCAAATGTCAAGAGTCCTTCTGTTACCTCTGTGTGAGGTCATTTTGGCCATCAGTCTGTCGCCTGGTTTTCATGGCGGAGGCCACTCTCTGCAGAAGCAGGCAGTTGTCTCTGTCGATGACGGAGAGTCTTTCTTCCTCCATCTGTGGACACAGGGATCCCTCAATAGCACAAGTTTCCTCTAGACATACTTTCCAAAGCCACACTCTGTAGGTCCCCTGGGGTGTCAGCAGTAGCCAGCAGGTACACCACAATACTGGGCACTGGGACAAGAACAGGGGTGATCACTATATCTTTGGGGTGAAATCACTGGGATGGGCAGCAATAGCAAGGAGATACACTTCCTTGCACATTTAGGTCACCTGTTGTGGTCATGCTGGTGAGGAAACTACCTCAAGAGACACTTTATGTTGCTCAGAAGTGTATATTTGATTCCAGAGGGAAGAAAAGATTATACTTTAGTTACCCTCTGCACTTTCTCTCTCTCTCTCTCTCTGTGTATGTGTGTGTGTGTGCGTGCGTGCATGTCTGTCCATGTGCCTTGGCATGACCTGTGGAGGTCAGAGGACAACCTCAGCCATCCATCTTCACCATCTGTTTTGTTTGAGACAGGGTCTCCTGTTTTCTGCTTGATATTCCATACTACTTGACCCTCAAGCATCCGGGAATTCTCCTGTCTCTCCTCCCATCTTGCCTTGAGCGTGTTGGGACCACTAAGCCCACCACTGACTGCTGGTATTTTCAGCTTTTAAACTGGCTCCGTTGCTGGTTGCTCAGCTGCTCTTCTGCTCTTCGTTCAGCTGCTCCTTTGTCATTACTTTCAGTTTCCCTTCGGGGGTATCACTGCAAACATGACTATGTATTGTTCACGCTCACTCAGGGCCTATGCTTCAAGAAACACAAATCCAGAAGTGGCCAAAAAAATAAAGGAATGATGCTAGTAGATTATCTGGATGGGCACTGTTATATCTAGGGGCACTAGAGTTGTGTCTTCTTCTATGACGTGATGGGGCAATATCATAGAAGTACAATCACTAGCTCCGTTGGGGCAGGACCAGTTCAGTTGGCCTCTTAGGTGATAACATGCCTTTGACAAGGCCAAAATGCTTGTCCGCTCATATACCAGGGTTCCAAGCTGATATCACCTTGCATTCTGGGAGTGTGGTGAGAAGAGGAGGCACACACATACCTTCAGCTTCTTGAACTTTAGGTGGAGGTGGCTGTAATTCTGCGGTGGGTGAGTGTCCACTAGTGGCTGGGCATTCAGGACCTGCAGCACAGAGTGGACACTGAGATTCTAGGGGCAGTTTGAGCAGGTTCTGTGACATCCCCATGAGGACTTTGTGCCAAAGAATCCAAATAGCCTTTAGCAGGAAGTTCTCAATGAGGCTCCTGATTTGGCTTGGATTCCAGCAACCCCTGAAAGGGACCAGGTGGCCCTCAGAAGCGAGCCATGTTCTGCTTTGGGTGGAGAATCACAGGGATGCAGGGCGAGGTTTGCTTCAGTGGTAACAACCAGTCATTTCTGCCCAACACTTTGTGGCAAGTACTCTCCTGCAGGCTACGCCCCACCTGCAAGGCTGTCTAAGCCCCAGCAATGTGTTCAGGAAGTACCTCATGCCAGAGCTGACTACAAAGCAACCCCTGGTAGAGTTGGGGAAAGCATACCCTTTAAATGTGGCAGATTGCATTCATGAGTGCTGTGCATATTTTGGCTTGCTGTGAAAGGAATCCCTTTTGTTCTGGATTCCTGATGACAGATCACTGATGCTAGGATCTATCATCTGATGACCTGAAGGTGACAGAGTTGAGAACCCTACCAGCCAAGGGACATACTTAGAACATTTCTAACATGATGATTCAGAGTGAGGCTCAGTGTTAGAGCACTTGGCCTGGCACATACCACCAATATGTGCAAACCAAACCAAACAAACAAACCAAAGGACAACACGTTTATCAGACAGTCTGGAAGTCAACCTGGTGGTTGAAGTGTAGTGAGGGGCTGAGGACTAGTGAACTGAGAAGATTGCTAGAACATAGAGAGAGAGGAGAGAGAGACCCACACACTGTTTTGATTCCTGCTGACATCAAGACAGATCAAGGTGGTGCCCAAGGTCATGCATTCTCTGCAGATTCTGTGTGGGCCCTGTTTAGTCTGAGATGACTGAGTAGGGCTTTCTTATATAATTTTTTTTGGGGGGGGACCCAGATGAAGATGTAATCTTTATGTGCCTCAGAATACTGTGCTAGCTTGCTTTATGGTTCAGCCTTGTGTTGACTGAGGTATTTGGATACATTACAGGATGCTTGCTTTTGTATGTTAGAGATGTGGAACACAGATTCCTGAATGGGAAACACAGCCCTGAATTTGGAGAGCTGGTGTGGGAGAGTCACCAGCAGCTGTTCAGTGACAGGCAAGGAGGTCCTCAACACAAAGGTTTCCAGGTCTAGGCTCTGGGAGACGGGTACACCCGTGACCATGGGTCACTACCATCATTGCTAGTGGCATACAGGCTTCCACAGTGTGTCTCCATCTCCATAATGAGAATAGGGATGACATTTTGTTTGCTTCATTCATGGCTGTGGGGTCTGCATTAACTTACAAAGAAACACCAGAAAAACCCAAACAGTATTCTATGAAACAAGTATACTGTGTCCTCAAGGACTCCATGTCCTGGCACACATGAAATCAGGAAATTAAACTGATATGAAGTGGTATGAAGGCAGTGGTTTTGTGTTGGGAGAATAGCTACGTTCATGGGACAGTTTAGAAAATGAACCATGAAGTGCCAACATCATGTATGTGAAAACTGTACTGTTGTTTTGAAAGAGGACGATTTTGCTTTTGAGAACTACACAGTGAGAGCCTAAGGGATAAAGTGTATACCACACTCTCTTAAATTACTTCTCTGTGTGCGTGTGTGAGACAGAATTAGAGAGAGTATATTAGTTACTTTGCATGTTTTTAGGATGAAACACAGGAAAAAAGCCAATGGAAAGAAGGAAGGGAGGGAAAGAGGGAGGGAGGGAGAAAGGAAGGAAAGAATGAAGGAAAGAAAGAAGGAGGGAAGGAAAGGAGAAAGGAAGGAAGGAAAGGAGAAAGGAAGGAAGAAAGGAAGGAAGGAGGGAAGGAAGGAAGGAAAGGAAGGAAGGAAGGAAGGAAGGAAGGAAGGAAGGAAGGAAGGAAGGAAGGAAGGAACGTAGGTTTCTTTTGGCTCACAGTGGACAGTACAGTCATCATGAGTGAGGAGATGTGGCAAGAGCTTGAAGCAGCTGGCCACACTGCATTTCCACTCATAAAGTCCAGAACCCCTGCCATGGAGTATGCTATACACATTTAGAGCATCTCTTCTCACTTCAATGGACCAATCTAAAAGTTCTCTCACAAGTATTTACAGACGTTTGCTTCCATACTGATTCTAAACTCCATCAAGTTAGCAGTCAAGATCACCCATCACACAGACAGAGATGGAGACATGAGCAGAGATGTATGAGGTTATTTTTTTTTCTAGGATGGTTCTCTAAACTTGACGCTGTTTGAAAACATAAAGGTTATCTTTGTCCCCCTCCTTCAGCCCCACTCTCTTCCCTGCCTTTCACTCGTACCTGTTGGTCCAGTATCTATTTCTGCTCACTGCAAATGAACTTCAGTCAACTCATTATTTTATTTGGTGTTTTGAAACTTGTGGAAAGCCAGCTGTGTTGATGCACATCATCACTCTAGCATTCAAGAGGTAGAGGCAGATTCTAGGCTAGCCTGGTCTACACAGCCAGTTCCAGGTCAGTCAGGGCTACACAGTAAGTGTCATTATCAATCTGCTTCCCTGCCCCCCCAAACTCAAAATTATCTTAAACTTTTGGGTAAAATTTTAAACATAGGCCAGGCCTAATCATGCATGGAAAATCAGGAGGATTGCAAATTTGAGGCCAGCCTGGGCCACTTAGTGACACACTGTCTCAAAAAACACAAAGAGCTGAGGTGTAGCTCAGTGGTAGAGCATCTGCCTAATGTGTGCAAGTCCTGGGTTCAATCTTTGTACTGAAATAAAAAAGAAACTCAACCTTAGAAAGTGCTGTAATTAATGAACCTGTGTACGGCCCTCCAGCAACTCAACACAGCCCCATCCCAATCCAGACTCTTTATACCCACTCTCTGCCCTGTCCTAGTTCAACCATTCAGATTCAGCAGGACAGTGTTCCACTCAGTATTTCAGCATGCGCATGCGTGCACACACACACACACACACACACACACACACACACACACACAGACACACACGCTGCACATGCGCGCAAGCATGCATGCAGTTTCAACACCACAAACACGCTTCAAACAGCAGCAGTTATTTCAGCATCTGAGCCCTATCTGTGCTCCTCTTTTCTCCGCTCCCTCAATCTCTTAGTCTGTCATGAGGCTCCTTAGAGCATGGGCTTGCCCCGGGTCCTGTTTATAATGACCTTGACTGTGTCCTTGCCTTCTGAATGGTGAGGTGGTGAGGCTGTCTTCGGAGTCTCCAGCTCACCATGGAGCCGGCATTCTAGAGCTGAGTTTAGTGGGAAAGAGGTGACAGCCCAGGCATCCTCCTGTGGATGGTCAACGCTGGGGTGGCATTTCCTGCTGCTGTGACCATTGCCACAAGGTTAGAGCCTCAGTCCTTCTAGAGAGCTACCCTAACCTCACACTACACCCTCTCCTAGGCTGATGTGCTTAGCTAAATGTCAGCAGGCCTGCCTCTCGCCCTGAAACCCACACCTCCCCTCCGCTAACAGCATCCCTCTGTATCACTGCTTTGTCTCTGGGGGACTCTTCACTCTAAAGGAACAAGTAACTGATTTGAAAGGTCTCTGGAATTTGTCTTCTCAGTGTGATTAGGAAGGAGCTACATCTACACGCAGATTCATTTTGTTCTCAATAGTTGGAATGCTTGTTAAATTTAATTTGCTTTGTAGAATGTGAAAGATATACACAGTTCCAAAGCCAAATATGGCCCAAACTGCGTTTTAAAAGAGACCTAAGTTCGTTCAACTCTATTCTGTTTTCATTGGTAACTCTTCCAGTTTTATACTTATTTTCATATAAAAAATATAAAGACATATAGAATACACATACACAAACGTTACAGTATATGTTTATCCAATAAATATGTGTACATTTTCACCTGTTTGGCTTATATAAACAACAAATTATATGCACCTTTTCCCATTTTACTTCTTTCATTAAACAATATGTATTAGTCATTTATTTTTTGTTTTTTGGTTTTTTAAATTTAGATCATCTATTTTCAGTTCAGAGTTGTTTTTTTTTAACTAATTCAATTTACATCTCAATCATAGGCCCCTCCCTCTTCTCTTCCCAGTCCACCCTCCCTCCCACATCCCCTTTCCCTTATTCCTCAGAATAGGGGAGCCCCTATCCAGACACCCCAGCTCATCTATTCACATGGGGGTTAAATTCGTCTTCCTCCCCTGTGGCCTGGTAGGGAAGTGCCATCAGGGGAGGTGATCGAAAAAGCAGACAACGTAGTCCATGTCAGAGATATTCCCCACCCCCCTAACTAGGGGACCCACACGAAGCCTACGATGCCCATCAGACCAATCTTTGTGGGGTCTGTACATTGTAGTATGTCTATCCTATACTATATGATTAAAATCTGCTTGTGAGTATATATCGTGTGTGCTGTTCTGGGTCTAGTCTTTTTGTTGTTGTTGCTTTTTGTTTTTCGTTTTGTTACTAGGATTAAGTAATTGAGGAGGAGTACTTTATCTAGAAAAGAGGTTTGTTTTGCTTTGCTGTCCTGGTCCATCTGACGTTGGCCTTCTCACTAACCAAGCCCCAGCAGATACAGAGTATCATATGGGAAGAGATAAAATGCATGTTTGCACATGTGTGTGTGTGTAGATGTATGTACACATGTGAATGTATGTGTGCACATATTACATGTTTTCTGGCCTTTCAACCATCCATTTACCATTTATCAATCAATCATCTGTTTATTATATATCTACATGTAGAGAGGAAATCAAGTATTCATTTATGGCAGGGAAGAGCTCCACCTATAAAACCATCCCTCTGTTATTAAACCACCAGGATTCAGTCTCAGGGCTCAACATGGATGGCATTGCCTAATCCAAACCACCCCACAAGCTTCATCCTAAACGTCATAGGAGATCAAGTTTCTGCCCTTCAGATATAGGTGCCTCATGATGGGGCTTAAATTTCAGCACATAAAGCTTCAGGAGACATTAAACCATATTTAAACTGCAACATGCTACATTCCAGAAAGGGAATGAAGTATGTACAGTAGCGGAGAAGTTGTTTTTTTTTTCCCTTCATTGTATAATAATCATTATGTGTAAAGTATTTACCCAGCTGCCCATTGAGGAATATTTGAATTGGTTCCAATTTCGCTATTACAAAAAAAGCTGCAATTAATATCTTTTGCAATTTGTCTTTGTGTATTTGCCAGTATATCTGGAATTGGGATTGCTAGGGTAAAGGATAAACATGTGCGCAATTTAATGAGGTGTTGCTCAGTTCCCCCATGGGGCTCTGCCTTTCACACACATGCCAGCAGAGCAGGATGGTGGCCCTTCCCCCAGAGCACTGTCAGTGACAGCTGGGCTCCTCCCCAGACTCAGAGTTGGGAAACAGTAGTAGAGGGCAAGCTTAATTTGCATTTATTTATTATTAGTGAAGATGACAGTCTTTTTATAGGTTAAAAGCTATGTGAAATTCTTCTGGAAACTTTTCTTTTTTTGCTAGTCCATTTTCATTTTCCAGTTTTTAGGACTTGTGAAGTTAATTATTTTTGTACTTTTTGTGGATGTTGTTTGCTTTTCTGTGGCAGGATCTCACTATGTAGCTCCGACTGTACTGAAACTCACTATGTAGGCCAGGCTGGCTCCTTGAGCTCATACAGATCCTCTTGCCTTTGCCTCCTGAGTGCTGGTATTAAAGGTGTGCACCACCACGCCTGGCTACAGTTTTTGAGCCAGCCTAGGCTGGCCTTGAAATCTTGATCTTTCTCTTAGCCTCAAGAGCATGTGTCACCACACTCATGGGGACTTTTACATTTCGTTCTATAATCCTTCTGGAATTTCTCTTATCATACAATATGTGTGGTGAAGACTCCAAGCCCTGAGAATCCAGATTGAAGTTCCCGCCCCAGGAGTTGAGTGTAGAGACAGGGTTCCCCTGGAGGAAGGACAAAGGGAGAGCACTGGTCCTCTCTGTCACAGGAGCAGAAAGAAGATGTGCTGTGAAACTCATGAAGCCACCCTTACCAAGAACCGAACCCTGCCAGCAGCTTTGATGCTAGACTCCCAGCCCACAGAACTGTGAGAAATATCTCTCTGCTTTTAAAGTGGTCTAGTCTAGTATTCCCCATGGCAGCTCAGGCTAGGCAAGCAAGAATAGACCCAGGTTTATCCTTTGTGTATAAACCACACCCGCTTTTCAGTGTTTGAGATGCTGTTGCCGGGGCCTGAACATTTTTGTCCTCCAAATTCATGCGTTGAAATCTTTACCCGAGGCATTAGGAAGTGGAGTCTATGGGAGGTGCTGGGGCAGAGCCTCCCTAAATGGGAGATCCTACTTCGAGAGACATGGGGGGGGGGCAGCATTTATAAAAATGGCCCTTAGCAGGCACTGCAGCTGCCAGCATTTTGCCTTTCAACCTCCAGAGCTGTGAAATCTAAACCTCTGTTGTTTTAGGCAGCCCAAACAGACTAAGAGTCCTTTGTGGACTTAATGTGCCCTTAAGTTCATGGGTTGGAAGCTTAATCTTCAGTGTAGAGTGAGAATGTGGCCCTGTGGGCAGGTATAGCCTCGGAGATAAATTTGCTGTACAAAAGCCTTGTATCAAAGATGGCTTCTTCTTCGCTCCTCATGGAAGGGTGCAATGCTTGGTTTTTAGTGTTTTGCTTCTTCCATTAGGGGACATTGAAATAAGACCTCTCTCTCTCTCTCTCTCTCTCTCTCTCTCTCTCTCTGTCTCCATCCATCTCTCTCTGTCTCTATGTATTGCTGCACCTTGATTGTCTGCTCCCAGCCTCTAGAACAGTGGGGAGACTACTGCTGTCTGCAGACCATTTGCAGTGACATCACTTTTACTGTCCTCTGACGTTCCATGCATTGAGGCTGAGTGCATTGCCTTTGGCCTGTCTCCTGTCTGGCTTAGTGCTGTTCCACACTTAGGTCCAGAGGCCCTGTGGTGGTTCTAGAATCTGGTATCCTAGATTAGCATCCTCAAATCATACTTCCTTTCCAGCATTTCTTGGGGGTTCACGCATGGCCTACCAGGAAAGCTTGATGATAAATGTGTCTAGCCCCAAGGGAACAGTAAAACAGTGGATTTTGCTAAAGATACAAAGCAACTGAGGGGAAAAGGCTATCTTTGTGCAGCAAGTGTTTATCTTTAAGAATAGTATAGCCCTTTCTATCTATCTGAGTATTCTACCGTGATCTTCTGGAATGTTCTGTTGCCGTTTACACAGGCGTGGGAAGGCGTGCACTTAGTCTTCTCTTCCCTTTCTTGTCTTTATAGAACAGAAATCTTGCTGGGAGGCAGTGAGACAGCTGGCGATGAGGGTCCTGCCTGGCCTCACATGGAAGCTAGTCACCAGGGGGCTTATTATGCAATTGTAGAGGGCTAGAAATTTTGGTCCCAGTCTTCAACCTCTCTGAGAAGAGTAGGGATGAAGGCTAAGCTGGTCCCCCAGTGTCCAATGATTTAATCATGCATGCCTGTGTAAGGAAGCATTACTAAGAACCCAAGGGACAGTCTGACAGGGGCTTCTAATAGATGCCCAAGTCGGGGTTCCTGGGGGATGGGGATTCTAATGGGCGTGGAGCACTGCCTAACTATTGTTTTAATATGACTTTTCCCCATGAAATGATGTGGAGTGTTTTTCATGGGCTTATTTGTCATCTGTATGTATTGTCTGGGGACGTCTGTTCAGTTTAAACCCAATATTTAAGTTAGATTGCTTTCTTTCTATTGAGTTTTAAGGGTTCTTTTTACACTTTGGAAAGCATCATCTATAACATACATGTTTTACATGCCTTTCCCCAGGTGTGGCTTAGCTCCTCCCAACGTTGTTTTCCACAGTATAGTGGCATTTTTTAATGTTGATGAAGCCCAGTTTGTTTGTTATTTCTTTCATAAACTATGCATTTCTTTGGTTTGTATATATTCCCAAGGTCATTGGAATTCTGTCTGTTATTTCTAGAAGTTTGATAGTTTTGCATCTTTACATTTAGACTTATTGTTAATTTTTTACTTACTTGTGAAAGTTGCAGGTTCTGAGTCTATATTATCATTATTTATTATTTTGCACACAGAGATTTAGTTTACACAATGCTGTTTATTGAAAAGATTATTTTTTGTCAACTGTACTGCTTCGGATCCCTTGTGAAATATTACCCAATTATAATTATTTATGTGTTTATTTCTGGTTCTTATTCTATCCCATTGATCTAGTTGACTGTTCTTTGAGCAATATCATATAATTCTGATGACTATAGCATTAGAGTATGTCTTGAAGACATACTCTAGTATATATCTCTAGTCCTCCAACTTGATTCTGATTTAATTTCCTTCCTTCCTTTCTTTTCTTCCTTCCTTCCTTCCTACCTTCCTTCCTTCCTTCCTTCTTTTTTCTCTCCTCACCTTCACTCTCTCCTGTTGTTGTATAACAGATTATATTGTCATTTAAATAATAACCCACCTTTGCATACCGGGAATGAATCCCAGTTGCTTGTGGTATATAATTTTTTAATTAAATTTTTATTTTTTTAATATTAGTTACAGTTTATTAACTTTGTATCCCAGCTGTAGCCTGCTCCCTCATTCCCTCCTAATCCCACCCTCCCTCCCTCATTTCCTCCCTGCCCCTTTCCAAGTCCACTGCTAGGGAAGGTCCTCCTTCCCTTCCATCTGACCCTAGCTTATCAGGTATCTTCAGGACTGGCTGCAATCTCTTCCTCTGTGGTCCTGCAAGGCTGCTCCTCCCTTGGGGGCAGGGGGAGGGTTAAAGAGACAGCCATTGAGTTCATGTCAGAAATAGTCCCTGTTCCCCTTACTAGGGAACCCATTTGGATATTGAGCTACCATGATCTACATCCAAGCAGGGGTTCTAGGTTATATCCATACATTGTCCTTGGTTGGTTTTTAATATGATGTTGGATTCTATATTCATGTTATCAGTCTGTTCTTTTATCTGGTTTGGGTTACCAGAAAATGCTGGCCTAATAGAAAGTGTTAGGAAGTATTTCTATTTCTAACCTTCGAAAGAGACCATGGAGAATTAGCACAACGTCTTCCTTGAATATCTGAAAAATTTGATTAGCAAATCCATTTGGCACCAGTGATTTCCATTTTGGAAGCTGATTGTTGATTGAGTATTTTAATGGCTATAGACCTGCTTCGGAATTTCTAGTTTTGGTTGTATTGGGAATCAAACCTGGGGCCTTGCACATGGAAGACAAGTACTCTACCACTGAGCCTATTGTTCAGAGCACTGAAGTTTTCTGTTTTCCTTCTCATACTAATAATTTGAGTCATCTTGCTCTTTTCTTAGCCTGTACAGAAGTCATGCATTTATTTTGCATACTGATTTCCTGACTTGAATCTCACTGTTTTCTATTCCTACATTTGTTATTTCTCCACTCTAGCTAATTTTATATTTAATTCCCCCCCCCCCTTTTTTTGACAAGGTCTCCCTATGTAACCTTGGCTGGCCTGGAAGTAGACCAGGCTGGCCTTGAGCTCAGTGAGAGCCTCCTGCCTCTGCTGCCTGAGTGCTGAAATTAAAGGTGTGTGCCACCACGCTCAGCTCGTCCTTCTTTGGTATAAATCAGTGCATCCAGTGTTGCAGGTTTCCCTTTCGGTGCTGTTTTCATTGCATCCCACAAATTTTGAGAAATTGTGTTTTGTTTCCATTTAGTTCACAACATTTAAACATTTTCTCTGGAGGGCTGGCAAGATGGCTCAGTAGATAAAGGGACTTGCCACCAAGCTTACTGAACTGAGTTCAATTCCTAAAACCTCTGATGGAGACAGAGAGCCAGCTTCAGCATGTACATGCATAGGTGCACACACACTCACATGCACACACACACCTTAAATGGAATGTATGTATGTCTATATAATCTTGAGATACCTTCCTAATCCATGTGTTATTTTAAAGTATAATATTTAATTTCTAATGTTTGGAAATTCTCCAGTTACCTTCCTATTATTCACTTCTAGCTCAATTCCACGGTGATCTTAGAACAAACGTCACACAATTTCTAATCTGTTAGGTTTACTTAGGTGCGTTTTGTGGGCTGGGGTGTGGTCTATCTTGTGACCATTCTAGATTATCTTAAGAAATGTATATTATTTTGCTATTGGGTGGCATAGTCTATAGATTTCAATCAAATGGACTGATAGTGTTAACTGAGCTTAAATATTTTCCTGCTGATTTTCTGCCTAATGATATATTTCTGACTGAAGGTATTAAAATCTCCAACTGTGGTAGTAGAAGCATGTATTCCCCCCCCTTAAAACCAGCATGTATTTAATTGTAGTTGTTTTCATATATTCATATAATGCAGTTTGATCATACTTACTGCTTATTATCCTTAAGATGTCTTCTCTAAATTCATGTTTTTTTCTTGTAGTTCTAACTCTCTTTGTCCCACATGGCCTGACATTCTATTGTTAGTTGCATACATGTTAAGGATTGTCTGTTTGAAGGATTAATACCATTGTAATCGTTTAATTAGTTTTTTCATCCCTAGTAAAATTCCTTGTTTTAAAGTCTGTTCTGCCTAAAATTAAAAACAGTTTGCTGGCACGTGCCTTTAATCCCAGCACTCAGGGAGTCAAAGGCAGGTAGATTGCTATGAGTTCAAGGCTGGCCTGGTCTACAAAGTGAGTCCAGGACAGCCAAGGCTACACAGAGAAGCCCTGTCAAAAAAAAAAAAAATAGTGTTCCTTGCTTGTTTTTAATTAGTGTTAACATGGTGTGTTCTTTTCCAGCTATTTATTTGTAATCTGTATATCTTTATACTGAGGTGGATTTCTTATGGTCACCACACATATATTTAAATGTGGTTTTGATTTACTTTGATATTTGCCTTTTGAAAACACGGATTTCTTTACTGAGTGTCACAGGGTGTACATGATGTGACACTGAGCGAAGGCCAGAGGATAGCTTCCAGAAGTTGTGGTTCTTTTCTTTCACCGCGGGGGTTCCAGGAAATGAAGCTCAGGTCCTCGGCTTGGTTTCAAGAACCTTTTCCAGCTGAAGCTTTCACAGGTGCCAATCTCTGTCACGTAATTGGTGCATTCAGACCAGCAGTTCTCATACTGTGGGTCACAACCCCTCTGGCAAAACTCTGCCTCCAAAACTATTTACATTACAATTCATAACAGCAGCAAAATCACAGTTGTGAAGTAGCAATGAAAATAATTTTATGGTTGGGGTCGCCACAGCATGAGGAACTGTATTAAAGGGTGGCAGTATTAGGAAGGTTGAGGACCACTGAGTCAGGCTATAGACACACAAAGTGTCTGTTGATACATTTGGAGTCATATTACTACATTTGCTGCTACTTTCCATCCATCAACCTTGTCCTTTGTTCCCTTTTTTTTTATACGAGTTTTCTGCCTTTTCTCATTTTGTTTGAGATTAAATATCTTTATTTTATGTGTATAAATGTTTTGCCCGCATGTATGTATGCTCCATGTGCATCTGGTGCCTGAGGAGGCCAGGAGAGAGTGCCAGGTCCTCTAGAACTGAAGTAACAGGAGGTTGTGAATCTCCATCTGGGCGCTGGAGCTGAGCCCAAGTCCTCTTTCTGCAAGAGCAGCCAGTGCTCTTAACCACTGACCCATCTCTCCAGCCACATCAGTTAAACATTTGAAAGATATATATATATATATATATATTTCACTGTTTTCCATGGAGTTTGCAACATACACTTAAAACTATTCCAGGTCCATGAATAATGAGCAGTATAGCCCCTTACAACAACTAAATCCTATTACTTCCCTCCCGCTCCTGTATTTTTGAAGTCTACAAGACATACATAATCCAGGCCATTGTTACTCTCTGTATTTAAATTTTTATTACATGTATGGATTTATGTGTGTGTTTGTTATGTGCATGCACACATTTCACAACCTGTCAGAGGACACATGGGAGTTGGTCCTCCCCTCCTATTGTGTAGGTCCCAAGGGTGAAATTCAGGTCATCAGCCTTGGCAGAAGGTTTTTATATGTGTAGTTTGAGACATTTATGCTTCATGGCATTCCCTGGATTTCTTGGATTTTGACTGTCGTGTCTGATATAAATTTGGGAGACATTTTTCTTATTATTCCTTCTTAGACCTCTTCCTTTTTTTCTTCTCCTTTAGGCCTTTTCACTGTGGGTGTATTATATCTCTGCATGTGTCCCACTGTGTTTGGAAATTCAGGTTGTGTTTGTTTGATTTGGTTAGGCCTTTGTTCTCTTTGATTTCAGTTTGGAAGGTTGCTATGGTTTGATTCTGTGTTCCTCCATGATTCATATTGAAGCTTAACCCTCCCTATGATGGAATTAAGAAGTGGAGCCTTTGGGGACATGAGTAAATCATGTTTCTTTTCTCATGAGTGAAATTAAAGCCCTTATAAAACGGTCAGAGATCTCCTGTGCCTCCTTTTATCCCGCTGAGGCTGTCATCTTGGAAGCCACTTTCCCCAAACACTTAGTCCTCCAGAGACTTGATCTTCAGCGTGTAGCCTCTGGACTGTAAGAAGCAAATGTCTACTGTTCATCAGCTGTCTGGTCTGGGTGTCTTGTTATAGCATAAACAACAGATCAAGGCAGGCTTTATCAAAGCATCCTCAGGCTTGTAGATTCTTTCACCAGCTGTATAAGCCCATGAGAGGAAGGGAACCAGGCAGGGAGGAGGAAGCAGTTTCCCCCAAAAAGGAGTGAACTACACCACGGTGGTGCTGGCTGAAGTGTGGGAGCAGGATCGGAAGGGCACTCAGCTCCTAAAAGACCTACCTCATGAGACTCTAGAGGTGGCTCTGGGGTATCACTGGTGGCTGAGGGTACAGTGTTCTCTTTTCCCTGATTCATCAAACTCTGTGTTTTCAGAGATTCTCATTCTAGCACCAAGTACTTGAAAAACCGAGATCTCTACTATTCACAGGAAACGCTGTTGTGCTTGGGGCCGAAGAGGGATGTCTGCTCTTTGCTGCTCCTCATCACCTGTCTTCCACCTGCTCATATCCGTCTTTGTCCAACAGGGCCCTTGGTACCCGGGCCACAGTCACACTTTGTCCTTGTGCTGCTTGGCTTTTTGTCAGCTTGATGCAAACCTAGACATATCTAGGAGGAGAAACGCCAGCTGAGAAAATGCTTCCGTCACACTGCCTGTCGGTGGGGCTGCGGAACATTTCCTGATTGATGACTGATGTGGGAAGGCCCAGTCCATTGTGAGCGGTTCTACCCTTGGGCAGGTGGTCCTGAGTTGTCTAAGAAAGCAAACTGAGCAAGCCAGGGTGAACAAACCAGTCAGCAGTGCCCCTCTGTGGCCTCTGCTTAGGTTCCTGCCCTGACTTTGGTGATGGACTATGATGTGGAATTGTAAGCCAAACAAACCCCTACTTCCCCACGTTGCTTTGGTCAGGTTTCAGGTTTCATCACAGTATAGAAACCCTGACTGTGACAGTCCCCTTCCCTTGTCTTGTGCCTATGGGGACGTCACACGAGCTCCACGCCCCCATGGTCTGACCACTCCACACCCTCAGCTGGCATGGCTTCTATTCAGAGGCTATGCCCTTAGTCATTGAGTCCTTCCGCCCAATCCCCCTCTTCTTTATTTGTTTCCTCAGCAATGCCCAAAATTGGTCCTATGTGATTTCCTTCCCATCTTTGTTTCTGTCTTCTTCTTGATGAGGCTCATGGTTTGTTCTGTCATGTGTAGCACCTTCCCCTCATGGCCGTGCTTGGGGTGGAAGAGGGATCTCTGCCCTTTGCCACTCCTCATCACCTTCCACCTGCTCATATCTGTCTTTGTGCCAGGCTATGGATCCCCAGCCTACGTGCTCTGCTGATGGCCTTGGCCATATCCAGTTCTCTAAAAACTCCCAACCATAGGCTTTGGGGCATTTCAAAGATGTGTGTATTTGTGCCATAAGCCAGTGCTCCCAAACAGCTCAGGGCCCTAGTCTACGTCCCATTTGCTCAATAGGACCTCTTCTTCTGCAGTGACCATTTTAAAACATCTTCCTTTAACAGTGACTTGGGTGCAGGCTTTGGGCACTCATATAAGCACAGGTTGATTGCTTAACTCATGGGTCTTGGGCCAATCCCTGGGATTAAAAAAAAGAAGAATATACCCACTGGACTGGTCTTGAAGATCATTCAGAGAAACAACAGTTACTGACTCTGGCCTCCTAGTGAGCAGTGAGAGCTCTTTATTAAGTGGTTACTGTAGGTTGATAACACTATAGTGGACCATCTGATCAGAGCTGGTAAAACAAATGCCATGTGCCGAGTGCATAATCCAACATGGTGTCATGAATAAGGCAGAAGGACACGATATGCTTCTTATAGCAGCGAACAGTTCTCTTGAGAGGTACATTGGAATGAAATGTAAGGAAGTAAACTCAGGCTCTCAAAAGAGCTGGGGAGGAGTGCTACATGGCAAGGGGGTGGGGGAGGGAGCTCAGAGGCAAGCAAAGGATGAGTGAGGCTGGAGCATCAGGTGAGCCTGGCAATGAGTTGACCTCTTAGGGTATCCCCTGAAGTTTCTGAAGGAAACAGGAAACAGGGTTCATTACCGATTCGGTACCCGGGGCAATCATTGAAAATTAATGAAGGGGAACACCCTATTCCTGAAGTTTCCAGATCCAAGAATGACCTCCCTTGAGTGTTTCCAACACAACCAATGAAATGTGCTCTGCAGGGGGCCCAGAAAAGAGAAGGGGAAGCTGGGCTCAACTCCATCATGACACTCTTTTTTTTTTTTTTTTTTTTTTTTTTTTTTTTGAGACAGGGTTTCTCCGTGCACCCTTGGCCCTTCTGTGCTCCTTTGGAGACCGGGCTGGCCTCAAACTCACAGAGATCTGTCTCTGCTCCCCCCACCCCCACTCCAGTGTTGGGTTAAAGGTGTGCACCACCACACTGGGCCATCAGGACATTCTTAAGCAACATCCAAGTCTTAGCCCAGAGAATAGAAGTGATACTTGTCTCTCCCCTTTCCAGGTGCAGGTAGGTTTTAGGTTTTAGCTTCTTTTGGTGAATGCAATGTGGTGGTCCAGGAGTGGACACACAGGTCTTTTTTCTTTTCTTTTTTTTCCTAAGATGGTTTCAAGTACTGGGGGAGGGGGGTGGGTATTTTAGGAACACACACTGTGTTTGGGGGTGGGATGGTCTGGAACCCAGGTTTGTGGAAATCTTGTTCATTGGTGACATAATGATGAGGCCCTTTGAAGAAGTGTCATTCTGGGGCTGGAGAGATGCTTAGCAAAGTTAAGAGCGCTGGCTGCTCTTCCAGAGAATCTGGGCTCAGCGCCCACAACTCTCTGTAACTTCTATTCCAGGGGGTCTAGTGCCTTCCAGCCTCCTCGGGCACCAGGTATGCATGTGGCCCACAGACATATATGAAAGAAAAACATTCATACACATGAAATGAAATAAAATCTGCGCCCTACTTTCCTGGGCTCTGCCTGGCACCCCAAGCCCGAGCATGAGGCTAGCGGCTGTCTCCTACCTTTTTCCTGTGTTCCTGGTAGCTTTTCTCCCAGGCTCTCTGCAGGTCCCTTTCAGCCCAAGAGGTGGTTAGGTGGGGGACTCGGTACATTTCAGATCACAAACTCCAGCTTCCTACAGAGAAGAGCGGGCTTAGCCATACAGCCTCAGCAGAGCTGTTTGTGGGGATCACGTGACTGTTGCCATGGCACCCAGGCCTGGGAGAGCCCAGTGCAGCCTGTGGAGACTTTTGAACAATGGACCGGAGCTAAGGAAGAGCAGGCTCTGCTTCCTCTGCAGTGGTTGCCTTGGGACCTTGCTTAGCTCACTCTCGCTGTTTTGAGGAGCAAAACAGCTCCCACCTCCAGAAGTAAATGTGAAGAGAGAGGTCAAAGGCGTTCTCCTTTGACAGAACAGAATAGAATGGACCAGCCCCCTCTTTCACGCTGGTGGCTTTACTCTTCCTCATCTGCCACTTGTCATTCTCTCCGTTTCTTTCCTTCCTTTTTTTTCTAAATAACTTATTTATCTTTATTTCATGTGCATGTATCTTTGTAAAGGTATCAGGTCCCCTGGAACTGGAGATACAGCTATGAACTGCCAGCTAAGTGATGGGAATTGATTTGGGGCCCTGTGGAAGAGCAACCAGTGCTCTTAACTTCTTAGCCATCTCTCCAGCCCTTCTTTCCTTTCTCAATCTTTGCATTTCTTTAAGAAAGAAACACTTTTGGTCCTGTCTTTGAATCATTTATAACTATTTGGATAACTCCAACTTAGGTAGCAAATTTTCTTTTCTTCTTCTTCAGTTGACTTGAGATCCAGTTACACAAAGTCTTGGTCATTTTAAGCTATTAATTTTTAAGCTTTGTTTTTATTACATTTAATTAATTAGTTAATTAATGCCTGTGGGAGCATGTGTGTGCATGGCATTCATGTGGGGTTCAGAGGGTAATGTGGGGTTTGGTTCTTCCCTTCCACCTTATGGTTTTCAGGGACCAAATTCAGGCAACAGGCTTGGTGACAAGTGCCTTCACCTTTACTTGCAAGCCACAAGTTATTATTTAAAAAAAAAAAAAAAAGGTGTCTTAGACAAGATTTTCCTAGCAACTCAAAAGACTATCGAGAGGCTAGTAATGTTTTCATTTCAGAATTCTGGCCTTTATGACTTTAGGTATCCAACTTAGTGCCTCTCCCTGTTTAACTTTGGCTGAATGAAGCCTACAATGGGCACATAGCAACATGATTTAGGGGCTGTCAGTTTGAACAAACATTAGCTGAGCCTGAGGCGGACTTAAGTAATGAAGGAAGCCAGCATGGCAGCTTCCTGATATGCTGTGGGCAACTGGGCTACATACTCACAGGTCCTCGTTGTGAAAAGTCCAGTTCAGGAAAGGACGGGACACTTCTGCAGCTTCTTTGGCAGGAGGCTCTCTCAGGGATCTTTCTGCTGGGCCTCTGGAAGGCCTGGGCCCCTTGAACACCAGGGTTCTGTTCCCAGCAGCTCTGTTCCTCCTCAAGGAAACTGTCCTGTTTGTGCCCGTCCTTCTCTGGGCATCCTGTTAAGGAGCTCACCTAGAAGAGAGGGCGATGTTGCACACATGTGATCTGGATGACTAGCCCACTCTCAGGGGGACCTGGAGTGCAATGGGACAGGAAATGCACAGCCTGTGCATTTCCTGCTGGGAAGGGCACACAGCTGCCAGCAGAGCAAGCACAAGCCCATCTCGTCTCAGGGACAACCCCGTACCAGCCTAGAGGTCATAGTGGAAACGTTGCCTTCTGCAGGCGGAAAGGAAGTGGTTGACATTGCTGGAATTAAGGTCTCTCCACGCAGGCTTGGATGGTTGGAACTCACACGTAGACAAGGCTGGTGTGGAACTCAGAGACCTACCTGCCTCTGCCTTCCGAGAGCTGGGATTACAGGTGTGTGTCAGCACACCTGGCGACTGTTTTAAGGTGTGGTCTACCACATTTGTCTGACCGATTTTTAAGAGCTGTTTGATGAACACGTTCTTTGTCATATTGTAAATGGTGTCATTTACAGTAGTCCTGCTGCTAGTCACCATTTCTCCGCCCCTGAGCTTAGGAAATCCAAGTGACATACAAGCTGCCGCCAAACCCTTTCACAAGACAGACTTTCTCACAAAGCAGCCTTCCTTCAACGTCTGGTCTGCCCCCCGGTTCCCAGTTTCTGACCATGGCCACAGGTGCCTGGCTCTCCTGGCACTGGAAATCCCAGAGCATCTACAGAGTAGGACACGCACACAGAAAGCTGAGACTGTGACTAGGCCACTAATGGTCCAGAAAAGGCGTCTGGTTGGGAGGCCATAGCTGAACCCTTCATCCTTCATCATCCAAACTAGGCCCAGCGGATCTAAGCCAAGTTTGCTTTAGCTGGGAAACAGCACACACCTCACTACTCAGGCTGTTTTGCCAAGAGCTCACAGGCCATGGTGTGGGGGGAGCCGTGGCTCCAA
The DNA here is from genome assembly GCF_030254825.1 of Meriones unguiculatus. Classification (NCBI taxonomy): domain Eukaryota; kingdom Metazoa; phylum Chordata; class Mammalia; order Rodentia; family Muridae; genus Meriones; species Meriones unguiculatus. Next base: position 8,611,399 of record NC_083352.1, on the reverse strand, counting down.
AATGTGCTCTGCGTCCATGCTGCTCGCAGAGTCTGGCCTGGCTTGTCAGGCCGTCACCCCAGTTACCTTTATTATCTGGCTACAGAACATGGAAGATGTTCATAACTGAAAGCAGCAGCATTTCTGGTGCTTTAAAGCAACCCTTCCCCCTCTCTCCCCCTGTTACTTCCTCTCTAGTTACAGGTCCTCGTCTGCAGAAGAGAGTGTCTCCTGAATGGTAGTGTGGGCTGAACGGGGTGTCTTAGCAGAGCAGCCAGTTTCTGGAGAAGAAGCAGGAACACCGATCTTACTCTGGGAGCCCAAGGGCAGTGAGCGGCTGGGTAGGAAGCCATGTTGGCACCTAGGGTGAGGCCTAGCAGGGGAGGCTCTGCAGGGGGCCACAGGCTAAACAGGAAGTTTGTGTTTCTGAGGCAAGGGCTAAGTCTGGGAATCCTTCCAGAAAGCTCTTCAGCACATCAGGGAGGGCATAAGGCCCCAACTGCTTGGCATCACTGTCCCTGGTTGCCATTTAAATGTGGATGCAATTGTGAAATAAATAAACCTTTCTCCACTGTAAACACAAGGAAGTAGTTCATAAGTGTTTTTGGCTGAGTACCCTTCCCTTCCAGAGGAAGGAGAAAACACAGCAGAAGATGGTAGGTAAAACCCATCTTCCAACAGACAGGAAAATCGAAACTGGAAGACTTGAGCGTTTCAGGTGAATGAGAGGGTGCCTCAGCTTACAGAGGGCTGGTGTCTGAGAAGAGGTGTTGCTGCTGTGCTTCTCAGGTGGAGAAGTCCCAGAAACAGGAGCTTTTCACAGGGACCCGGGGGTAGCGTTTTTCTCTCAGGTGGCAATAGTCATAGGATGGCTCTGTGTCTCAGGAAGGAATTGTCACTAGGTGGCTCTGTCTCTGGTAGGATCTGTCACTGTAATTGCTTTATGTCGTAGATGGAATTGGTACTGTCAAATGACTCCCTGGCACCTTTTTAGAAGCCAGGAGGAAGCTGGGTGTCAGAGGCTGGTGACATGTGAAGTTTCTGGTCAAGTCCAGCCATCTAATCCCTCAGTAGGCCTCATCTTAAAGTGTCTCAGGCCGTGCCAAGCCTTCCTCCACTTCTCCTCTTCCTCCTCCTGGAACTGCCCTCTTAGAATTCCATTAAATGAGAGGTGAGATCTACAACGGGTTCTGGTAAAGAGTTTAATGATGCTCTCCTTTCTGGCCCTTTGCTGGTCCTGTCTCATTAGGATACTTATTGACTAATTGGCACAATTCCAACCAAGGCATCCAGAAAAATCTCCCAGGTTTCTCTCTCTCTATATATATATATGTATATTTATGAATGTTTGCATTCATGCATGTGTGTATACCATGTGTACACACGGTGCCTGCCAAGGCTAAAAGAACGCGAAGGATCCCCTGGAGTAGGAGTTAGGATTCTTATTTTTATTATTTATTTATTTGTCACAAATACAGTGTTCTGCCTGCATATATGCCTGTATACCAGAAAAGAGCACCAGATCTCACTATAGATGATTGTGAGCCATCATGCGGTTGCTGGGAATTGAACTCAGAACCTTTGGAAGAGCAGCCAGTGCTCTTAACCTCTGAGCCATCTCTCCAGCCCTCTTATTTTTATTTTTGAGATAAGATCTCACTGGGTAGCTCTGGCTGGCTTAGAACTTGATATCTAAATTGTGCTGGCCATAAACTCACAGAAATCCACCTGCCTCTGCCTCCCAAGCACTGGGATTAAAGGCATGCTTTACCATGCCTGCCTGAAATGCTCTTAACAGCTAAACCATATTTAAAGCCCCAATGCTGGGTTTCTTAACTTCAACATTATCAACATCTTACAGCCAGGTCATGCTTAGGTGTAGAGGGCCCTGCACTGTGTAGGATGCTTGGTATAGTCTCTCGAGTCTACCAGTCTATGCAGGTAGTAACTTCTGCCTGCCAGTGTGAAGCCAAGCTGTCTGGGAGAGGGGCATGGTGATCTCCCAGTCTACAGGTGACTAGCCTGTCTGGGATTCTAAAGCAGCTCAGTCACTCATGGGGTAGGTGAGACCCTCTGTTCCGGGTAGCTCCAGGCAGGCAGGGAAGGGGAGAGAGGACAGGCAGGTAAGCCAGGGGAGGGAGAGGTAGTCTGCGTTATGGGCTTTCCTCCAGTGAAGGGCTCTAAGGATGTGCCAAACAGAAGAAGATGAAACAACACACAGAAAACAGACGTTGTGACTGCTCCCCACACTGTTCAGGCCTCAGCAAACTCGTAGCTCCCTGCACCGGGCTACAAGCGGGTTTCCTTATGGGGATGGGGTGTGCCTGCAGTGGAAGCAGGGGACCAAGTGTTTACAACAACAGCCCTGGGGACACGCAGGAACCCCTCTGAGGCTCAGATTGCATATACATTGTGCGTTGTAAGCCTGGGCCAATTTTACTCAAACTGGTGAGAACAAAATAAATTATTTCTTTCTCCTAGGGCTCAAAACCCTTTATCAGAAGGTTGCAGGGGACCAGGTGCCCAGCTCAGTTTTGACTGGCAGGTAAGGATATTTCTTAGCCAAGTGTGCAGCAAGGAAGTCTAGAGCCACATTCTACCCCTCTACTTTGACCTGATGCCCTCGGGGAGATCACTCACCTCTGAGCCCTCATGTGCTCTTTACAGTAGGACAGAGAGACACATCCCAGAGGTGTTAGGAGAACTGAGTAAGACCAAAGGTAGAAGCACATTTAAAAGAAGGTGTCCCCAAAATCTCAGGACTGAAGAAGCAGAACCTTGTTGCCATTTACTTCCGTTTTCTTAATTCGGATTTCTGATAGATAGATTGCCACATCATCACGAGATGTGGCCTATCAGAAGGTGCGCACTCAACTCAGGGTCAGCTTACACTTGGAAACACAATATAGATGGGCTATATTTCTAATAGTATCTATTGCTGTCCCAGAAAAACATGGACGCCCTTCCACCCAGGTGACTCTGACAGGGCTTGGCAGCAGGTAAAGTCTGCAGCTCCCCCTGGTCTCCTTCCTCAGCCTAAGCTGTCCACCTCTTCAACAGTTCCTTGTGTAGCAAATGAGGTATTTTTTGAAGTAGACTCTTAAGCAGGAGTAGTAGCAGGAGACAAACACACCAGGGTTTGTTTGGGGGGTCTAATGGGCACCAACCTCTCAAGAGGAGCTTTGTCCTACAAGGGGACTCTGGGTGCTGTTTTCAGGTCACCCTTACCACGTCCTACACAACACAAACTTTTATCTGTAGTTTGGCTGTAGTTACTCTTGTGGAGAGTTTAGAACAGGGGAAGCTGCTGAGAAGCACAAATAGACACTCATTGCAGCCTTGCCTCATTTTCCATAAGGAACATTTCCCAGGGGTTGGAGGGCTCCGGTTCTTTGACCTCTGGGTTTAGTGGGAGCCGGGCTTCTCTGCCTGTGATGTTAGCTGCTCCTGCATCCGTGGCAAGCTTATCTTCTCTGCTCCCTTTTAATCTCCTTCAGTGCATCTGCCCAATTCTCAGAGCCCCCAGTTCCCAAGACCTGTCATGTTCTTACTTAGAACCTCACCCTGCCCTCAGCCTGGGCTGAAGGCAATCAAATCAGTAGGATGATCTGGAATAAACCCGATCTCTCTCTCTCTGGAACCATAACTGGCGTTTGGATGTAGTAACTCAAGATTCACGTGAGCTTGGCCCCTGGTACCTGTAAAGCTAGGACTGTGGGCACTGCCTCCCACTATGCACAGAAGTTGGGAATGGCCTACACAGGAGACAGAGAACTGGCTGGTGTAAGAGGCTGACTCAGGAGGCCTGAGTAGCTTCAGGTGTGTCAGAAGCCCCATCCCCTTGAATTCATTCCAGACTACAGAGAATTTCATTAGTTCTGCCTTAAGCAGCCTTGGGTGGATGGAGACAGACTGGAAAGGCTTTCTCGTGGAAGGTGGCACTGCCTACTCTGCTTCCGTCTGTGGTCAAACATGGGTGACGTGTGTCTTTTCCCCTCCCCTCATAAAATAGCTAACGCACTCCCTAATGGAAAAATTCAGATTTCCAGTGATGAGTTTTCAAATACCCCAGAGAAAGTGGGGGTGGGTTGCAAGATAGTTAAGCTAGCTTCCTGGCTGCAGAATTCCAGAGGGCCCAGAACTTCCTAGCCTGGGTCTCTGTGAGCTTTGATAGTGATACAGGCCTGGACAGAGGTGGAAGTCACTGGCACCTCAGATAAGGACCCAGTCATGTTTGGCTTGTGGCCACAGTTGGTCGTTCTACACCCTGAATTTAAAACAGGGTTGTTGTCTCTCACGGGACTCCTTTCGTCCTTCCCCACGGAGCGCTGCTTTGTGAATGATGAGTCCTTGAAGCTACTTTCTCAGGCTGAGTTGCAGCTTGTGTTCAGGAGAAAACTCTGGGACTGTCCTGGTGTCAGTGGTGTCCTTAAGGCCACTTCAGCTGTTAAAGGCGAAAGCACCATCAAAATGGCCCTCAGGCACGATGACAGACAATGCCCCGCAGACAGACTACATTCTGACTCGACCCAGGGATGTTCTCTCTGCTCAGGCTCTGTGCTTGTGAGGAATACATGGAGGCATGTCAAAGGTGACCTTTTAGTTCATTTTGGGGTCAGAATATGACAGTTACAAGAAAAAGGTTGGCCAGGTCTTCAGCCTAAATCAAGTTGTTGTACTCTTAAAGGGCCAGGCTCCATTCCTTGTGCCCCATTAACCCTTTGGCCTGGGAGGGTAGTTGTGGGTCCATAGCTCTTTCTTCTTGTTTGAATGCTATTGGGAGCTACAGTAGCATCCTGACAACTCAAACTCACTGGGCCCTTTCCAGCCATGTCACTGACCTCTCGTCTCCATGGGGAACTCATTGGATAAGATTGTCAAACATACCAGGTGTGGTAGTTCATGCCTTCAGTTCCAGCTCTTAGGAGGCACAGGCATGCAGATGTCAGAGTTTGAGGTCAGCCTGAGCTACATAGAAAATTGTAGGCTAGCCATGACTACAAAGTAAGAGTATGTCTCAAGTAAAAGAAAAATAATTAAAGATTGCCAAATACTTTCTGGTCATTGCCAACACAAAAGAGTCTATTTCTCCCCCACTTCCAGCTGGCATTGCTCTGTTGGACCCTGTCATTTTCCCACCTGCTCCTGGCATACAGCCCACCTATGAGATAGACCCTGAAGCTAAGAAGCCAAAGTGCAGAGCCCACGATCCTGAGATGGGTACTTTCCGTATCACGGGTGTTTCTGAGGCTGGCATGGATCCACCATAGAACGGCAGTACTCTGCTGAGCTTCATCAGGGCAGCTTTATCATGTATGCTGATACTGTACTTACTTTTATTTGAAGAAAATGTCTCAGAGGAAAAAAAAACCCTGAAAATCCACAGCTTCAAATTGTCTCCAGCTGTATCCCAAACACTGGCATAATAACATGCTTGGTTACGTGATGTTTTGCCCATGGGTGTGGGTAATAATCTGATTGTGTGCTCTGCCTTTGAAATCTACCAGGGAATTAGAGAGTAAGTTTTCAACCAAGAAAAACCTTGAAATCCACAGGAAACGGATTGTACAGTGAAATGCTGTTCTCCGCTTGGTGTGCTGGGTGCACCCTTTACTCTTTCTGAGACTGTGAAACATACCGCCTGGGTGAATGTGAAGCACACTGTGTGGGGGTCAGTAGGGCCTGCAGAAAGAACGCTATAATCCATGCAGCAGAACGAGACGGTAATGCATAATTCCACATCTTCTAGTACCCCACTGCAGACATTTCAAAACACGCCTTCATGGCATAGCTGAGTGGCAAACTTTCCTCCAGAGAGCAAATTCATTCAAAGACAAGAAGGCCCAAATGCCCAATCCTTCCTGTACATCATCCTGGACCCAGGATGATGGGTGAAAGCCAAACTAGATGACATACGGAGAAACCAGCGGCCGCAGCCAAAAGGGATCTGCTGATGTTCTTGGCAGAGCCCCATGCAAAGGTTGTGACCAAACATGGTAATCACTCCCTACATCCAGAGTGCTCAAGTCTTCACAGTTACTGTCTAGTTCTGTTAAGGGCACTGGGAGCAGTAGGTCCAGGCATCTGAAGTGGAGGAAAGTCCCCAGGTGTTTAGCACCAGCTCCAAGGGATGGAACACGTGTCCTGCTCCTTGGCATGGAGAATAGGCCTACAGAGAAGCATAGCTGGGCTAGGCAGTGGGAACTGAGCTGTGGGAGGTAAGGGTGGCCCTTGGCCTCCAAAGTGGAAAGGGAGGGTTGTGGCTAGGGTAGCAGTCAGAGCCAGGGGCTGCAGAGGCCAGCCACTGAGGCAGTACTTACTGCCTTGCCCAAGGAACTCAGAGGGTAGGCCAGAGAAGAGTAAACATAATTCTAGCTGCCAGAAAGCATGCTGCTGGAGGTGGAGGCCTCTTACTTCCCTCACTAAGCAGGCTCTAGTAAGCAAACAGAAAGGGGCCACAGCTTTTAGCATGCGTCTGGACCCACAGGAGAATCTGTAGTCCAATTTGAATTTAGGCTCCTTGGGTATAGGGGAGGGGGATTTCCTGCCTAGGGCCGAACATATCACCATCTGCCCTCAACAAAGCACAGCCAACAAATCACTATGAGCATAGACATTTACTTCCACACTTATGAGGAGACTGCAAAAAGTCTCCTCAAAGTGACTCTTTAACACACCTGGGCAGCCAGGTACCTAGACAAGCCAAGAGAATCATCAGCACAGAACAAGCACACCAACCTACCACGGAGAAATTGGCAAAGCTCAAACACAAAAATTAAAAGTAAATATGGTCTTCATAAAAATTATTTTTTTAACATATCCAGCATGCAAGGACAGGGTCCTAGGTAAGAGACACACTGGAAATGGGATTGCTAAACTTTAGATCCCACAAGGAAAAAAAAAGATGGAGTCTGGAGTCAAGCGAATCACAGGACCCGTCTGAAGAAACACTTGGAAAAGCATGGGGGAAGTAAGAGCAGGGGCCAAAGACAGGGGAGAGAGAAGGCAGCAGGAAGGACTGAGTGATCAGTTAAAACACCATGGGAAATTTTCTCAGGGCAGAGAGATGTGACTCATCAGACTGAAGTCCACAGAGGTAGCATGAGGCTGTGAACCTATGAAGCTCTGGGAAGACCTGTAAAGACCAAGGCCTTGGCCTAGGGCCTTAGTGATCTGGTAGAGGGCCTAGACCAGGTGAATTGGCTGGGAAGATATGACATTTAACCTCCTTTCTTCTGGGAAAAGAGAAATAAGTTCCTGTGAAACCAGGTGACAGTTGATCTGACCTATGGCAAATGGGAGAGTCATGGTAGGGGGCAGTGCATGTCAGAGGAGCCAGAAGGGTCACAGAGAACATCACATACTTGGGGTCAGCGCCAGGAGTTTCCTTGGATCTCTTTGCCATGATAAAGAAGCACAGTTGGCCTGGGTCCTGACGTAGTATCAGAGCACCTGCCTGGTATGCACGAGACCCCGATTAATCCCAACTACCACAAAAAAAAAAAATTAAGAAAAGGAAGAAAACAGAAAGAAAATGGAAGAGAAAAAAGAAAAGAGAAAAGAAGCAAAACAAAGCAGAAGAAACTCACTTGCAAGAAGACACCTTGGAGAGATGGGTAAGGAGGGGCATACACCACTGTAAACAGCCCAGACCTGTCTGTTCAGGACTCTGTCACCACACACGCTCAGCCTTCCTCACAATGACTTCTGAAAGCCAGGTGTGTCCAGCCATGTCTCTCAGAACCTCCATAAACAGCTAATCCGAGAGAGGCTTTCCTCACTCGGGGATGAGTCACAATTAGAAAGGAGATGGCATGACATCTGCACAAGAATAGGATCAACAAAGGAAGGAAGGTTTCCTGCAAGCTTCAGGGGAGAGAAGCTACCAACAGCGCTACCTACTTTGAAGCAGAGCAACAACAAACAGGGCCCAATAACACTAAAAGTGCAGTAGTGGCATGAGTGCCTTGGCTGTAACCAACACACTCTGATTAGAGGTAAGTCTCACTCAGCCAGAGGGAAGTCACTGAGGCCTTATGCCTCCACAGGCAGAGGTCCTCACCCCTCCTCAGGGAGACTTCTCTTTGCAACATACAGAGATCATTACAGAAAAGCACAACCAATGAAAATACAGATTTGTGGAACCAAGTCCCAACAAATAGATCTACAGTACAACTTTGGTACCTAAGGCTCAGGGATCAGAAGAGGGATCAGAAAGATTCTAAGAGCCGGGGGATCAGGGAGTTTGGGGCAAGATCCTGCCTAGTGATATCAGAAACTAAGCCCATAAAGTCTCACCAACATGACTGCTTAAACACAAGCCATTAACATCTTATTAATATGCTAACGTTGACAAGGAAAGTCCAGGAGGCCTCAAACCCACACAGAGAACTACAGGCACCTAAAGAAGGAGAGCTGGAGAAATAGTCTTCCCCAGGGAAGAGCACATCAATTGCTTATCCAACAGCAAACAGTCATCCCTGAAAACAAACGTACATTATATAGATGGCATATATATCACATATACATATATGTAACAACAGCTAATTAAAAAAACAGGTCATTAATTTAAAAGCAAGCAAGGAGGGGCACATGGGAGGGGTTGGATGGAGGAAAATTATGTAATTATATTGTAATCTCAAGAAATAAGTTAAAGAATTAAAATGAAAGGAGAAACAACACGGGAAAAATAACAGGTGCAGAGACAGAAAAAGCCAGGAGAGAAAGCCAGACACACACTCCTGGAACAAAGAAACGCCTCCATACGAGGCACAGCCAACAAGGGCACACAAACATGCTGTGAAATCCTTTGAAGAAAAGCAACCATACCCAGAAAACGTGGCGCAAGATCTGACAGCAAAGCCAAGGGCAAGTTCAGCCTTTCTGCAGTGTGTGTTCTGAGTGAGCGCAACTCCTTGCTGAAATAAAACAGCATACTTAGTCTCTTTTTAAAATAATTACCAGAATACTCGAAAGATAGAAAACCACCCACAATAGCCCCTGCATTCTCTTACATTTGCTGTTTTCCTCCTCATGCAACCTCACGCACACAGCCATGGACTCATTTTCATGATCTGCAAAACTGCTTTTGTGAGGCTGCCGTACAAATGGAATCACGGAGTCTTCGTGTCTGGCTCCAGTCCCTCGCTGTGGGGCCTTCGAGCTTCGTCTTTGTTGATTCAGACACGCTTAATCTTGAAGCAAGGGAAACACCTGCAGGTGACCCAGCTGGGAACACTGACGAAGTGACACAGCAAGTAATCATGGGAACATGTCAACCAGCCCTGTAATTGTATAAGATTGGCTCAACTGCAGCCATAGCAGTACCTGATAGAGCTAACAGTGACAGTGGTGCGGGTAAATAGATGAACATGCTGGAGACTGAGTGTTCTAGCTTGATTTTTGTTGCTGTGATATAACACTGACTGGAACCAACTTGGATTAGAAAAGATTAATTTCAATTTACAGGTTATAATCCACCATCTAGGGACACCAAGTCAGGAGGAAAAAGCTTGTGTGTATGTGTGTGTGTGTGTGTGTGTGTGTGTGTCCATGTGTGTTGCTAGGTTAGAACCCAGGACCTCATATGCACACATAAATTTTGATTCCTAAGCTATATCCTTCACAGTTTTTTTCCCAACGTGCTCAGATACCCAGCCAATTCCCCAAATCCTTAGTTTCATACCACCCCATTCCTTCCTCTTCTGGAACAAGCAGACACTCTGTTTTAGGTGTTTGAATGCTGGGCTTTGCCCACTTGGCTGCAGGACCTTTAGGCACTAGGTAGAAGAGCATCTTGGTTTATCTGAGGAAGGTGATGGCGGGGCCCTGTTTCCTGTTCTGTGAGGTTTTACACAGGCTGCCCAGACTCAGGAACTCAAAAAAAGCTGCAGGCACTACGCATCCATAGGTTGTTGTTGGATTGTTACATAACTGATTGGAGGATTTTGTTTCAAAAGTTCAGAATAAAGCCAAAGCTGTTCAGCATATAAAATAATGAAGTAGACATGGTTTTGTGTGTTGGTAGACAAAGAACATAATCTGATATAAAGTTTTAAGCTTAGATCTAAAGAAGTACAGTATATAAAATTAATCTTTAACTTGGAAGCATAATGATTTTTTCAAGAATTTTTCCTGTTTTTTTTTGTTTTGTTTTGTTTTGTTTTTCTGTTTAAATGGCTACCTCCTTAAACTAAGCATGATGGTACATGCCTGGAATCCTAGCACTTGAGAGGCTAAGGCAGGAGGATGAAAAGTTTGAGTCTAGCTTGTGCTACAAAGAGAGACTCTGTTTAAAAAAATCCTCTTTAATGGAGGAAAAATATTCTCTTAAAAATGAATCCAAGTGCCAGGACTTATTCTGTGATGGTCCCTTGGTTATACTTTTCTCGAAACAGGATTTTTGTGTCCTACAACAATGAGCTGCCTGATAGATCTCCTGCTGCAATAGTGCCATCATGTCAGGTGACCAACACTTTTAAGAGATGGATTTAGGGCCTACTCGATGAGCTGGAACCCATGTCTGACAAGGCAAGAGTGGCCAAGAATCTGAGACTACACCGGCCATGGCATCTTTATTTTGCTAAGGCAGCATAGCAATACAATGACTACTGATGACATATTGCTATACCTGTAGATCAATGTATTGCTTAATCCTCATCAGAGAAGTTTCTTCTTGCAGTAGATGAGAATTAACAGAGACCCACAGCTGGTCAATGTGCAGTGAGCAAGAGGGACTCGGGAGCACCCAGCCTAGATGGAATGTATTTATCATGGCCTGTATTACCACTCAGGGCAGTGGGGTCTAGCCAGAAAGACTGTAAAAGCCAGAGTAGATGACTCCAAGGAAATAGCATCTTCCGGAGGCAACTGGACTGATACACAATAAAGTCACAGAGATTGTGACAGGTTCACAAGGGGAAATGGATGCGAAGTTCCACCCCTAGCCAAGAAGCTATTTGCAATTGATTTCTGCAGGGAAAGGGGATGTCCTTTTTCTTTAATGGAATGTCACTGGGTATATCAACCTACTCCAGGAGTACTTAGTAACACAAAACAGGCTCTGAGGTTTTGTGGGGTGTGTGTGCATATGTGGGTGGGCGGTGATAGTGTGGTGTGTGTGCACTTTTGTTTAATTTTGGTATTTTTTTTGTCTTATTGTTTGTTCTTATTTTCATTTTTGTGTTTTGTTTATTTTTTTGATGAGGGGAAAAGGAACATAAATCTGGACAAGTGGGGAAAAGGGGAGGATCTGGAAGGAGGGAAAAAAATACGAACAAAATCTATTGTATGAAAAAATAATAAAAATGAGAAAGAAGAACAACAAAACAAGTAAACAAACAAAAGCAGGACTTCTGTTCAATAAATGCTAAAAGTTTTACTCCACTTTGGGGTCCAGGACTTCAGGCTACAGGCACGGTTCCAGGTGACTTCCTGCACACCCCCAAACTGCTCCTGTTTCAAAGCTGACAGCTTCACATTTCGCCAACCCCTTCAATGTCTGGCTCCTGGTTAGTCCGTCCTGGAACCAACCACAAAGTGTCTCTTGGAACTTGACAATTGAGCACACTCATGACTCAACGAACCTGCTGGACCATCTTTCAGCAGCCTGGTTTATCTGTGTTGCTGAGTGGCAGTAACACAGCAGGATTAGATGACGGCCAAGGAGGTGCTCCTCAGGCCCACGTCCATCTGAGACGGCTGACATTACTTCGGTACCCTGTGCCCAGCCTCTGTCCGGCCCAGCATCTTCCCTGCACTCTGAACATCCCTCAACTTCCTACTCCTCTGCCAGAATGAGGCGAGAATCCTAATCAGCAAGCTTAGGGCCTGGAAGGCACCTGCTTACTGTGAGCTGAAGGGCTTTGTCCTCTTTTCCAGTAGGCAACAAGGGCTTTCTGCTCTCTTGAATGGACTTGGGGGTGGACGTGGCTACCAAGGTGTGATCCTCCACAGGGACTGGACGCCAGATGGCCTGTCAGCAGCAATCAGCTCCAACTCACTGGAGTGCAGCAGCATGTAATTAAAAAGAACAGCAGGCTCTGGCCAGCAGCACTGGGACCAAGCATTTGGGGTGGGGTGGGTAGTGGTGGAGGATATCCTTAGACCAGGCGTTTTTAGAGACGCTCTGTGCTGTGTAAAAATAGTGCTGGACTGGCCACATGAAGCTCTTTGATGTGCTTTCTTCTAGCAGGGAGGCATGTGAGTTAACAATGGTGTGTGTGTATGTATGTATGTATGTACATATGCACATATGTGGGTGTGAGCAGTGATATGCTCTTTCTGTGTGTCTCTGTCTCACTCTTGTTCTTGAGACGGGGCCTTGTTCTGTCATCCAGGCATACTTAGAATTCAAAACACAGCCTCGGATGGCCTCAAACATGTGGCAGCCCTCCTCCTTCAGCCTCCCAAATACTGAGTGAGCCACCAACTCAAGGTCTACCCTCTTCTTTTAAGGAATGGTGGCATGGTGAGCTCTGAAGGGAGAACAAGCTGTGGACAGCCTGCCAGGGTGTCTCGGGAAACTGCCTTTAGAGCCTCGTGGGGCTCGGCACTCGGGCCAGCAGGGAGTGAGAGCTGGGCTGCAGGTGTAGCGGATGCTGCGGGGCTTGCAGGCCTGCATTAGCATTCCTAGGTTTCAGCCCATTCTGTTTTCCGAAGCGGGCTCTTCATGGTCGCGACACCAGTGTGCGGTGTTAAAAACAGGCAAAGGAAAGGTTTGATGTTTGGTGTTCAGAGCAAACAAAGTGCATCAGCGGAGGCAGGATGTCCCTTCTGCTGCACCCACACCGAGAGATCGTCTAAGATGCCTGACTAGCTGGCATGGCGATCATTTGGTGTTGGTCCTCAGCCCTGCCATATTGTCATTCTGACAGTCAGCCGGATGCAGACTCTCAGTTATTTGAGAAAAAAAACAAACAAACAAACAACAAAAACCCACACTGGAGCATCAATAGTCTTAATGAGATAAGTGCTCTCTATGACAGCGTAGCCTATGACTAGAAAATAACTATATTCACTCACTAAGCCTGGAGAGAGACATGTAAAGTAACTAAACTCATACAAACTAGGTCAGGCAGTGAAACACACTGGAGGGTAAAGGAGTAACATGGACAGGGTGGTGTCAGCAGTAAATCAAACCTCTGACAGGGGTCATTGTATCCGAGTCCTAATGGGAAAAGGGACATTGATGTACAGTTACGTGGGGACATCACTTTCACAGACGGCTGTGAATGACAAAGTCCTTGGGCTGGAGAGAATCTACTCTGCTAAAGGAATGCCAAAGAGCCACATAGGCCTGGAACAGTGAGAAGGGGCCTAGGGCAGGGAGGCTGGAAGAGCAGCGGGTGCTCACACAGCATCCATTTATGTGTGGGGGACAGTCCAGGGTCTTTGCAGAGGACGTACGCTGCTGTGGGACATTAATATCCTGCCATCCCATATGATGTGAGTCTGACCTTAGCAAAAGTTGTGGAGACCCAGCTGAACCTGGAAGCCGCCTGCTGCTGTCAACACTTAAACATGGCACTTAGCTCAAGGCCTGTCTTTTCCTTAGGTCCTCTTCTCAGGCCATCTTTCCATCCTTCTGTCCCGGCTGGCTCAAGTTGCCCATCTTGTGGACACAAGGCACGACTCTTGCTTCAGAAGATATATGACAGTTTATTCTTTACCAAATGTGAATAGCCACGATGCAGGAAAATTGACTCAGGTTGCTCCAAATCCTACGCTGCACTGGGGAAGCGGCTATGCGAAGTTTTTGTGGTTGTAGACTAAAAGACGGTTGTAAGTCAAGGCTTTTGAGAGACACACTAGTGGGAGCACCAGATAGGTAATTTACAGCAAAGCAGGGCCATTTCTGCTAGAGACCTCAGATGCTGTCTGGTGACACTGTTGGCCTTCAGGCTAGCAGAAGCTAGCCCTCTGCTAAAGCCTTAACCTGTGGGTTGGGAGGATGTCAGGCACAGACAGGGTGCTAAATAGCTCTTATGGGAGCTAAGGGAAGCCCCCAAATAATTCTGGCTCTAGATCTACAACCTTGTAACTCTCCACAGCCTCCGAGTTCTAATCAGCCCATCGATCTGAAGTATCTTCAATGCCGGTATGGCTGTCCATGGTACAGTGTATGTGAACCAACTCAGCTCTGTGGACAATCGGGGCGAGAACATCAGGGGAGTGCCCGAGGCTAGGCTCAGAGCACAGCAGAGCTGAAAGCGCATGTGTTCTGTTTCCAAGAGGAAGGCGCCGCTGTCTGTCAGTCCATATTCAACCCAGGCAGATTCATGGAGAACTGTAAGATGGAATCAGTCCACACTCACCTCCACCCTGTAAAACTCAAGAAGGGGTTAACAGCCCCAGATCAGTGGGTCCCAGACCTTTGGCGCCTCTCAGTGCCTCTGTTGGCTGACCTGTTTGGGGCTCAGCTTCCCAAACTGTGGGTCATGGCCTGTGACTGAATGCGCTGAATGTGCAGTTGTGGCAATAATAAAATGTTTCTAAACATACAGCAGCAAAAATGAATCCGGAGTCAAATATGTGACAGATGTGGGGTGTTTTCTGTGAGCACGTGCTTGTGTCGTATTGTGTGATGTAGCTGCAGCCTTGGTGCAGAACGCACAGCACTGTATACGGAGCTTCCCACCAGGCCACACGGCATGGAAACGTAGTGCTTGAATCACACGAGCTCAGGATCCAGACTGTTGCTGTGTTCTCATTGTGTGCGCAAAGTTCTGTGCTCATATAGGGAAATAACGGTCTAGTTATAGAGAACAGGCTCGGTATGCCCCCACAGCCATTCCTCAACGCGTAGCAAATTAGCACGTTTTTGGATCATGTTCTATTGGAATGTTTGGTTTTAAAAATTGCTGCCTGCTCAGGCTGGAGGGATGACTCGGTGGTTAAGAGCATTTGCTGCTCTTCCAGAGGGTCCAGGTTCGATTCCTAACATCCACATGGTAGCTAGAGACTGTGACTCCAGTTCCAGGGGACCTGTTATTCTCCTCTCTGGTCTTCTTGAGCCCTGCACATACATTGTGCACATACATACAGACAGGCACACACACACACACACACACACACACACACATACACACACACACACACACACACACACACACACACACAATAAGAAAAACTTTTCTTGTTCAAGCCCACTATGGAGACTCATGCCCTGTAAAGGCAGAGGCAGGTGGATCTCTATGAGTTTGAGACCAGCTTTGAGACCTGCATATTCCAGGTCAACTAGGAACATACATAGTAAAACCCTGTCTCAAACAATAAAAGATTTGGGGTGGGGGCGTTAGGTAGGTCAGAGGTTGAGAGCGGTGCTGCTCCTGCACCCTGGTTCAGTTCCTATAGCACCCACAGAGTGGCTCACAACCATCTATAACTCTAACTGCAGGTTGATCTGTGGGCGCTAGCACGGAACACCCACACACGACACATAAGCACACACCAATACAAGTGAAAATAATCAGGCAAATCTTAAAAAGTTTCCACTTGAGTTGCTGATCTGAAATTCATTAAGAAATTATGAAATGAATTTTGGTCTTGGATTAGAACAAAATTTTTAACAATTTCTGAAATAATTCTGAAATTATTTCTGCCACCTTATACTGCATATTTACACAAAGTAATGCCCTAAGCACTGCTGATTCTAAGATCAAAATATTTACCTACTCAGAGAGGCACTGAAGGTGCTCTACAAGCATCCAAATTTGTATCAAATATTCTGTCAAGGTTTAACTCTTTATGTAAAAATGAAGAAGCACATTGTTAGCATCTCATTAGCATGCAAACTTGTTCTTTATCTTTAATAAATGATAACATGACATGTATACCAAAAAGACCATTTTAAGATAAGCTTCTTTATGATTTATTGTCAGTATGTTTGATATGTGTATCTGTTTCATACACCTATATACCTGGCATTGCGTAAAATTCTCAAGTGAAAGGGGATAGCAAGTGTTAAAACTCAAGAAGCCGTGATCTGGAGGGACACTTCAGGCTCATTCACCAGAGCACGGCAGGAAGTGAATGCAACTCCTTCAGAGAGAGTAAAACACATTTTGCAAGAACCTAGAGGACTCTAGCCAGCAGGCATACTTCCTATGAGGCAGCGGCTGGGACACCCTTCTAACAAGGGCTTCCTCCCCCCCCCACTCCTGCACTCACTCTCAGTGCTCTCTCTCCTCCCAGAAAATTTCTTTGGAGTATTTGAAAGGGACAAACAAAAGGGGCTTAAGCATGCAGACACCTTAGGAGACCAGCCCCCTTCCCTCCTCTCCCAGCCAGGGCAGAAGGTGTCTAACCAGCAAACAGCCCCAGAGCCTCATCCTGACCCCCCACAGGAGCCTGCATGCCCCACTACACACGCCTTGTTTTAGGAGAGTGTGAAGGGCCTGTCTCCTCCTGTAAACTGCCAGGCCCAGGCTGCATCCTCAGACTCTCACCTCCTGAGAGCCAGAGGCTGGTCCTCAGGGGCAGTGCTGTGCCCCTGCCTACTCGAAGGCTCCCTACTCCTGACTGTCCACAGCTATGGTAGTTTTAAAATCTAAGTGGCTGAGGGCAGGCTCAGAGACCAGGATGAGCAGAGCAAACTGTGAGGAGCACATAGCTATAGAGCGTCTGCCACAGTAGACATCAGCGGCCTCAAGAACACAAGCTGTGTGATTCTCAGACCTCTCAATAGAACGCAATTCAACTTTAAAACAACAGCTCCGTCTAACCATCGGCTCACAGACTTCCAGCAACTTAAGGACTGTGTCTCATGAGCGTGAACTTCAGCATGCCTAGGATTCACAATCAAGTCTTGAAATCCCTGTTTAAAAATCAAAGCAATCCTGAGTGTGCTGTCCCAGAAACAGAAAGACACACACGGTATATACTCACTCATATAGACATATAATATGGGATAAACCTACTAAAATCTGTACATCTAAAGAAACTAATCAAGAGGGAGGACTCTGACTAAAATGCTCAATCCCCATCCCAAAAAGCAAAGAGGATGGACATCAGAAGAAGAAAACAGGAAACAAGTTAGGAACCTGCCACAGAGGGCCTCTGAAAGGCTCTGCCCTGCAGACTATCAAAGCAGAGGCTGAGACTTAGGGCCAACTGTTGGGCCGAATGCATGGAATCTTATGAAAGAAGTGGGAAATAGTAAGATCTGGAGGGGACAGGAACCCCACAAGGAGAGCAACAGAACCAGAAAATTTGAACACAGGGGACTTCCCAGAGACTCATACTCCAACCAAGTACCGTGCATGGAGATAACCTAGAACCCCTGCACAGATGTAGCCCATGGCAGTTCAGTGTCCAAGTGGGTTCCATAGTAATGGGAAGAGGGACTGCCTCTGACATGAACCTGATTGGCCTGCTCTTTGATCACCTCCCCCTGGGGTGGGGGGAGCAGCCTTACCAGGCCATAGTAGAGGACAATGCAGCCACTCCTGATGAGATTTGATAGACTAAGATCAGAAGGAGGGAGAGGGGGACCTCCCCTATCAGTGGACTTGGGGAGGGGCATGCGTGAAGAAGGGGGAGAAAAGGTGGGATTAGGAAGGGAGGAGGGAGGGGTTAATGGGGGGATACAAAGTGAATAAAGTGTAACTAATAAAAAAGATTTACAAAAAAAGTCCTTTTGTAAAAGCAAATAAAGTGAACAATATCCTTGAAAAAAAAAATCAAAGCAAAGAAGGAGCTAGAGAGATCGCTTAGCACTTAAGACCGCTTGGCTGTTTGTCCAGCGTACCTGGGTTCGATTCCTAGCACCCACAAGACAGCTTCTACCTATCTGTAACTCCAGTTCTAGAGGACACAATGTCCTCCTCTGGCCTATCTGGGCACTGCAAGCAAATAGTACACACACATACATGTAGGCAAAACACAATTTTTTTAAAGGTATATTCTTAAAATTTAATAAAGCAGATTGCCCTGGTGAAGCTAGAACAGGCTGTAAAACATTAGACTGTTGGATGTTAGACTACTCAGTTCAACTTCCGAGTGTGCGCTGGGCTTCGGCGTCACTGTATCATCTGCCCTGTGGCCTAGGAGCATTCTGAATCAGGAAACAATGGGCTCCTTTCCTCCCATTGGGCCTGGAGACTGGTGTACTTACCTCTGTGGGCCAACATCTCACTGAGCACACTGTCAGTTAGTGCTAGAGCCTATGACTTCAGAATACCCTACAATCAGAGAGAGAGAGAGAGAGAGAGGGAGAGAGGGAGAGAGAGAGACAGGGAGACAGGGAGACAGGGAGACAGGGAGAGAGGCAGAGAGAGGGAGGGAGAGAGGGAGGGGCATGGGGACCCAGGCTATGCTATGCCAGGGAATCCCTGCCTTGGATTCCTCTAGCTGTGTCCTTATTCCTGGATTGCACCTGCAGTGAGCTCCTTGCAGTCCAACCAGCATGACACTCAGAGACCTTGAGTTTCTCCTGACCTCAGCCTGCCTCCCACCACACCAAGGGCTGGTTCTACAGAGGGCTGTGCCCTGCAAGGTGAGTAAACAAGGGGTCACACCCTTCCTGTGCAGAGGAGGTTTGGGTTCCCGCAGAGAGAGCTTGGTTTCTGAGGCTGCTGTAAGAAGGGGAGGCTGACAAGAGGCAACAGCTGCCTCCCTGCCGCCCTTTGCTCTGAGCACGTCAGTGTGTGAAAGACGTGGATTCCCATTCGGTTATAGACGTCCTGCGGACATCTCCCGTTTTCTCCTAGCAGGGACATCTTGCAGTCGCTTTTGGTATTAGAATGGTCCATGGCCCGCCGACGTTGCCTGCCACCCACGCATGCGTCTGTGTGTGTGTGTGTGTGTGTGTGTGTAATATATAAACATGGACGTGTGTAGGGACTGAGTATGTGTGTGAGTATATGTTAGCAAATGTGTGCTGAGTATAAGCATGTGGACCTGTGTGTACAGAGTATGTGAGCATGTAAGTTTGGGCATGCATGTACTGGGTATATGACCATGTGGGGTGAGCCTGTGTAAGTGCATATGTGCTGACTATGCAAATGTGTGTGTAAGCGTGTGTAAGCATGTGTGTGTGTTGATAATAGGAGTGTGTGTAAGCTTTTGTGTGCTGACTACGTGAGCACATACCTGTGAACACGTATCTGCACTAATGCAGTTCCGTCATGTATGTGGATTTCTGTCAAAAAGGAGGGTATCTCCAGACACTAAAGGGTCTCTTCCCTTTTTTTTTCTATCAGCCGCTGCTTCCTCTTTCACCAGCCCTGAGATCATGTGGGCCTCCATGTCTGTGGCTTTGTCATTGGAGAACGCTGGGCATGTCAAGCCCTCAGTGGCTGCCTGGGTGACTCTATGCCTAGATGAATTTCTTGTGCTTTCTGGGCGTTGCCCTACGCTGTGAGCCTTGGCGTGGCCAGCTTCATGTGCTTCCCACTGTCTGTCTGGCGTATGTTCACTGAAGGAATGTCAAAGGTCATTTGCAGCTTTTGCATTTAACCCTGTTTTGCGTGCCTAATGTCTTTTAAAAGACAGTTTCTCCCTGTAGATGGAGGGACAGATCATGGCGGTCCTTGTGGTATGAGGAAATGAGGTCCCAGCCGTCTTCCTAGCATACGGAGCAGTGGATTCTGGGATCACTCAGGGCTTTGCTGGCCATGGAAGGAGGCTTAGTCTGACAGGATAGCACTGCTCTGGGGAGATGAAACTGGTTGTACTGCCTCACTCACCTCTCCTGTGGCCTGTGTGAGGCCGATAAATGCTCCACGCTTAGCACATGGCAGCATTAGGGCAAGAGAGGCCACTCCTGGCTCTCACGGAAAAGATCCAGCACTGTCCCCGATGCTCTCACCATGGTCTGGGTCCCAGCTTACAGCCTGAGCTCTGCCTAACAGAGATTTGGGGATCATCTGGGGAGAAGAGGAATGCTCATCTCCAATGGGAAGACAAGAGAATTGGAGGAGTGTGAACAGACTGTGGCTAGACAGTGACCTTCTGTCACTTTTCGTATCCAAGTGCTCTAGCTTTGAGGGGGAAGCAGAATTTATCAGCTCCAGAGGCACCACCCAGCCGCCCACACTGGGAGCTTCACACGCTTCCTTGCTTGGTCCCAGAGAGTGAAGTCTGTGAGGTGTGTCCTCCTCAGCCAGCCAACCTCCACTCAGAGCAGAGCAGCCCAGGCTGAGGGAGGGGAAGGGATGTGTCAGGCTCCAGCATGGCTAGTGCTCTTCTAAGAACACAGGCTTGGATTCTACCACAGAGTGTCCACAGTGGCTGTGCACGGAATGTCTCTGCATGCCTATAGTCTCTTTCTACAGACCTCCTGTCCCTCTGAAGAGGGAAAACTCACTAGCACCCAGGGAACCACATGGGAGCAAGAACTGGGGCTGGGCCTGGCTGGGTGTCTCTGTTGTCTCACAGGCTGTCAGATCCTGAACACAGCCAAGAGCTTAGAAGGGATTTGTTAAGTAAAGAAGTTTCCAAAAAAAGCCAAGTGTATATAAACACATATAGAACCTTCAAGGAACCAGGAGAAGCAAAGAACCTTGTGCTGAATTGGTGGACATACAAGTATATTCTTGCCCATTTAAGAGTTTTTTTTTTCTTCTTTCTGTACAGCTGGATCCCTTGACCAGCCATTGATAACATCTTTTTTTTTTTTTTTTCCCTCTTGAATTCAGCAGCGTTCAGCAATAGTTTGGGACATTCCTTGCATTTATTGTTCTACCTCGGGCACCTTGGACAGGAAACACCTGCCTGTCTACCCAGGACTTCCTATAGCTCTGGAGTCCTTGCACTGCTTTAAGCTTGGGTGGGGCTCTGACAGGAAGTTCCTTTCCCAACCTCTATCATGCATTTTAAACTCCTTTGGGTAATTTCATAAAGAATTTAAATGGGATAAAAATACTTCCCGGCTGTTGTTAAGGAGGTAGGACATAAGGTCTAGTTAACTGCTCTTTTCAGCAATTTCAAAAGCTATTTGGCTAATTAGGGTAAAAATATCAAGCTAATTTCATTAAGATGGAAACCATATGGGCATCCCGAGAGAACGTTTTTTATGGCCACCATAGAGACATGCATACCATACCACAAGGGCTTGCCCTCGGTCACGAGTTCTGCTCCTCCCAGCTCAAGGCAAAGGCGCTGGCTTGTGGAAAGGTCTGTCTCAGGGAGCCAGGGCCTGCTGTGCTGATAATGTCTGCAGTTCAGTGCTCCGCACAGTGAAACTCGTTCTCACCGGCAGAGGCAGCCACAGCTGCAGCTGCTCCTGCAGCAGGTAGGCCCACTCAGTCATGGCGGTCCCACAGGGATCCGGGATGCTCTGTTTTCTCTCTGGGAGCTGAACAACCCGTTCACAGGGCTCTCCTAAGATGCATGTCAGATATTTACATTATGATTCACAACAGCAGCAAATTTACAGTTATGAAGTGGCAACAAAAATAATTTTATGGTTGGGGGTCACACAGCATGAGGAGCTGTATTAAAGAGATGCAGCCTTAGGAAGGTTGGGAACCACTGATTTAAAGCTGATTGGGGAGACCACTGATTGGGGAGACCAATGTTGTGTGATGACATTTTTGGGGGGAGACACAACACACACACACAACACACCCCTACTCACCCAAGATAGGGAGTCTACAACACACTAAAGTAGGTATACCTTCAAAGTCCAGCTTGGTGAACTATGGGTTTTATTGGGGTTACTTTTAGGGTTATGGGTGAGGGGTCACTTTCAGAAGCAGAAATGACTTAAAGACAGCGGTATCACCAAAGCCTGCCCTAGCAAGGATGACAGCTCACATTGATAACATCTTTTTTTTCCCCCTCTTGATTTCAGCAGCGTTCAGCAATAGTTTGGGACATTCCTTGCATTCATTGTTCTACCCGGGCTCACAAAGCTGAGAACTTGGAGCTTGCTGAGCAGTTTGCAGGCAGCTCAACAGGTAGAAAAGTTCCTTTCTATGTGAGTCTAAACCCCTTCCAAGCAGCTCTGCTGGTTTCTGCTTCTTGCAGTCCGCTTGTCTGGTCTCAGAGCCTTCCCTGCAGCTTGGCTCTATTCCTCTGAGACCGACCTTCAGCTTCATTTCTCACTCCAGCAGGGAGGGGTGCAGTGAGTCTGGTTGGTTTCAGGGACTTCCTGAGGCTATTTCGAGTTGTTTCCCTTCTTTTTAAGGTGCTTCCCTGCAGGATGGAATGTTTCAGTTTTGGAGAAAACTGCTATTCAACACCAAGGTCCACTCAGTTCTTTGGCCGGGTCCGGTAAGACAGGCCACAAAGTCGCCTATGCTTCACAAGGGGAAGGGGTCTATCCTGGGTATGACCGATGTGCTTGTCTGGTTAAGCACAGCAGAGAGTGAGCAGGGCAGCCTTGAGAGCTACCCCTGGTGTCCTTAGAGCCCCTTTGGGTTCTCCAGAGAGTCTTGTGACATATGTGTGTGGCACAAGGTTTTCCTCTAAGTTCTGTCATATGGTAAGGATGATGAACAGCAGATGCCAAGTTTGTAGAGGGGTCCAGGAACAGGACCCTGAGACACAGGTGCTTGGTTACTGGGATGCTTACGCGGTGGAGGCCTCTACCTGTTTCGGGTAGAACAAACCAAGAACCAGTCTATTATGTCACAAGCTGGCATAATAGCTTGTGCCCCAGCCTTGCTCAGTGCCATCTGTAGCCTAGGATGCATGGCATCTGGGTCTGCCTGGCACCCCTGGTGAGTATCATAGATCCCAACTCATGATGGCCAAGTGATGACCTTATGGCTATATGGCTCTACTAGGGCTGAGCCAGACTGAAGGCTGTTTTCTATACCATGCATCGTTCCCATGGCTGTTCGCTTCAGAGCCTGCAGATAGCATGCTTATCTGCCTTATAGCCTGAGCTGCCCACAGGGCTCTCTTCCATGTCCACCTCCAACTTCCTATATCCTTCTAGAGATGGCCAGAGAAGTGACTCCAATTTCACAACAAGCCTGCTGGCCTCAGGCCCTTCTTCACAGAGGAGAGCGGGAAGGAAACAACTGTTCATCCTTGTTTGTGAGGAATTTCCTGATGTCCCTGGGGCCTCTGGAAGGCCCAGCAAGCAGCCTTCTCGACTCTGTTAACTTGCTTCCAGATGCTCTGAGTGTGTCTCAGCAAAGCCTGGCTCTCTCCCCCAACCTGTCAACGTTTTGTTAACCAGTATCAACCCATGAATTAGGCTGAGGTAGTGCAGGACAGGGCTGTGAATGTGTGGAGACAAGCTATTCAGAGGCTGCAGACTGACTACAATTCCCTCCAGAGCAGGGAGAGGAGAAACAGCTCATGGCAGCCTGGGCAGGAGATCTGTCCTGGTAGCAGAGCTGCAGCAGGATGGCTAGTGGCTTGAGTCTGTGGTGATTTCTTGTTCCCCTTCAAAATCTCCCTGGCTCCTCGGGAACATGTCTGCTGGAATGCATCGTCCTGGGGGCAGCACTGGTGTCTGTTTTGGGATGTTACCACCTTTTACCTTCCATCCTGATACTCTGATTGGCCTTCCCAGCAGGGGTAGCTCTTGGTCGACATGCTGAAGGCTTGTATGGTGTTTGTTTACACAAACTTCACATTCTGCCCAATGACACCTTCATGAAGATGAGTGTGCACTTGGTCCACTGTGAGCCAATCCTGTGCAAGGATAGGGTGTTTTTTCTTTTTCTTTCTTTTTCTTTTTTTCTTTTGGCTTCACAAGGCCACATTTCACAGAAGCATAGTGACCTTGGGATCAGAAGCTCTAGCTGTCGAGGAAAGGTCTGACCGTCCTGGCCTGTGCAGTGTATTTCTGTTTCTAGTAGCTACCAAATAGCAGCGAGCAGCTTTCGTGTCACACTTTTCTTTCAGTTGGTGTGTCAAGGATCTAGCTTCCTGTCTCCACAGCCAATGCCAGTTCGGGTTTCAGGCCTCCCGAAGGCAGTGTGCTCTTCCCACAGGTCTCCTTCCCAGCTTTCACTGCCCAGGGAAGGGCCTCCCTCAAGCCCACTGCTGAGGCTGCCACCACGCCCCACCCACCTGGCCCAAGTCTGTGGCAGACGCCTCTGCCGCTGCTACAGGGAGCAGAGGAGCCTGGAGCTCTTGCCCTTCGGAAAGCTGGGAGTTAGCCCAGCTGCAGGAAAAACTTAGTGGAAAGATCAGGACAGGACCACACAGTATCGCTTCTGAGACCCAGCAATTCCACAAATTGCCAGTAAGTCTCGGGTATGAAGGTCCTGAGATGCTAATTTCTCCGAAGGATGGCCAGGTGTCACTTCTTTTAGTCGCTGAAGCTGGGGTCCAGAAGAACTCTTTTTCCTTTCATAGCTTTTGTTTGAATATAGCTTTTAAAATTTTAAGTGCGAGTCGGTCTCATGGGGCCTGGCAGTTAAAACTGAGATCGAAACTCAGTACCCTCTCTTTGTCCCAGGTCCAGAGGGACGAGACCACTAGTGAGGACCAAAAGAACAAGGACCGCTTCTGGTGCCCTCGGTAGAGTCCCTTCCGATCCCGCCTTAGAGTCCGACTCCGCCCCCTTACAGACCCGACCAATGGGATACAGCATTTGGCAGTGGGCGGAGTCGCACTTCCCCACCCCATGCAGAGCCTTAGCCAATGAAGATCGGGGGTCTGGCAGAGGAAGGCGCCCACCTCCCCGCCCCCGAGCTCTGCCAATGGAAGGGCGCGAGGCGGTGTACCCGGGCAGAGCGCGGACCGCAGCGCGCGGGGCTCCGGGGGCATCCGCCGCTCGGCTCCGTCTGCGGCCCTCGTCCGCCCGTCCTGCGCCCTTCCTGCGGCCGCGCTGCCCAGCCCTCGCGCGTCGGCGAGGTCGACCAGCAGCATGGCGGTGGAGGAAGAGGGGCTGCGGGTCTTCCAGAGCGTGAGGATCAAGATCGGTGAGAACCGTGCTGGCGTGGGCAGCTCCCCAGACCCTTGCTCCTGGGATCTGGCCCGGTTGGCCCGGCTCCTCATGCTTCCCGGCCCAGACGGCCGGTTCTCCGTGGTTCTGCGGGGGAGGCGGGACCTGCATCAAGGGGCGACTGTTTGTGTGCGTGAGCGCGGGTGGCTGCCTGCGTGTGTCCGTGTGCGCAGGACCACTCCGGTCTCGGCTGCCGGAGTTTCCATGCATGAGCACGCGCCGATCCGTCTGGGTGCCCCCTCTTCAGGGATCTACTGATGTCAGTCTCCCGGTGTCCCCTTCACAATTGTGCGCAGAAACTTCCTTCCCAAGGAGGGGGCGCCCCTTCACCCTCTCGGCTGTGCGGTGCTGCAGGCTTCGAGGCCGTGCGCGCGCTTGTGAGTGTGTGTGTGTGTGTGTGTGTGTGTGTGTGTGTGTCTGCGCGGTGCAGGCGTGGTGATGGAGCCGCCAGCACCTCCCCCTCCTTTCATTGAGAACTGGCCGTGGGAGCTGTGGCCCACAGGCCTGGCATTCAGGCTGCGCTAGGCTGGTCCGGACTTCGGCAGCAACGCTGGGGGCAGGGAGCGAAGCAGAGCTTGGAGTGTTCTGAAGAGGACTTCCTGATTTTTTTTTTTTCAACTTGAAGATTTTGCCTTTCCCAGTCATTGGGTGTTTTTTTGTTTGTTTGTTTTTTATTTTTTATAATCTTGTGAATGATGGGTGAGCCTACTTCCTTACAGTGGTTTTCTGAAGTGACCGTTACACATCAAATCATTAACGCATTGGGCAAGGCCAGTTTTCTTGGAAGGAATTCTGGGTCCTAGCGCGCTCTTCCTGCAGTCTTTCCCCTCTGAACTGCGCCCCACATTACTGGCCCGTTCCCATGTGAAAAGGCCCCTAGTGGGTGGCAACAGTCACAGCCCCAACCCAACCCCGAGTGTCAGTTGTTGATGACATCCGATGCTGTCTGAGGAATGCCAGCTACTCGCAATCAGCGTGTTGCTTCCTGTCTGCTTTATTTTGATTTTGAATCATCGCCGAGACAGTTTGATCTTTGATTCAGAAGTGCTGCAGATAGCATGTGGTGCCTGGGCTGGAGCAGAGGGCATGGGAGGGCTTTCTCTTGCTTTTGTGCCTGGAATTGCTGTCAGTTTCTATCTGCGAAAGAGGCTGCCTTCCGTCCTCTGTGGGCAAGCAAAGACCACTTGTGTGAGAGTGGCCAGCTTCAGTTCCCTTCAGCTAAGATCATCTCACCAAGTGAGTCCACCCGGCTCCAGGGCTGCCGTGCCCCTCTACTCAAGGAGGGGGAGGTTGATGTGGAATACTCCTTGGGGAGAATCAGGGTCTTCAGGGCAGTTGGTAACAGGGGTCCAAGACTTTCCTGTTCAACACCGTGTGCCTAGCTCTAGTCCTACCATTGGCTGCTGTGCACACAGGGAAGGGTTTTCGTTCCAGTCAAACAAAGAGGATTTCTTTTCCAGAATGGCATAGTAAATAAGACAAGAGGAAAGGAAAGGCTCCGATACCTAAGACAACAGCCCAACCTGTCTGCCAGAGTGAGGTCTTCCCTAGAGGAGCAGCAGTGGGGACGAGTCATAAGGTCTCCCCTCAGTTGCTACGCCTTGAATAAGGGTCTGACTGGAGCCTTCGTTGCCTCTCACTGCCTAGGGGGCTGGGCAACACTCAAATGTTTAGGATGGTGGCGGTGAGGTTGTGTAGAGGTATCCAGGCTCCCACTGCCTCCCTAAACGTGCCCTGTCTCCAAGGGGCTCATCTTTCCTCATCATTTTTCTCGAAGGTCCAGCAGGGCTGGTCAGGAGGGATGGCTGTGTGCTCCCAGATGGAGTATGCGGGGCACACAGCTCTGCATATAGATCTTGTCCGCTGCTTCTGAGCCCAGATGTGGCTGTGTTGGGTTAGCCTTTTGGAGCCCAGGAAACAGCTGTTGGCGACTGGTTTGGGTTTGGTGATGCCTAGCTGCCCTGCTTGTCGATACCCCTGGGGTCCCCAGGGAAATCCCATCGGGGAAAAATGGGACTCCAAGCAAGGTGGGTGGTATGCAGGGCCCCCAGAGTGTTGGCTGACTGGGTTTCCGTTTGCAGTTCTGGTTTGTGGTCAGGTCACTCTAAGATTTGCATCTGCCTGAGTGTCACTGGCTGTGACAGCGTAGTTGACTTGAGGGCAGAAGTGTTGACCCACTGAAGCACATTGGCTTCCTGCAAGCCTGCTGGTGACTTACGGAGTGACCCAGATGTGTCTCTTTCTTGTCACAGCCATTTCCCCATCTGAATAAAGCAGGAGTCCATGTGGGCTGCACCCGGTGGGGACGCACAAGGCTCTGATCTGTCCTAGCCAGTACCCTCCCCCACCCCGAGAAGGAAGGAGAGACAACTGCCCCTCAGATCACACAGACAAACGCCAGGATCACTGTTGTTGCTAAGAACTTAGGGAAGAGGATAATGTTAGGAGGTTTGGCCTATACTTCTTGGGTTTTAGAACATAAGATGGTACTTGGTTCATCAGAAATGAATCTCTCTGTTTTTCTTCCTCTTTCTCATTCTATCTACACTTTGCTTATACAGAAGAAAAAGCCACATGAAAGTGAAGCATCTTAATAATGGTAATTAAAAAACCATTTCAAGTCTTGTCTAGAAGAATGTGCTGCTTCTCCGTTTCAATTTTGCACGGTCATTTGGACGTGTTCTTCCGTGCACTTAGAATCTTAAGTGTCTTTGGTAACAATTACTGCTTTGTTACAGCCATCTTCAGCCATCACATGTGACTGACCCATGCTTCCTTGAGGCTGCTGTATTGAGGAAGTATGTAGCCCAACTCTCTAGAGCCGGTGCTGGCCTGTGATTGGGCGAATAGCTGTGGCCAGAGCTCATCTGCCCAGCAATGCTATTTTGGGCTTGGTGTTCCCTAGGGCTGTGATATAGCTTTACTTGCCAGACATGTTTTTCTTTTGCATAATATTTATTACTTGTTTTAAAACTGCTCTCTTGGTAAAAATGTTGAGTGCATAGAGGTAATTATCATCTGTCAAGTAATAAATAAAAATGTAACACTCTGGCTTTGCGTTCCCAGACCAGAAATGTTCTCTTGCACTATTATGGATGGCTTTGTTCACCTTCTTTCCATTGAGCTCCTTTTGAGCTCCCTGGGTCCCTAGGAAGCCAGGCTCTGTTTCCTGCTTTTCCGCTGTGCTCTTGGTGACTCCAGTCTTTCTGCCTGGGTATCACAGCAGCCACTCTGCACCCTCGCCAAGGCTCCGTGTTCTTGCTCTGAGCTTAGAACGTGACTGTGGAGAAGTGCAGTGGCAAACGGAGCATACAGATGGTAGCTCCTCCCATCCAGCAGGCTTGGGTGGCTGTGGACCAGGGCTTCTCTCTGGCCTTCAGGGCTCTCCCTCACTGCTCTCTCCTGCCTTTCTGCTGATAACAACATCTAACCAGAAGCAGGAGGAACCAGTGAAATGAGGATGGGCAGAAGTGAAAGATGGGAGCAAGCAGGGTGTGTCTGGCTGGTCAGCTAGGCAGCAAGTGACAAAGCCCTAGATTAGGGGCTGGAAGCTCAGGGCTCCAGTTAGCTCACTGAGCAAAGCTGCCATCTTCACCGGCCACAGTGTGTTGACACCAGGGCTACTGTGGGCCACAGCAGACCATGGACCTGCAGGGGGCAGTTGTGCTTTATGGGTTAACCCAGTTGTCATGGGCTGGGCAAGACTGGGTTCAGAGAGAAGAGGTGTTGTGTTTTGTGAGTCATAGCAGTAGCCTTTGTGATACAGTAGTTTCAGGGCCTGCGTTTAAGAACATACCTTGTGGGCCAAATGTGGTCCTTGGCATGAGAGATTCTCCTGAGCTCTCTCATGCTAAAATTAACTTGGGTATTCCATTAACCGAGCTCAGATCAGCTGCCTGTGCTATTTTTAACTGCCCGGAACCACTGTGCAGATCTAGGCTGACCTGTGGAAGCCAGGAAAGCTCAGTTGGCCGGCTTCATCCTGCTGTTCCAGGTGTGGCCTGCTGGGGTGTTGGGTTTGCTCTGCCCATGGTGGCTAGAGAGATGCAGATTTCAAGTGAGGGGCTTGTGTACATTTGTCGCATTAATTTTAAAGATTTAATTTTGCTATCTATTTGTGTGTGTGTGTACACATGCATGCAGATGTATATACACCTGCAGAGGCTGGATTCCCTCCATATAACATTGCTGGCAGTTGTGAACTGCTCTGCAGTTCTGGCAACTGAACTCAGGCCTCCTGGAAGAGCAGCAAGTGTACTTAACCTCTGAGCCTATCCCATTACGTTTGAATTTTTCACAACCTCATGACATCAATGTCCACGAAGGGAGACATATATAACATAGCCAGCCTGTGTTACCTCTGAGTGTAACCTGTCAGTTCACAAGGCTGCTTGCCTCTCTACCATCTTGGATTTCAATGGTGGCTAGTGGGGAGCTGAGGAGGAGCTTTGGAGCGAGGAGGAAGCTAATGTTCGGGAGGGTGAACGGTCCACTGGTCCATGCTTGTAGACAGCAGGGCTGTGCTGGCCCCACTGCTGGCTTGGCAGCTGACTGACCACTTCAGGGCTGGGATCTGCGAAGAGCGATAAGTCTGAGCAAGGGGAACAGTCTGAGGCCAGGCTTTCACGTAGTAACCCCAAAATGATGACATGTGACAACCATTGCCTGAAAGGCAGAAAATGTTTTGACTTGATTTCCTGAAGCTGGTTATGACAAAGCTGATGCGTGAGCCTCACAAGCGTACACACACCGAAGAATTAACCGCAGCTGGCCAAGGGCAAGGGCCAGTGTGAAGGGTGAGGATGAAAATATTTAGCAAGATGGGTATATTCCACTTCTCTGGAGGTGGTCAACCAGTGAAGAGGAAACTGATAGTTTTGTTTGTGGAAAAAAAAAAAGATTTTTTTCAAATGGCTTTTGAAGGTCCAGGTGGCTGGGGCCAGAGCCCCAGACAGCCAATGAAGAGAAGGAGGTGGTGGTCCATTCTTGGAAGCAGAAACATAAGATATGGCTAGTTCTTGATAATTCTGCCATTGCAGATGAAGGGACATTTATTTCGGTGGAGAGTGGTGCTTCTGTGAACACTGCAGATGCAGCAGGGGCCAGATCTTCAGGGACAGAGGCAATGTTTCCAGTATAATTTGAGGTTGTTAGTTCTGTTACTTTGTAGCAAATTAGAGTTTTACCTAAGCAGTGCATACACAGGAGAGGGCTGCACTTGGAATAGTGGGTAGGGTTGCTGGCTGAGTAGGGATGGCTTTGGTCTTCAGGAGAGGGTACATTGCATCCATGGGTCCCGTGATATTTGGAGGTCTCAGCTGGGGTTGCATACAGTTTTGGGCACAGACGACTTGCCTGGAGTTTCCAACATGGTGAGTAAATGGGGGTCCTCCCTGTGGGCAGGAAGCACGTAGGCAGGTCGTGTCAGGACGCAGATATATGATGCGGAAGTGCCAGGTGTCTTCTGCGGGGTGAGCTAGTGACACGTGTGGGGCGGGGAGGGACCTCATGGGTCACAGCTGGCCTCCTGCAGGTGCCTGTCAAGGTAGCAGTCTGCACAGCTGGAACGTTCCAGCTCTGACAAGATAAGATGGTGTGCAGAAGCGCTCTCTGCCCAGCCCATGGCTAGCGTTAAAAGAACAGATAACGGAAGCAGCAGCAGTGACGTGACTGCTAGTTGACAGGGTGATGATACGTGGAGCACCTGCTGAGGGACAAAGGAGGCTGTCTCTGGGCCATTGTGCACCAAGTTCTGTTTCCTTGGTCTGCACTGGTCTCTCCTCACTGTGATCCCACAACAGTTTAGTTCCTCTCACTGTGGAAGACTGTCAGTCTGTCTTCTCTTTGGTTTCTTGTTAAGAAAATAATTCGGGAGCTGGAGAGAAGGCTCGGTGGTTAAGAAGAGCAATGTCTGCTCTTCCAGAAGACCAGGGTTCAATTCCCAGCACCCACATTGCAGCTCACAACTGTCTGTAACTCCAGTTCCAAGGGATCCGACACCTTCATACTAATGCACATAAAATAACATTAAATAAAAATTTAAAAAAGAAAACATTCACTTTCATATCTGAAAGTGGTTCAAATTAGGGCTGTCCTGGTTCTGAGTCACTTCTTAGGGCTTGGCTTGCTTTGGTGCTGGGCCCTGTTTACCATGGCGCTGCCCTGGTGCCAGCCACAGCTCCTAGAGCTGGTGGAGGAGCTGATCTCCCACTAAGGTGTTCTGTGGTAAGTTCTTCACAGGGCCCGGGAATCCTCGTGATTGGGCAGGGGTGGCCCTGGTGGACTTGTTCTCCAGACAGAGTGGCCGGCCTCCCAGTGAGTGCCCTTCCTTCTCAGTACCTTTTAAAAGCAGCCTTCATGGGACTGGCCTGTGGAGCACAGGCTTAATGCTGACTAGCCTGGTGTCAGCAGGCTGCATGGAGTAGAGAGGGCCCCAGGGCTGACGTCTGCAAACCCTGTCCCGGCTGAGCAACGTCTTGTCCAGCCCAGCAACAGAGAACACGACTAGAGATGCTGCTCTCTCCTCAGCCTTGGCTTTCAGGGTGCTTGATCTAACCCTCTTACAGACTCCTCTTTGAAGGGGCGAGAATCACTCTCTCCTGCTGCCTTGTGCCAGGAAAACCCATCTGGAGAAGAAAACACAGCTTTGGCAAGCAGGAAGTGGGTGGGATACGGTTCAGTTTTAGTGTGAGGAGGTATCTCAGTCCTAAGACCCTGGTCCTCTGGGCATCTGCTTTGTTTTGGTTCTGGCTAACTTGGGATTTTCCGACGCTGGGGTCAGACTGGGGCACAGGGCTTTTAGCATTAGTCCAGGAACACGAGGTGCTTCCGGAAAATTCATCTGTGTACAGGCCCCAAAGGCCCTAGCCAGCTTGGACTCTTGTCTAGTGTCTGGGATGAGTGCTGTGATGGGGATGAATTTCCCACGGCCTTTGGGGTGAGGGCTGAGCTGGGGAATTCCAGACCCTCAGAGCTGCAGAAGGCTTGCTCAGCCTCCTTGGGAAGGAGGCCCGAGGCTTTCAGTGCAGGCAGACTGCTGCCGGATGGAATGCTGGGAGCGCTCAGCTACCACAGAGCCTGGAGAGGCCACTACCTCTTGTCCCAATGGCTGATCTCCAAGGCTGTGCTGCTGGGTTCAGGATTTGTGCCAGTTTTTCCTCTGGGCAGCAGCCTCAGCTGGCTCCCTAAAGAGAGAATGCAATTCTGCTGTGCAGCCCTTGAGCCTGATCTAGGCTGGGCACAGGAAGAAGGAAGCAGGCTGCTGGCCTGGAGCCTGAAGGGACACTGAAGATATCCATTTCTGAGTGTCAAGGCTATCTCTGGGTAGCCATCATCAGAGCGGTAAAGTTGTTGACCTGGGAAGACACAATAGGGCATTTCCTTCACTGTGGAAAGCTGAGTTCTAAGGGCTGGAACTGTGCCCGGTGCTTTCGTGTCCCGGCTGGAGATCTTCTGACACTGGGCACTGCTGAGGGAGGTGGGAGGGCTGGAGAAAGGGAGGGAGGGAGGGAGGGAGGGGAGGAGAGGAGAGGGGAAGGGTGGAAGGAGGAGAGGAGGGAGATGAGGGGGAGGGGAGGGAGGGGAAAGGAAGGAGGGAAGGAGGGAGGGAGGGAGGGAGGGAGGGAGGGAGGGAGGGAGGGAGGGAGGATGGGTTGATCTGAACCCATGAAGTCAGCATACAGATTAGGGCAAGGGCCAATCTATTTCTTAGGAAGTGCGCTCTTGTGCGGTGGTTAGGCCCTCTTGTGCGGTGGTTAGGCCCTCTTGTGCGGTGGTTAGGCCCTCTTGTGCGGTGGTTAGGCCCTCTTGTGCGGTGGTTAGGCCCTCTTGTGCGGTGGTTAGGCCCTCTTGTGCGGTGGTTAGGCCCTCTTGTGCGGTGGTTAGGCCCTCTTGTGCGGTGGTTAGGCCCTTTGCGTACGCACACGCGCACACCCGCACATACCCCAGGGCCATTTACCTGCACAGTGTCACAGTTGTGTTGAGGTTGGGGCGCTTGCCATGGTTTATATTGGTTTCGACTTTTTCCCAGGGTTCCTAACAACAGGAATGGGTCAGTCCCGGCAGTGTGAGATTTGCAGACTTTAAAGTCGTCCTGATTTTCACAAAGTCCTTTACTCTTTCTGTCACCTGCATGGGTGGGGCTTTTTCACCTAAGAGCCATTCAGACAATTTGCCACCCGCTGCTATGGCTTTTGTGCTAGGGAGCATCTGCTCTTCCGATTCCCGATTCCCGTACCATGAGGTCTTTCCCCACAATTGTTTTGGATTTTTACATATTCTATAGTTGTGTGGCACACTCATGTTTTCAGGACCACAGCTTAGAGAGTTTTTCTTGTGGCACTGCTGTTTGCTTCTGACCTGTGCTCTTAGATGGCTTTTGTCAGGCAGGAACCAAAGCCCAGCCTCTTAAGCTGTGTGCTCAGGAAGCCATAACGAGACACCAAGTGACTACAGGGCACACCGGGGAAGCAGAACTTCAGTAGGTTAGACATGACCAGGGACCCCAGGCAGGTAAAAGCCACAGCGTGTTGATGTGAAGCAGTTGCCTGAGGATCACTGGAATATGACAGTAATTTGGGGTGGTTTGTGGGCAGTTTTAGCTGTAGGTTGTTTCGGGCACAGTTGGTGTAAACCCCTGGGCCAGGTGGACTTTTGCCAGAGAATGAATGAAGGCCCTGCTGGGACACCCAGTCTCTTTGAGATGTGCTGGATGCATAGGCCTCTGGCTAGTCCCAGGCTGCAGTTGATACAGTTCCCTTGAGGAGTCCTGGAGGCCACATCTGAGACGTTCATGTGGATGCCCGGCTCCCCAGCTGGTCCCATCCGTCTGGAATCTGTGACATTCCTTTTGCTGTTCATCATTTCCTGCTTCGGGCAGCTCTGCATTCACTGTTTGGAGAGAGCTTCTCGGTATTGGGACCCAAGAATGTGTTTGTACATGTCCTGAGTGGAAATGAAGGGTCACATGGAAAGAAAAAAAAATTTTTTTTCACTGTTTTTGCTGAGTGTCTTGATTAAAAAAAATTGTCTCATGAAGTGTATTTCGTGATTTCTGTGGAGAAAGTGCTTCTCCTTTGTCTTCTTCCTGGGCCCCTGGAACGTAATTTTCTTCAGAGGGCTAGAAGGAGTGGGTCAGAAGGGTTTGGCAGGCAGAGGGGTCCCACGGGGGCTCATGCCCTGAGTCAAATGCAACTTGCTTATTTCTCGTGACAGTCTCACCTTCAGTAGTGTAGTTGATCCCTCAGCCCAGCTCCCACTCCACGGAGAGCACCCGCCTCAGGGCTGGGCTACACCATCTCGGTGGCCACGCCTAGTGGTGCTGTGGACATGAGAATGGTCTACTGCGGTTCTGTTACAGTAGAGCAGAAGTAGGGTGGCTGGGTAAGGGTCTGGAGGCCATGGGCTGTGAGGGCCTGGAGGCTGGTGGGCTGTGAGGGTCTGGGGGCTCATGGGCTGTGAGGCTCTGGGAGGCCATGGGCTGTGAGGGTCTGGGAGGCCATGGGCTGTGAGGGCTTGGAGGCTGGTGGGCTGTGAGGGCCTGGAGGCTGGTGGGCTGTGAGGGTCTGGGGGCTCATGGGCTGTGAGGCTCTGGGAGCTGATAGGTTGTGAGGGTCTGGAGGCTGGTGGGCTGTGAGGGTCTGGAGGCTGGTGGGCTGTGAGGGTCTGGGAGCTGATGGGTTGTGAGGGTCTGGAGGCCATGGGCTGTGAGGGCCTGGAGGCTGGTGGGCTGTGAGGGTCTGGAGGCTGGTGGGCTGTGAGGGTCTGGGAGCTGATGGGTTGTGAGGGTCTGGAGGCTGATGGGGCTGTGAGGATCGGGGAGCTGATGGGGTTGTGCAGGGTCTTGAGGCAGACGCGTTGCACTGGTTTGGAATATGATGGGCAGGATCACAGTTGTAATTTTATACCCTTGGATTCTGGCATGTTTCAGAATGACTGGCTGCCCAGGGAGTGCAGGAAAAGCACTGCTTTGGGAAGGTTCTGACGTCACCAAGGGCCTGCACAAAGGCACTGTGGTTTGAGCCTTGTCCTCCCCTAAGATGCCTTCTCAGATGCCATGTCATCAGGGCAAGGAAAGGGTGACAGGAAAGCCCTTCTCCCAGAGTGGACATCAAAGAGAGGACTCAGTGGGTAGGCTGGAAGGGCCTGGAAGAAGCCCTGGGTTTTACCCAGGACCTTGGTCTCCATGGTCCTGAGCTGCTATACCTGTAGGATCCCGTCATTTCCACCTGCTGGTTCCAAGGGATCCCATTACCCCCAGCCTTGCTACACATGGCTGAGAAAGCTATGGCGTCTGTCAGATCAGACTGAAAATGCAGAGGAGACGGCTGCTTGGTGTCTCGCGTATGCTCGCCCTTTGGCACCTGTCAGCTCCTTCCCAAACTGAAGGCAGGTCAGCCTGATGCACAGCAAAATTGGTGCTGCCCTCTGTTCTGGCCTGCTGCCCCAGGGTCATTTGGCAATGGCTGGGACTCTTGTTTGTTACACGGTGGGTATAAGCCATGGGCATCCATGGGACACAGGGTCCTGAGGCCAAACCCTTGTTTGATGGCATTCGTGAATAGCACGGTGGAGAGAAGAGTGGTATGGGGACATAGCACTCTTGTTGAGTACTTGTGAACACCCAGAATGTGTCTGACTCAGGTCCCCTCTTCAGGAAATAGAATATCACGTTACTGTCAGTCATATTCCGGGAACAGGGAGCAAGGATCTTTCACACATCTGTGGAGAAAAGACTCCAAAGCTGTGTGCTATGTGATCGCTGCTTCACAGTCTTGGGTGTGGACCCGAGTTCACTGGCTGGCCCTGCCGTTCACTGGCTGGCCCTGCCGTTCACTGGCTGGCTGGCCTTCACAGGTTACTTGAACTTCCTATGCCTTGGTTTAATACCACACAGTGAGGGTTATAACAGGTCCTTCCTAGTGGCATTGAGGATTGGATACTTTGTGAAGTGCCACTTCCTTGTGGGCACCAAATAGGTTGAGCCTGATGTTGTCATCATTCTCTTCTGCTTTACCCAGGAGCCACGTGGGGGTTGGTGAGAGTCAGTGTCTGCTAAAGGTCATAGGGCTCACAGGTGAGCCAAAGGCTGGGCTGTGTGTGGCCAGCAGAAACTCTTCCTAAGAGGACAGAGTGAGTGAGTGAGTGGGCGCCATGTGTAGACTTGGGCTAGGGGGTAGGAATCTGTGGGGCCCCTGTAAACCAGACCTCGTTCTGCCCGCCGTGCAGGGGCTGTGTGTCCTGCGTTAACCAACCGTGCCCGGATGTCTTCCGCAGCGCGCCCTGACCTACTATGAGAACGCTCGCAGCGATGTGGCCTTGTGTTTATGTGCAGTCTTCATGTGGTGTCTGTTGCAGGGCAGCCCTAGGGTGTGGAGTTGTACATCAAGGCTTTTATCAAGGCTGCTTTCCCAGAAGCTGTGCCTGGGCTCCCAGCCACTGGTGATAAGCAGTTGGTACAAGATGTTGAAGCTGAGTGAAGCACTTGAATGGGTTTAGCAGGTAGCCCAAAGCCACCGAGCATAGCCTTTAGCTCTATTTCCTAGACTATCCAGTGGCCGTCTCTGTCACAAGAGCAGACACAGTGTGCTCTGGTAAGAGTGTTGAATGTCCCCGAAGGCCTGTGTGTCAGAGGCTTGATCTCAGGTTGCTGCTGTGGGGGGTCAGATCTTTAGGCAGTAGGGCATGGAGGATGCTGGGGTCCCGAGCCCCTTCCTCTTGTCCATTCTTGACTATGCCGTAAACAGCTTTGCTTCTCCACACAATCCATCCACAATGTGCTAACACACCCTAGAGTGCAACCTACGGTGGCTGGAGCCTCTAGAACCGAGCCAAAGCCAACCTCTCTGTAAGGTGATGGACACAGAACACGTCTTCAGTTTATTTTAGGGAATATAGGTATGCTCCTGCAGTGGGCCTGGCATAGAGCAGGTGCCATAGAGTTCACAGGTGGAAGGTACGGTCGGGTTTCAGCACTGGGTCCCAGCGTTGTACTCTGAGGTTCTTGCTTGCTTTCTGTTAAGATATGTTCATTTGCCTGTCTTGTACCCAACAAAGATTACTGTGATGGTGGGCTCAACCAGGATACGCAGGAATACTCCTCTACCATGGCACAGAGGCAACAGGTACTTCATCGCCCACAGATGGAAACACAGTGCCCTGCCCACGTCGAGTGAAGGCCTCAGGGGATCTGAAGGGATTCTAGGTTGCCAGACCTTGGTTGGCTCTGTGTACCGCGTAGCAGCCTGTCCCTGAAACTTGTCTTTCTTGCCCAGTCCTGTGGCTGCTCAGGAGGGCTGGGTGAACTGCTGGTAACACTTCAGCTCCAGAAATACCAGGAATCCCCCTGACTTCATTCCCTAACTCTCCTGGGGCAAATTGGGCCCTTTCATTGTTGCTTTTGGAAGTAGGGATGCTGAGAAGTTGAGGAGTGTGGGGAGCCAGCATGTCCCACGTGGCTTAAAGGCTACAAGAATAAACTAATACTTTTCAGGGTAAAATAAGGTCTGGGTTCATTGCATTCTTAGCAAGCAGATGGCTAGTTTTTTATGGGTGGAGTTCATGCAGGCTGTCAGAGCTGGGAAATGCTGGCTGTCCTGGCCCCTTCTTACCCTCAAACACGTAAGACCCATATGTCCCATAGCTCTTTCCAAGATAGTTTTGGGCTCCAGTCTAATAAAGGAAACCTCAGGAAATCCAGAATAGAAAGCACATGGCTAGAGGAAGTTCATTTTAAGCCCTGCTGATAAGTTCGTGGTTTGAGTTTCAAATAGTACCACATCAGTCCGCTCGCTGAAGACAAGGGGTGCTTGTTCACTCGGGGAACTGGGTTCAGTGTCTGCGTGGAACCTGGAAATGCAGATTTGTGGTGTTTAATGAGCTAGCGGATGTCTGACATCTACTAATTTACAAGCTGGGTCTAGGGTCTCTTTTTGGCTTCTCTTGCTGTCAGGAGCAACTTGGCCACTGGGAAGAAACTCTGCAGCGCTCTGCACTGCTTATAGACCTCCCTTTCTTTATGAGTGGTAGCTCACAGGGACGCCAGAGATGGCACGCTTGCTTCCCAGTGTGTCTGCCTACGGCTGGTGCCTGTGAAGGAGCCCCCCAACCCTGAGTCACCATGCACAGGTGCCCTGCTCCTGGAAAGCAGGTCGAATCGTCTTGCAGGAGAACACAGAGGAGAAAGGAGCCTGAGGTTGTGGAGGTGTGTGGCTTCGGGATGAGTGGCCACCAAGAATCACTCCTACTCCGATTCCTGCCTATTAGACAGTGGGGCCCTATCCCCTTTTTAGTCTTCCCCACTGTCTTACTGGGTCAGCTGTTACTGTAGCCTGCGCACTCTGTGGTCTTAGGGCTTTACAGCGTCCCCATGCCCACTCCAGTCTTCCTGTCTTACCCCGGCACCCTCCATCCCTCATTTCTCTCTGGAGCAAGGTTGCGGGGGGGGGGGGGGATCTGTCCTTTCCCTGCAATACCCACGAAAGAGGCATGCTTCTCTGAGTTGGACTTAGCATGACCCCAGGTGGCTCAACAGCCCTCTAGATACACATTTGTAATTTGTCCCTGGTGCTGATTTGCTATAATTAAGGTATTTGGAGGAGCTATGCAGTTAGAAGTTATTTCGGATAAAAAGGCAATGTGCCTGTAGACGAGAGTGCTGAGCATTGGTGTGGCACTCTGAAAGGCTGGATGTCCCATGGGTGGGAGGTGGCATTTTCTCTGTGGTCGCGTCAGCCAGTATAATTCAGTTTGTGTCCAGCTGTGGAAGGCATCAGCAGATGCTGTCCTTGCTGGTCCCTACAGCAGTAATGATGACGGTGTGAGTATGTGTGGTGGATACATGCTCTTGATTTGTGGCTTGATCGCCATGTTTAGGTCTAGGCCTGGGCCAGAATTTCTTCCTGCTGTTCGTGTGGGTACGAGGCTCTCCCAGTGGTCCCCCAGTCTCCAGCAAGCTCAAGACAGACATGACAGCTTTGAGTTCAAGTGGTAATGCTTCTGAACAGACCCTCACATGGCCGAGGGACCACTGTGAGCTCCACCTGTGTGGGCTGGGAACTGGGACACTTGGAGCCCGTGGCTCCTCAGCCTCACTGCTGTAGCTCAAAGTAGCCAGACAGTGAAATGTGACTGCATGTCTGTGGAACCTTATTTATGGACACTGACATTTGGGTTGCACATAATTTTCGCACGCTATAAAATATCTTCTTGATAAGGTTATTTTTGAAATTTAAAAGCCATGTCTGGAGAGATGACTCAGTCAAAAAAGTGCCTGCCTTGCAAGAGTAGGGACTTGAGTTTAGATCCTTAGCACCTGTGCAAAATCTGGACACAAGAGAATGGGGGAGACCTTGGAACACTCCATCCTATATGGGATAGCTTCATCAAATCCCTCCCCTCAGGGCTCAGGGGACTCTGTGGGAGAGAAGGTTAGAAAAGACTGTTAACAGCTAGCGAGGATGGAGGAAGACATGGAGGAAACAAGGCCTTCAGGACACACCGTGATTGGCACACATATGGCACACGGTGGCAGCACACACAGGACCTTGCACAGGTCTAAGGCAGGTGGGATCCTGGAACTGAAAGGGAAAGTAGACACAAGCCACACCCAAAACCCAGAAGCTATCTCCAATTGATATTGCTTACAAAGGAAAAATTTGTTTTCTGCAATGGAGTCTCATTGGGTATACAAAGCACAGGTAAGGGCAGGCCCCATGCGCAGCAGATGGCCAGCACAAAACAAACTCACTGGTATTTTTGTGTCACGGCGCTTTGTCTGAACATTTTTTTTTCTTTTTACCTTGGAGATCTTTTGTTTATCTTTTATTTATCTATGGTTTCCAATTTTGTTTGTATGGGTTTTTCTGTGTGTAAGAACGTGTGTGTCTGAGTGTCCATGTGTGTTTCTAGTGCTTTTTCTTTGGCTGTTTTTTCACTTGTTTGGTTTGCCCTATTCTGGTTTGTCTGTTTTTATTTTATGTTATTATTTTAGATGCCTGTTTCTATTTTAATGAGGGGGGATTTGGAAGAGTGGGGAAGTAGAGAGGATCTGGGAGGAGGAGTTGGGGGAGGGGAAGCCATGGTCAGAAGATATTGTATGAAAAAAAATCTATTTTTAATAAAAAGGAAAATAAAATAAAGCCTGGGCACAGTCAGAGACCTCTGTAACTCCAATGCCGTGTGAAGGAGGGTAGGACAGGGGCGCTCTGGAGATCACTGGCCCCCAGCAGGAAAGGGGCGCTCTGGAGATCACTGGCCCCCAGCAGGACAGGGGCGCTCTGGAGATCACTGGCCCCCAGCAGGAAAGGGGCGCTCTGGAGATCACTGGCCCCCAGCAGGAAAGGGGTGCTCTGGAGATCATTGGCCCCCAGTCTGGTAGAATTGAAGGTTCCAGGTTCAGGGAGAGACCCTGTCCCAAAGAGTGAAGCGGAACACACCTGAGGTTGACCACAGTCCTCTACATGCACGCACCTATGTGTGTTTAGGCATTTTCATACACACACACACACACACACACACACACACTTACCCTCCACACACATACACAGTAATTGATTCAGGGCTTCCTCCTGTCTTGCTGACCCCGAACACTGGAGTCCAGATGCAGAGCAGCCTACAGCCTGCGAGCAGGGGTCCGGGCTCTTTACGGCTCAGTCAGCAGATTCTCCAGGTTCCGTGTCCCTGGTTTTTGTTTTTAGGTTGGATTCTGACCATTACTTTTTCTTGATGCATTGATTTTCTGTTTATAGAAGGAACGTTTCTCCTCAGTCCACATTCAGACCGCAGCTAAGTGAGGCTGCTCAGTATCTTGTGGTTATGATAGGGTCTGCCTTTAGTGTTTGCACTCTGCCTTGACATAGGGCTTGGCTGTGGCAGAGCCTAAACTTTTTGAGGGAAGGTTCCATGCCCTGTCCTCTAAGCTCTGGGAGTGGGTTGTCCTTAGCTATGCAGGGAAAGGAAAACTTGGAGAATCAAGGGTTAGGGAAATTGTTTGGCTTCTGTGGGCCAAACAGTTCTTTGAAGTGTTTTGGTTGGAATTCTTGCTGCAGAAATTTGTAGGCCAGAAGCAGAAAGATTCTTGGGCTAGTAGGAGGTGGGGACATTTATTTTAGTCTAAGATTTGGGCATCCCTGGAGTAAGCAATTTGCTACTTTGGTGTGAGCTTTCTGCCATCCTGGGCGAGCTCCCTGCCACATCACCCGTATGTGAAGCCAGCACCCACTTCTTTGCTTTGATCTTTTAGGGGTACATCACATGGCAGTACTTCCCCCCCCAGACCATTGTGTTTAGTAGAGCTTAGTTTGTGGGACACGGCTGGTTGTGAGATAAAGTTATTGCAAAACAGGCTCAGGCCTTACCACAGAGGGTGATTCCTCTTTAGTGCCTGAGTGAGCTGGTACCCCTGCACAGGGCCAGTGCTAGACACATACTCATAGCTTGGCCTCTTTTCTCCTTGTTTTATGTGGCTCATGAGGCTAGGGTGTCCCTGTGAGGGTACCATGATGGGATTTCTTTAGTCTAGTGAGGAGCCTCAGGAACAACTCAAGGCTCCTTACCTAATACCAGAGCTTCTGAAGACCCCAAACAACCCCAAAGCACAGTCAACTTCCAAATCCCAGAGCTGGGCTTGGACTGGCTTCTGTTGAGGACTTTTGGTGACCTGATGTGGGATCAGGTGAGATAGGAAGCGGAGAACAGCAGTATGGGTCTCTTCTCTTTCCTCGTGCTTCTACCCCAACCTGCCCTAAATTCTGTTCAGCTCATATCCCCTATGAGTACCTGGCAACTATCAATCTAGATCTTTGTAAGACTTTTCCTCATGTAGATGGAGTGCTGGTGGGTGAGGCTGGATGATCACTGTAGAAAGTTTGGGGGAATACGGAAAAGCAAAGCTAAGACACGCATAGCTGTAGTTCCACCCTGGGGTGCCTGGTATGCAGTAGCCCTAGCCCTCCCTTTCTTCTGGAGGCCTGGGCTTTGGGGGTGTCTGGGAGCTGGAGTTTGTTCATGGGTGTGTGTGAGCTCCATTTATGGGGACTGTCCTGCATATTTTCCAGTTGAACTTGTGTTGAGGAGAGACCCTCTTATTTGAACCTATGACCTGGCCACATGTTGACCTTGTATATGGCCAGCCCCCAAAATGCCATAGTTGGAAGGTCCTTGCAGAGATCTGAAGGCCCCATTCCTGTTCAGGCACGAACCTGCAAGTTTTGTTTGGTGGGCAGAGGATGAGAAAGAAGTATCTGGGGATTTGGTTTCTGCTTTGTCACACTGGCTGTTGGTTTTACAAGCCATTTGGGTCAACAGTCTAGTTATTTGTATCTACGTATCCT
This sequence comes from Meriones unguiculatus, assembly GCF_030254825.1. Taxonomy (NCBI): domain Eukaryota; kingdom Metazoa; phylum Chordata; class Mammalia; order Rodentia; family Muridae; genus Meriones; species Meriones unguiculatus. Next base: position 8,569,234 of record NC_083352.1, on the reverse strand, counting down.
TATAGCTATAGAAAGGTAAAACAGGAGTTTCTAAGCTTATTGTGTTATTCTCCACCTAAGATGACAAGTGTGTGGAGCATTGACTAAAATTGAACTTTGAAACCACTGTGGATGCTGATGTCTCTCTGACCCTGGCTCAGCGCTGGGTGAAGGAAGGGGAAGTGCTTGTTATTCCTATTGAAGTGCCCCTCCGGCTTATGACGCCTCTTCTCCAAAATTAAGCTTCCTTGGCTACTCTCACGCAGGACTTGGAGAGAGCTCACGCTGTAGGCATGGGCTGAATATCAAGCCAACCCGCACCATTGCCAAGCCAAAGTCTTGAGAATCCCAGAGCCTGTTTGTCAGAGTGAAACCCTTTGGCCCAGAATCTAGAGTTTTACTAATGTTACTACTCCCTTGGGAAACTCTTGGGACTCTGACTTAATTCACAACAGTTGGAGGTGAATGTAGGGGAGGTCTTTGTGACCGAGGACTTCTGTACCCTGGTATCTCTCACACCCTGTGTCCATTATTTTGTGTTGAGCTGGGGGACATCTGGCGAGGCAGTTGGCTTTGTTGCTCTGAACATTGCCCTGTGCCACTGGGCAGTTATTGCGTAGAGCCCAGTGGAACCAGAGCTTTGCAGGAAAGCCATGCCCACCACTGGGACATGGGGTACCTCTGGACTGTCCACAGAGCTGATTTGCAAAAGGAGACAGTTACTCACTTGAAGGCTGTGTGCCAGCTGAAGTTACCCCTTGACCCCAGTACTAGGATGTGATGCTGGTAGGCGGGATGCAGAGCCATTCCTACCTTGCAGCCTCCATTGTTGGAACCCTGGGCGTGGGGAAGTAGGGGGTGAGAGAAAATGTGTGCTACACTTTCCTCCAGCAGGCGGAAGTGTGGGAAGACCAGACTCCAAAGCTCACGCAACAGGCGAGGTGCAGGAAAACCCCTTCTCTGCCGGGAGACCTTTGATGGAACGTCTGTGTCTGGCTCCAAGGTGGTGTGAGCCTGGGTTATCATGGGTTATGCCTTCTCACACATACTGACTTCGCCTTCTGCCTTTCTTTCTGCCTGGGCATGGTGGAATTGGGGGTCCTTAGTTAGGTTTGAAGCCCCGGAGGTCATTTATCCAATGGGACAGTGGCAGTCAGTCCTGGGGATTTCCAGTTGACTTTAATTCGTGGAAGATTGAGGTCAGTTGCTGGCTGGATAGTGAATGACAGTCTCCACCAGCTGAAGGCTCTGGTTCTGGGAGCTAAAAATAGAACTGGTAGGGGGGAAAGAGCCATTTGGAGAGGGATTAAACTGAAGATGAAACTCTGGGGAGCAAAAGTGAGGGTGAAAAGGTTCTGTTGGCACAGAGCTGGAAAAGACGGCCACCGTTGGGGTGCGGAACCCCTTAAAGTCACTTCTTTAATCAAGCAGCGTGCAGTTAGGTAGAAGTGCTTACTTTAAATTTCAGTACAGTGAAGAACAAGAGATAGCACTTTAAATCTTGTGTTTTTTTATTTTTTTTTAGCTCTGATTAAACTTTTAAAATCATTGGGAAGCTTAAAGAAAGATTTTATTTTTATTGCGTGTGAGTATATGTCTGCGCATCACCTGAGTGCATTGTCCTTGGAGGCCAGAAGAAAGCAGTAGACATCAGGAGCTGGAGTTACAGACAGTTGTTAATTACATTGTGAGTGCTGGGAGTCAACCTGGTCCTCCGGGAGAGCCATCGCTCTTAATTATTGAGCCATCTTGCCAGGTCAGTTATTTGGGCTAGCGCCTATTCTGATTGGAAGCTGGGTTTTATAACCGGAAGCTGTGAAAGGAGATATAGTTGCTAGCAACTAGGTGGATTTTGCGTTTTGCGCACTGTCCTGGGAGGCACATGTGGTCAGTTTTCATGTTGGTGGTAGGTGTCGGGCTTTCTGATGGGCAGGAAGCGATGCAGGAGCATACACAGTAGGCTCAGAGCCCAGGCAATGGCCTCGCAGGCTTTTCAGTTCTCCCCGAGAGATGGGTTTAATACACTGCGTGGCTTTATTACCGAGTCACCTGGAAAGAAATTGCATTCTAGCTCACACTTTATAAAACATAAATTCTATACGAATAAAGGTTACATTGTTAAAAAATAAAACAACAGAACTGGTAAACCATCAGCGTGTCCTAAATAGCCCCAGAAACATGGGAAAGTTCATTAACAGGGAAGCAAACCAGAAAGCAGAACTGTGACTCAGGCGTCTACCAGCTGAGAATAAAAAAAAATTTTTTTTGGAAAAAAAAAAAAGTGTTATTCTACTGAACACGCAGAGACTTTTCTCTTGTTCCATGAACAGCACAGGAAGACAGTCACTTGCACAGCACCTACACGGCGAATACAGTAAGTCACCTAGAGAGATTTAAAATGCAGATGAGGTGTGCATAGGCTCCATGTAAACACTGCACCATTTTCTCTGAGGGGCTTAAGCATCCTTCTCTGGGGGATCCTGCGTCCAGTCCCCCTAGATGCTGAGAGGCTGCATCTGAGAACTTAAATGTCTGTATGATAAGATACTAATGGCTGCAGATTGGAGTAGGCCCAAACCCACAAGCAGCTGATACTTCTACAGAGCGGTGCCAACGGCTCAAGGGAACACGGAACGCAACTGATGCTGTTACCTTGCCCACCCACACTTCTGGAAACAAGCAGGGAGCTGTAGTTAGAGCAGGGAGCCAGGGGCTTTCTCTCTTCAGATAGATGCTGTTTGAAGGCTCAAGGTATGGAACAGGTAAACTCCAGCCCAGGGTTCCAGTTTATCTGTGAGTGAGTTCCTGTGTGCCTATGTGTTCAGGGATGTTTGTAAGGTCAGTAATGACAGTCCTCCAGGAGTGACAGGCAGGTGGTCATGGCACTTTCCAGCACGGGAACTGCTGTGCTGGTCAGGCGGGAACTCCTGCAGAGATAAGCAGAGCAGTGAGGGGAAAAGCCAGGTGGACAGATCACATGCTGTCTTTGGACCAGTGTTGTGAATGCTTGTGTCAGTCCTGTGCCTTCAGGTGGACTATGGTCAATCAATCCCTAGCTAGGACTACCAGGGTAACCCTTTCAATATAGTCAAGGGGTGGGAAACTAGTTCAATACAGTGTGATAAACTTCAGCAAAGGTAGGCTGGGCACGGTGTCTTATGCCTTTAATAGCACTGGGGTGTCAGAGACAGGCTGAACGCTCCCGAATTCAAGGCTAGCCTGGTCTACATAGTGAGTTCTGGGCCAACCAAGGGTATATAGTGAAACCTTGTCTCAAAACAAACAGCTTTAGTGTGAGTTCAGAGTATCACCTCCATTACCAAACGCATTCTCCTTGTATGGTTGTGTGCTCAGAAAGGGACACAAGTATTCACACCATATGATTTGCTTGGCCATCTAGGTGTGGGGCTAGGTGGAGGGAGGTGAGTAGATTTCTACTGAGATCTATGTGATACATATATGCATGTGTAAAATACGCATTATATAATCACACATATATGTAACTAAAAGTTTCAAACGATAGGAAAGTAGGTTTTTGTACGATTTCATTTTGGACAGGCTGCTGCAGGGGCAAGAGGAGCCCTACCCAGTGAGGCTGCGGCAGTGGGAATCTTTCGGGAGGTTGAACTGTAGTTCTTTTTTTGCATTTTTGCCACGAGTGATACAGCCTCAGTGCCTTGCAGGAGGCCGTGGCCTATGGCCTCTGTCTAGCTGCAGTTGGTTTCCTTGCTTGGCCCAGTCATCAGCATGGCGCAGAGCGGGCTTAGGCAGTTTACCCAGAGTGATTACAGAGTAAGTAGGACCCATCTCGGTTCTCAGTTCTTTGTGGAGAACCACAAATCCAAGCTCGAACCAGCCCTGCCCCTTCTGAATTCTTGGTGAGGGCTTTAGAGTAGGAGGAAACAGTAAAATTAGAACTTTGGTTTTCTTCCCTTATTTGTTGCCAGTGACAAGATCGCTGGTGAACAGAGATTGGTTTTCGCATGTGTGTTTCTGGCTGCTATTCTGATGTCAGAAACCCCATTAAAACAGTGGCTCTTACTGAAGTGGCAATCACAGAACCTTTTTGGGTCTGGGCTAGGTCCTGTGCATACATGCTATGGTTGTTTATCTTGGGGTGTCTGTGGGACTCCTAACTGTGGGAGTCGGGGTATCTCTGACTCTTCTGCCTGCTTTTGGGATCCTTTTCCTCCCACTGGGTTGCCTTGCCCAGCCTTGAAATGAGTGAGGATTTGTGTCTGGTCTTTTTGCATCTTGTTATGTCATGTTCAGTAGGTATCCCTGGGAGGCCTGCTCTTTTCTGAAGGGAAAAGGAGGAGTGGGTCTGGGGGGATGGGAGGTGGGGGATTGGGAGGTGTGGAGGAAGGGGAGGCTTCAGTTGGAATGTCTTGTATGAGAGAGAAAAAAGTAGCTTTCTCTAGAACAGACTAGCCATGTGTCCTTCTAACTTCAGTTTCCTAGAAGGACCATAAAATTCCCTCTCTGCTCTAATTGGCAGCCACTGTATTTAAGTTCTCATTTTGCCCCAGAACCCCAGGGAGATGGCTCTCTGTACCATCCAGAACCCCTGCAGGCTGCTTTGGGCTTTCCTGAGAAGAGGAGGGCCTGGGGCCTTGAGAATGGTCTCAATGGGAATTCACAGCATCTCTTCCAATGAGGTTCCAGCTGCAAAGACACCTGGACCTGTCAGCCTTGGTCACTGCTGGGCTTGCTTGGTGGGTCATAGGAATTAGTGAAATGAGCTTGGTTCAGAGGCTGAGCCAAGCAGCACAGAGGCTGCTTGTGAGGAACTCTTTGCCCAGGACTTCTCTGGAGCCTGGCTTTCATGCCACTGGAGGCAAGTGGAGGCCTGTGAGCAGAGCCATGCTTGCAGGCCCAGCTCCACCACAGGGACAATGCCTACTGGGCAGTGCCAGCCCATGTTTGTTTCTCAGAGAACAGATCATATCGGGGGACAAGGTGAGAAACCCCCCCCCCACACACACACACTCATCAGTCTCAGTGCTGGCACTAAGTCTGCCAAGGCAGTGTTCAGAGCAGCGAGCCCTGGCTCCTGCTCACTCCGTTTTCTCCTTGCACTTGGCTGTGGTGACAAGCTCGGTTTCTTCTCAGCCTTTAAAGAATACATGCTTAGAGACACCGTCAAGGGAATTAATATTCTGAACATGCTTTAGGACTAGAACAACAAAGTTTTGAATGATCAGTGTTCATTATAAAAAAAAAACAGCATTATAGAAAGCAGAAACCATGAGCTCTTCCACTATGAAGGCCCTTCCAAGGGACAGAAGGAGCAGGGCTAGGGAGGAGTCTGGCCCTGAGCTGCTCTCCAGTCCTCTAGAGATGGGTGGTCTGGGGCTGGGGACCAAGCCAAGTCGGTAGTGTGCATTGATCCCTTGTTTAAGCCCTGTGTCCTACCCCTAGCATGGCATAGACCAATATGGTGCTCCTGCCTGGGAGGTGGAGGCAGGAGTATCAGGAGTTCAAATCACCCCACCTACAGAGCCAGTTCTCAGGCAGCTTGGAGTACATGAGACCTGTCTGGAAAAAAGCGGGTGGGGAAGGTTGGACAGGCAGCACAGTCCAGCATGAGGAGCCAACTTCAGGTCTCAGAATCTGCATATGAAGTCGAGCATGGTGGCCTGAGCTTCTGAGTCCAGCTCTGGGGAGGCAGTACATTCTGGGGATCACCAGTCAGCCACCGTAGCCTAGTCAGTGGACCCCAGGTCCCAGTGATGGCTCCTGAGGAGCAACGCCTGAGGCTGACCCAGAGCCTCCACACACGTACATGTACACGCCCACAAGGACGTACAGGCGCACACACGCACGCATGGACGCACACCCCCCCATGTCTGCATGCTTGCACAATCGAGCACACACACACACCCGGGAGCAGGGGTTCTGAAAAAGGAGGTTAAACCAGAGGTAAGCTGTGTGCACGCCTTCTTGACTCTTCTCTGTGCCGCCCTTATTCTAACCAAGGGAAAAGAAACCGTGCTCGGGCGCAGATCCCATCTCAAATGTGATAGCCCACAGCCCTCCTAATGCCCATGACAGTGTTTACACTCCGTGGTTTTCCTTAAGGGTGTTAAGAAACAATTTTGGAAATCGGGGTGGCACAGTAGTGTTGTCCTGTTTGGATCTGCTCCCCCAGACTAGCCCTGGGGTGGGGGGCCAGTCGGCTGTGACCCTGGTGTCCTGTCCGGAGCTCAGCCAGCGGTTCACAGAGGATCAGGATCGTATTGCTCAGGTAGCTGAAGCAGGGTAAGGGGCAGGTCCAGGGCCATTCAGGACTTTGACCCTTAAGCAGTGGACGCTTGGCTCTGGAGATGTTTAGGCAGTCATTTGACCAGAAATGCTTGGTCTAGGAGAGTGATACCAGCCAGTGCTTGGAGAAACAGCTGTTCTGCGTGGGAGTTGCGAGGACTGAGGCAAAGGTGACAATGGCATTGCCAAGGGAGCTCAGAGACCAAGGTGACCTGGTTCTGGTGGGTGCCCAGTGAAGCCTGATGGAGGAGAAGTGAACACAGGGATGAGGTGGCTTTAGAAGTCATCAAGGGGGAAGGGTGTGTCCAGAGGTGTTTGGGCTGCAGGTGCCAGTGTGTGCAGGGAAGGCCAGGGGAACAGCTGGATCAGTCCGGGCACAGGTGGCCATGCACTGGTTGGAGCTGCCTGACAAGAGGCAGCAGAGAGCCCTTGCCTGCCTTTGAAGAGGAAGAGGAGGTCCGTGAGGGTGGTGAGCCCCCTATAAATCAGTGTTGTACACACACACTGGGAGAATGGGACTGGGCAGAGGACTTGGAGTGTGGGTTTTTTGAAGGAGCAATTCTTCTGGGTGGGAATATTTGGGAGATGGGGTGCAGGCTGGGAGCTGGATGTTGGGCAGCAGGCCATGTCAGTGTCTGGAAGAAGCAGATGACATTGCGTTGGGAGAATAATTCATCGCTGTCACAGAAGGCAGGAGAATGGCCCTGATCTGGCATCCCTGAGCAACACAGAATGAGCTCTGCAGGCACAAGACAGGGCCATCACTCTCAGGGCGGAAGTCCAGGTGCCCGGGAGGACTTTTGTGAGAACTTTTGGCCGTGGTGCTTTCTCCCACGTCTAGTCTGTGCCCTGTGCCGTGGTGACTGTGGGACCAGCAGAGCAAAGCCCGCCACAGGCCACAACATGGCAGAGCCTGGACACACAGCACTGTTACCGAGGCTGGGTACAGAGAGCACACACTTGCCCGTTTCTGAGACATGGAAAACCCTTTGGTAAGCCCGCAGAAGCAGAGTAGGAGTGTGGTTTCACCGTGCGCTAGAGATGGGTGGTAGGTTGCTTTCTCGGGCAACGAACACTCTCAGGAAGTGAGGCTGTACTGCTCTGAATTCGCTCACAGCCTCCAAGGTGCAAACTTGAAAAGGGAGAATTGTATGATAGTGAATTACATCTCTGTAAAGCATAATTGCAAAAAATAAATAAAAAAATAAAACAAAAATCTCAGATTAGCTACTGTGTTAATTAGGGTGACTATTGCTCTGCTGAGAGTCTACAGCCAGAAGTAACTTGGGGAGAAACGGGTTTCACTCACTGTTTTTTTGTTTGTTTGTTTTTTAAGACAGGGTTTCTCTGTGTAGTCTTGGCTGTCCTGGACTCAGGCTGGCCTCAAACTCTTAGAGATCCACCTGCCTCTGCCTCCCTGAGCACTATGTCACCATGCCTTGCTCACTCGCTCTTCTGTATCATAGCTCAGTGTCCAAAACCTGGTAGGGCAGAAACTCAAGCAGAGTAGGACTCTTGTGGCAGGAGCTGAAGCAGAGGCCATGGAGAGGTGCTGCTTACTGGCTTGCGCAGCCTGCTTTCTTATAGAACCCAGAACCACCAACCCAGGGATGACAGCACCTGCAGTGGGCTGTGCCCTCCCCCATCATCACTAATTAGAAAAATGCCCCATATGCCTGCCTACAGCCAGATCTTATGGATGCATTTTCTTAATCCTCTCCCCTCCCCTCGCCTCTCCTCTAAAATGACTCTAGCCTGTCTCAAGTAAACATAAAACTAGCCCCTTCCCCTCCCTCCCTTCCCCTCCCCTCCTCCTCTCCTCCTTCACTCTTCTCCCTTCCCTTTCCTTCCCTTCCCTTTCCTTCCCTCCCCTTCCCTTCCCTCCCCTTCTCCTTTCTCCTCTTCTTAATTTCCCTCCCTTTCCTTCCCTCCCTTTTCCCCTCCTTTCCCCTTCCCTCCCCTCCCCTCTCCTCTAAGATCACTCTAGCCAGTTTCAAGTTAACATAAAACTAGCCAGGACAGCTACCTTCTGAGGGCCACAGTGGTCCCAGTCATCATGTGAGACTTCAGGAACTACAGAGTAGTAATAATTTGCTTGGTGACATCATGACTGGCTCATTTCTTGAAAATTGAGTTCAGTTTATCAGTAGAGATGAAGAGTAGGCATGCACCACACTCCATTTTTATGCCTGTAAAAAGAGGCAGAGGGGGGCTCTAGAATTCTGAGGTGTGCTGAGCTGGAACAGGAGGGTGCTGGAGGTGGCTGGCTTCCCAGCTGGAGCTCCATCCTCACTGCTGTGAGTGTATGTGAGAATGCTTGAGCTGAGCTTCCCAAATGTTTGTCATATCCCACTGGGTATGTGACAATAACAAAGCTAAAAATAAACTCCCTAAGATGTGTTTCTTTCTACGCTTTCTGGTTCCTTACAAAGATGAAGGTTGGAATGCGAGCAGTGCTAGGAGCATGAAATCATGTGTGGGTGATGGCCACCATCAATATGGAGGTAACAGCCTTTCAAAAAGGATGACACAGGGTCTGGGAGATAGCCTAGTTAGTAAAGTGTTTGCCTTGCGAACGTTAAGACCCAATGCAAACCCCAGAACCCACATTAAAAAGCTGGACATGGTGCATGCTTCTATCCCCAGCACTGTGGAGACGAGGCAGGCAGATCCCGGGGACTCTGGTCAGCTGGCATAGCTTATGTGGTGAGCTCCAGGGAGCAAGAAACTCTGTTTCAAAATATAAACTGGATGGCTCCTGAGGATCTCTGGCTTCTGTGTGTTTGTACACACACACACACACACACACACACACACTACACATACACACACACTACACATACACACATAAAATATAAAAGAATTTTTCAAATGGCACTCAACATAGAATTCAGAAAACCGTGGCAGTAATCCACACATCTTAAAGTGTACAATTCCCATTAACCATTTACCGCATTGTGCCCCCATGGATATCTAATCAATTGAAAAAAAAAATCCTCCCCAGAACACCCTGTCATTTCAAGTAGCAGCATCCATGCCTGCCCAGGTGACTGGCTCTGGTTTGCCAAGCACACCCATAGGCGCCTTGGGTTGCTCCCTCCTGCTGGCTGCTGTGGCTAAGCATAGCCAGTTTGGTTTCAGCATTTAGTCTCTCTCCTTCTCTCTCTCCCTTCCTCCCTCCCTCTCCACTCTCCCCCTCTCTCTTTCTCCCTTGCTCTCACTTCTTCCCTCCCTCCCTCTCCCTCTCCCCACTCTCCTAGATAAGCAGAGGGCTCCACAGGTCCAGCTTGCTGTTCATGTGGCTGAGGTCCTGCAGGATCTTTCTCTACTGCGGCTTTGTCTGGTTATGTCCCAGCAGTGGTCCAGTGTTCCAGTCTCTCCCCTTTCTCCGATTTGCTTGTTTGCTCGTTCTGTTTTCCTCCTTTAAACTGCAGCTGCCCTTTGTGGGTGTGAAGTGATACCCTGTGGTTTGGGTTGAGATTTTATAATGACTAATGATATTGACATACTTCTTTCAGGGAGTATTTGTTTGGGTCCCTGGGCTTATTTTATTCTCTCTGTCTCTCTTTCAGTTTGGTTTTCTTTGTTGAGTTGCAAAAGTTGTTAAAATTGAATTCTAGGGCTAGGACGGTGGCTCTGTGGTAGAGCACACGCTAAGTTTGTTAAAGGCCCTGAGTTCTAGCCACAGCTCCAAACACACACATCCAGACTCTTATCAGATGTGTGACTTGACACTCACACCCTCTCTGTGGGTAACCTTCCTATTTAGCCTTCCTGTTGTCTGAGCTCTTTGTTCCCAGAGACCGTGTCATTGACTGTTCTCCACTTACCACTGCTCCTGTGGGTTGGGAGGGGGCAGCTGTGTTGAACATGTCCTTGTGGGGGGAAATTGCTCTGAGTGTCAGAGACTACTGGGACTTCTTGGGGTTGTGACTAGGCCTTTCTTTTTCTCTGGAGCCATTATTGTGGCTATTCCTGCCTCAGTCTGCTGAGAGCAGGGCATGGAGGAGAGGAGAGGGAAAGGGAGGGGAGGGAAGGGAAGGGAAAGGAAGGGGAGAAAAGTTCCCTGGTCTGTCATGAGAGCATGGCCTCACCACTCACTGCAGGTGGAGAGTGTCTGGGACAGCGTGACTGGTTAGGGTTGAGTCTGGGTGAGGAAGGGGAGTCTGGGTGGTGGTGGGCTTGCTGGAATTGTACCAGCAAGAGGCAGCTGCAGTTGTCTTGTAGCTCCCTCAGGGCATCTTCAGTGTTTAAAGCAACAGGTAGTGGGCATGAAGGACATCTAGCTGGCTGTGACTGACGGTTCTACCAGTGCTCCAAAGGAAAGGGCTTGTAAAGATCAATTAAGAAGTGGGGTGAGGGACAAGAAGTTAGTGCTGGCCAGTGGTGGTGCCTGATTTTAGTCCCAGCACTCGGGAGGCAGAGGCAGGCAGATCTCTGAGTTCAAGGCCAGCCTAGACTAGAGAGTGAGTCCCATGACAGCCAGGGCTACAAAGAGAAACCCTGTCTCAAACAAACAAACAAACAAAAACCAACCAAACAAGGAATGCTTAGAATATAGACTTACCATTATCAGTGCTTTGACAGTGTTAGTTCCTGGCTTGGGGTGTAAGGCTTTCTAACTTGTCCCACTCTCAGTGCCCCTGGGACCGATTCCCCAAATGCATTGTTTCCCAGATCCAAATCCTTGACTCAAAACTAATACTGCGCATAACAGAGGAGCTCTTGCTGCAGGCCTGTGTGACAGCTTGCCTGAGATCTGTGGTCCTTCCAGACATGGCTGTCAGGGAGGGCTCTAGGGAGGTGGCAGGGACCCTGTAGTCCCAGGAGGGATGTCTTGAAGCCTCCAGGCTGATATGTGGCAGGACGGTTTAGTAAATGGGAAGTGATAGGTCCAGAAGATGCTGAGAAAATGGGAACTTGATAGTAAAGATGATTTTGGTTCCCCTAAACTATGTCTTCAGGGATCCCATTAGACAGTTTGTGTGCAGCCTCCATCTGAGCCTGGCCCTCATCCTAAGGAGGAAGAAGAGAGCTGGGAAGAAATGTGATGTATAAGCAGTCTAGATTGTTGACCAGGAAATGGCTTTAACTTTTGCGTTAATGACATAGAATTAGAGACCTTCAAAAAAAAAAAAAAAGCTGTAATAAAAAGACATACACCATAACTGGACACCACAAAGGGCATGGGAGACTCGTGTTTTTATTGGTCTAGCAATGTGGCCATTTAAGTGAATTTTGCACTAGATATTTTAATTCTAGGAATTTATCACCCAGAAACAGAATCCATAGAAATCTGTTTGTGCTGCTTTCTTGGTAATAGTAAAAAATGGAAACTAACCAAAGTGCCTTTTCTTGGGGAAGGTTAAGCTGCAGGCCCCTCAGCAGGCTCTCTCTGCTGCCTGTACTTACAGAAATGTGAGTCTCACAGTGTTCTTAAAGAGCTCTGTTATGGAATGTTGTCCACAGGAAAAGGAAAGGAAGCCAGTGTGAAACTGGAATCCAAACATTGTCAAATCAGCAAACAGGGACCCCAAACCGGGACCTTTAGGCAGTGGGTGTACTAGTCTTCTGCCCTAGATGTGGTACATGCTGAGCAAACAAAGCAGAAAGGGATGGATACTGACAGTTAAACAGATGGCAATGGCTGGGCAGAACTGCAGTGGCCTAGGCCCTGCCACAAAGTGATGTTTGGGATTTTTAAAGGGTTTTTATGTTTTTTGTGTATGGGTGGTTTTGCCTGCATGGATGTCTATGCATCACATGCCTTCCTGGTTCCCAGGGGCCACAAGAGGGCGTCAGTTCCTGTGGAACACATACACAGTTGTGTGTGCTCATGTGGGTGCTGGGAATTGAACCTGGGTCTTTTGGAGGAGCAGCTAGCGCTCTTGACCACTGAGCCATCTCTCTAGGCCAGATGCTTGTGATTTGCTGTGGGTTGCAAGGATGACACTTGGTTCTTAGCACACAAGATGATGCTGATGCCATAGATGACATTTGTGGGGTCAAAATATTTAATAGTTGACTTTTAAAGGAAATAGAGTTAGTTGTAGACATAGGAAAAAAAATTTAGTTTGGACAGAGTGCCCACTCTGACAGTGAAGATGGCAGCTGGCTTCATTCTCCCGTCTCTCGGCAGGGAGCCAGCAGGCAGCTTGGAGGAGATATGCTCAGAAATGGCAGGGAGGCTGGCTGTTGAAGCGGTAGGAGTTGGCACCCTGGCTGTCTTACAGAGCGGATGCAAGAGTGTGGCTGCACTTGGTTTAATCTTGGACCTCACTGGTTGAATGTTTTTCCTCCATGCATTCTGGTCTCGTGAAAGCATGGTGCTGGCTCCAACCCAAACATCCATCACTGTTCTATCCAGGCTGTAGACGAGTTCCCAGCATGAGAAGCAGAGAAACCAGAGGCCGTCACGACCCACTACACTGTAAATGAACCCTTAGGAGAAATGTCACCAAATAGTGTAGGTTTCGGGGCTGGAGGAAAGGAAGTGGAAGTGGCAGCAGGCAGGACTGGCCTCTTCCCGGGGACAAGAATGTTCTCATATTGGCTTTGGTGATGCTTGCGTAACTCTGCTGCTCTCCTGGGAACTAGTCAGTTGTGTACTGTGTGGTGTTGAAATGCTGTCTCAGTAGAGCTGTTCAAAAAACCCCAAAAAAATCTAAAGGCAAAATACCAGCACCCGACACACGAGATACACAAAATGTGTCCTGCATACCTTACTGCAGGGGACAGTTGGCTGCTGCAGCCTACCGCGCCGGAGAGCCTCACGGTTGGCTGGCACCCTCCTTATCCTGCTTCCTCAGAAGCAGGCGTTCCGCCATGGGGCTCCCTGCACAGAGGGCAGGCATGTTCTTGCTCTCGCTTGGCACCTTCCCTTGGCCTATGTTATTTTGATACCTCCTGTCACCTCCATGCCCTCCAGTCCTCTCTGAGGGGGCCACAGACTTCCCCAGGAAAGCAGGTTTTATTCAAATCGCCTTCCTCGGCACCTTTCCCGGGGGCCCCACATCTTCTGGAAGCTTCTGTGATATACCAGCCTTAGCCTCCCAACGCTGTTCCTTTTTTAGCCTCATCATGCTCCTGCCCACTCTGTTTCCTTTTATTTTCTTCCTTTCTCAGCTACCCTGAGCTTCCTATCCCACTGGCTTAGTGACAACTCTCTAGCAATTGCTGTGCAGTGACTAAGACCAATACTTAATTGCAACAGGATACTTGGAGATCACCCTGTAGGAGACGGGAAGGGCCTGGATCCTGGGTCCCACTAGTCCTGGCTGGGAGAGTAGCTTCCCAGCCACGGGTGACAGTCCCAGTTGATATCTGGGCCTCTTTCTTTCTTTCTTTCTTTCTTTCTTTCTTTCTTTCTTTCTTTCTTTCTTTCTTTCTTTCTTTCTTTCTTTCTTTCTTTCTCACTGATTTAAGAGCAGCATTCCAGCACAAAGACACAGAGATGAGTTGGGAACCCATGGCTGTGAAGTAACTCAGCCTCCCAGCTCCCAACCCGGGAGCTCTGAGTATCTGCCACAGTGACTCCTTTCCTTCAGGGGTCAGGCTCTGAGGAGGAAGGAGGAAGTTTAGGTGACACAAGAGAATCACCTTAGAAGTGACTTGGGCTGGAGGGCAATAAGAGGATCTGCTGTTAGCTGGGCTGGACCTGAGGCTGAGGGTGGTGCCAGTGTAACTCAGGGTGGGCAGGGCACCGCAGGGAGGGCAGGGTACTCACCTTGGGCTTTGGGAAGCCGAGCATCACACACTAGTTTCTTCTTCAAAGGCAGGAAGATTACATTCATTATAGCATTGCCTTTTGTGGCGCTTTGCAACCCTGTCCCAGGTAGGTCATGTGCGTACACAGCAGTGGGAAACTTCCTAAGTGTAGCACAATGCTAGTGTTTGGAATGTACCTGGATCTACTTTGGGCCCTTCAGTTAGCTACCTTAAGGAGCGGCAATCAATACTCTCCTTGGGGCTGCAGTCCGCACCCCAGGAGCTCAGGTCCACTTGCCCATTGCCAGCTTGTATGCAGTGCCCAGCATCCAAAGCTGGTCCACAGCCAGCATCATCAAAGACCACCGTGGCTGCACCTTTCTGACTGCTGGGAGCCAGTGACACCTGTGACTTCACTACTGGGTGCCGTGACTGGTGTGTGTGTCGGTGGGTGGGAGAGTTAGCTGGTGGGAGCTGCCTGGTGGAGGCTGGGGGTGGCTGGTGGGGGCTGGTAGGGGGCTGAGCAGAGGCATAACAAGACCAGAAACTAATGAAAGCTGTAGGCTTCTATGCCCCCTTTATCTTTGTTCAGCAGATGCAGGGGTCGGGACAGAGCAGAGCAGTTCTGACAGCTTTGTAATGGGTCCAGGGTCGGACAGGCCTCCCCATCATTCAGGCTTGGGCTTGTAGTGCTGTCTGGGCAGGTCCCCTCTGTGGCTTCTGCAGTGTGGGTAGGCCCCAAGGCCAGATGGGAAGTGATAACACAGCTCTATTGGGCTGGCAGGTACCGACAGCTGGAGAGAGCCCTCTCCTGGCATCTCTACCTGGAGCTAGACTTTGGGGCAGCTGTGGACCTCAGTGACATCCACATGCATTTGGGAGGTTGAAGGTTAGCAGCTCGCTGAGTGAGGCTTCCTGGAAGAGGGCAGTGTTCTCAGCCTCTGGGAAGCAGAGCTGGACGCTGGCCCCTTGGGAGTGGTCTGTCCTTCACCAAATGGCAGCTCTGACTCAGGCTCCCGTTTGGTACAGTAACTGGCTAAGGGTAGAGGTGCTGTGGTGCTCTGAAATAAACCACTCAGAGGACACAGGGACCAGCACGCCTGCTTCCTGCAGGTGCCTCTGTCGGCTTCCACGGGGTAACTCTTACCCCACTAGTGCTGTGCGTCTCCTGCCTCAGTTCCCAGGCAGGTCCTAGCACACGCTGAGGAGTGTACACAGGCAGCTCAGCTCGCCTAACCTGCCACGGCCACCTCCTGCCAGTCGGAATCTAAAGAAAGTGTGTGATCTGCACACACACACACACACACACACACACACACACACACGGGTCCTTTAGATGTGCAGTGTAGTCCTGGAGAGAAGATGCTGCATCAAGAGCGAGGGCGGTAAACACCCAACTGCCGCGCCCTGGGTGGGTCACCTTCTGCCACTGTTGCACGCACTCCGGGTGTATCATGCCTTCCTGACTTGGGCCCAGTGGCAGCTTGAGGGTGGGTACGTTAGGCTTTTGAGTGGCAGGTTGTTTTTCGGTGGTCTAGGCTTAGAAGATGATGGGGGAACTGTGGGCATAAATTAGATCTGGTATGTGAAGCTGTCACATCAGGACTAGCTATATATATATATATATATATATATATATATATATATATGCCTTATATGTCTTACATATATGTCTTATATGACATATACATATATATACATATATATACATATATATTATATACACACATATATATCTTATATACATACATATATGATATATATTATATGTCTTCCAGAATTTAATACTTTGGTCAGCCAGGTCACTCGGGACACTGACAGATTAGGGACGTGTCCGCATTCCTAGGGTGAGGCCTGATTGAAACAACTTGAAGAAGAATTTAAGGCCAGCAAACAGACATTATGAAACTTGGATTGAAGAAGCCATTTTGTGTGCTCAACACTCAAGCCCCAGCTCATGGCAGTCACAGGTCAGCTGTGGGAACAAGACAGGGAAGCCACTGTGAGAACCCGCCAGCTTTGGAACTTCATCTGCTTTCCAATAAAGGATGTTGTGCGTTTTAGTGCTACATCTAATGTGTGAGTGGCCTATGCCAAGCCCGGATAAACACACACACATGCATTTGCCCTGGAGAGCCTGTTACCAGCACTTCCTGGCACCCCAGCTCAGCATGGTCCCTTCCATGTTGGCTTTGACATCATGCAGGCTGGGACTGCTCCTCCTCCGCCTCTGTCTGCTTCTCAGAGTGTGATTCCACAGAGACAATTCTCTCCATGTCTCGTAGGCAGAGATTTTGTTCTTGTTCTGTTTGCCCACCACCTCGTTGCCCGCAGCCTCTGAATGAGCGGATGCGTGTCTACCCCTTGCAGTGGAAACACCTGTCCCATCTCCCCTGCTCACCCTGTGGCTCAGGTTGCCTAAGCTGGGGCTCTTTGCACACGTGTGCGGGAAGCAATGGTGTCTAGCTGCTCTTGGCTTTGGCGTATTAAAAACTGTAGCAACCGTTGGAGTCAGTAATGCAAAATCCCTTTTTCTTGCACCAAGAGTCACTGGTGTCCTGCTGCACTGTTCACAGTGAGTAAGTAGGTCTTGACAGGAACCCATGCCTCCAGCCTGGGCTGAACCGCAGAGCCACTCAGGAGCGTTCATGCCTGGTTCCTGCAGCCTTAACCCACACCGCCACCAGGACTTGGACTCCGGGTGGCTGTTCGTCTTCCCAAGGACTTCCAGAGGTTGAACTGAGAGGGAAGTTTAGAGCCACCTCCATAGGTGTCGTGAAGCATTGACACCTGGGATGGAACCGTGGGCCCTGACCGGAAACTGTCACCATGTGTGATGTTGCAGACCAGCCTTCAGATACATAGAGCCTGTGGACCTGTGGTGTGTGTCGATATGAAAATCTGTGCACAGAGCGGTTGCTTCCTTGCCTGTTTGTGAATTTGCATGGATTCGTGTGGAACCTTGAGTTTTCTCCTCTTTCTGCCTCCCTGGTGTCTGTGGCTCACAGCATAGTGGTGCGTGGAAGGCTCTTGGGTGTATCCATGTCTCTCTGTGGTGTCTATGGAGATGTTCTCTTCTTTTATGAGTGTTTATCTCCATTAGTTTAGTTTGTTATCCTTGGCTTGTCAGATCGCCACTCTCACTTATTTCATATTTAATTAAACAAGTTAGAAGCAGCCATGTGAGTTCCCACGAGTGGATGTACTCCCACAGGGCTTCCGTTTCGGCATCTCCAGGGCTTGAGAATTTCCATACTAGTTGCCACATCCTGCTCAGGAGTCAGAATGCAAAGACCAGCTGAGGCCCAGTCTTGCCACTAGGATTCAGGGTTCAGGAAGGAGACCAGTAAGTAAGGTAGATGGGCAGAGCCCCCAGGGTGTGAGCCTGAAGGGAAGACGTTTGCTGTGGTGATGGGCGGGGCCTTCCCCTTGTTTGGTCAGTGGACCCGTAAACTGCTCCTCCTCATGTTCTCAGAGCCCAGCTGAGATGGTTGGTGGACGTGTTTCTCAGGATTCTTCTAAGCATGGGTGGAGGGGTAGAACAACCCAGAGTTAATCCGCCTTGATTAGTACCCAGTCCTTCTGCTGAGAAATCTTTTTTGCAAACTTGCAGCGTACCCACGCCATTGCTGCTCTTAATGGGGTACAAAATATGGCCTTATTTCTGCATCTTTTGTGAGTCTTCACGGAAGACTTGGTATTATTATGTCTGATTCATTATTTAATATCACTTGCATAAGATGTCTGGTAAATCCCTCCTGGAGAGTTGGTGCATTTCATTTTTAAATAAAATAGTAAGATTATGTGATACCACATTTCCCAGAAAGCTCAGTGGAAAGCTGTTCCCATAAGCTAGGGGTGGGTAGATGTAATTTTCATTCTTTTTGCCATTCTCAGTCTCTTTATTTCCACATGAGTCTTATTTTATGCCCATTTTTCTCACTGTAAAGTGCTTCCTGTGCTTTGTGGAAACTGGGGGAATCTGAGCTGCAACGGCACTGTGCAGGCTCTTCCCAGGAACCCACTCTATGTTGGAGGCCTGTGGTTCCTGAGCTCTCTAATTCAGCATGCTCATGGACTGTGTGATGTCACTTAGAAATCCAGACTCACTAAAATAATAAGGCAGCAAAGATGCCTTCCAAGAATCGAATATTTTAATCACAAAAGTCTTCCTTTTGGAAAAACACTTCAGTGTTGTTAGAATACATGATCTTGACAGATGTAAACTCTGAGGCCCGATTATTGATTCAGAGATGCTGGCTTCAGTGCTGCAAGGAAGCCTGGGCTCCAGGAGGCCCTTCCCACCCTCCTCAGTTCAGAGTCTGGGAGGGAGGAAGCTATCAGCCAGCCGCCAAATCCTTCCTGGTTCCCCAGGCTTAGGCTCAGGTTTTGCTGGCTTATAGTTTATTTTGTTAGTTCTCAAGTGCTGCCATTGACTTCTGTTGGTGTGTTTTCAGAGTTGTGGGAATCCCTTGGCAGGGAGCAAGGATTGAGAGAAGTGGTTAATGGAGCTGCAATAGTGAGAGCATTCTTACTTCCGCAGCTCTAAGAATGAAACTCATGTGTTACCACCATCACCACCTATTAGGATAGCTGCACTCCACCGATCTCTGACTTATGTGGGTGTCATAGACCATCTTCAGGTACAGACTGACCTCAGCACAGTGACAGTGGTGGACTTCAGTATCCCGCTGTTATTAATAGACAGTTCACACTCTCTCTCCCTCTCTTTCTCTCTCCCTCACACACTCTCCCTCCCCCTCTCTCTCAACAAAGAGACATTTGAGTTTAATAATGTTATAAAATGAAATAGGAGCCAGGTGTGGTGGTGTACATCTTTAATCCTAGCACTTTGGGGATGGAGACAAGTAAATCTCTGTGAGTTCAAGGCCATCCTGGTATACAGGGTGAGTTCCAAGACAGCTAGGGCTATGTAGTAAGACCCTTTCACAGGAGGAAAAAAAGATGAAATAGACTTAATAGGCGTCTACAGAATATTCTTCTCAAACACTACATCATGTACATCCTTCTCAGCAGCCTGTGGAAATTTCTGTAAAGTCAACGACATTTTAGGGCAAAAAGCAAGGATTAACAAAGGCAAAAAACTAAAGTAATTGCTTGTGTTCTATCTGGTCACAATGAGTAAAACTAGGAATCAACAGCAGAACATGCACAAACTCAGAGAAATATACTACTGAATAGTGAATGGGTCAACAAAGAAAGCAGGGATGGAGGGACTGATATTTCAACCTACTGGAAGGGATGTATCTGGTACAATAAAAGTGTTTCAAGAGATGCACTCCAGGTCTTAGAAAAACAACAATCCAAGCCTACAACCAATAGATGGAAAGAAATGATGATGATCAGAACATACATTAGTGAAACAGGAACAAAAAGAAGAACACACACACACAAAGAAGAACACAGAGAATCAATGTACTGAAGTGTTGGCTTTTAAAAAAGATGAGCAAGAGACAAACTCTTACTCAAACAAAAAGAAAGATCTGAAATTAGTAAAATCAGAGGTAAAAAGGGAACATTGCAAAAAAAAATCAGTGAATTTCAGAGGATTATCAGGCCATATTTTGCAAGCCTACACTCTAATAAGTTGAAAAATCTAGCCAAAAGAGATGAGTTTCTAGGCACATATTACCTACCAAATTTAAACCAAGAACATATAAACAACATATGTAGATAAGAACAAGCAATAAAGTTGAATCAGTATTAAAAGGGTTTCTGGGGCTAGAGAAAGATGATTCAGCAGCTGAGAGCACTGGCTGCTCTTCTAGAGGGCCTGGGTTTGAACCCCAGCACCCATGTGGTAGTTCATAACCATCTACAGCTACAGTCCCAGGGAATACAGCACCCAGGTAAGGCCTCCAAGAGGTATGCACACATGTGGCACATAGGTATGCACACAGGCAAAACACACATATATGTAAATAAGTAATAATCTTTTAAAAGACTCCCAGCTAATAAAACCCCAGCCCAGACACGCTCACAACTAAACTGTACGATTGTTTAAAAAGAGCCAATATCAGTGCTTCTCAAACTGCCCCATAAGATAGACAGGAAAGGAACTCTGCCAAGCTCATTGTTATGAAGCTGGTATTACACTGAAACAAAACTGGACAAGGACATAATGACAAATAAAATGACAGGCCAATATCCTTAAGTAATGTTAAATGCAGTGACAAGATATTTCCAAACTGAGTTTGACTACACATCCGAAGTCTCATTCACCACAATCAAGTGAGCTGTGGCGCTACCTGTAAGACCAGCAGGTGGCTGTGCTGGTTGCTTAGCTCCTTATAGAAGCTGTGAACTTTGTTCTTTCCTGTGAATTCATCACGGACCCCAGGATGCATGTGGTAAGGCCTCCCTGTCTTAGGAAGCCAGCAGAGATTGGTCTTCTGACATGCTGAGCCTGGGCTCAGCTTTACCTGCCTCAAACAGGTTGGTCATGTGTTGAAGAAGTAAATGTTCTAGGAGAGCTGTGTTTCTAGGGTGAGGGTGGCCACAAGAGATGTTCTGTGTGGTTTTTCTCTCAACCGTTCTTGGTCACAAGGGATTCCTCAAGGAGCCTTTGAGAACTCTGGGGCTAGTTGGGCCTGGTGGTGCAGAACTGTAATCACAGCTACTCAGGAGGCCAAGGCGGGTAGATGATAAACTGAAGGCCAGCCTGAACAACCTAGCAAGATTCTGTCTAAGGGGGAGAGGGGGGAGGGACTAAGAATGGTGATAGAGCACTCACCTAATAGAGTGAAACTCCTCCCGACCCCCCACCTCCACATGAATGAACTCCGAGATCTTTGCACCAGTCAGACTCAGAGCCAGTATCTTGTCTTCTCAAGGCAAAGGTAATGAGGCCTCATACCTGCCCCACGCAGCCACTGTTGGAAACAGCCTCATGCAAATTAAAGAACTGTGAGCAGCTCTAATAGATAACATGTTTTAACAGGTCATCAGAAAAAAAAAAAAAAAAAGGAATATAAAAAAACTGCTCATTGGAGAAAAAACTTCTATGAACCATCTCCTTCATTGTGTGTCTCATATGAACAACCCTAATGAAAAGTTTGAATGTGAACTAGATGCCCTGTGGACTTTTTGGTTGACCAGTTTGTAAGTTGCTATCTTTCTGGTTAAATTGTTTTCTTCAAAAAGCTGAGCAAATGTGCCTGCCTGCTTATCACTTGAGGAAGATAAGGATGTTTAGTACTGTCTGCCCAGCTCTGAGTATAGAGCTCTGTTATGGCACGATTGGTTGTGCTGGTTGTTAATACCAATATAAAGTGGTATTGACAGGTGCTGTATGTGCCTCCAGGGTTGCTGGCTGTTATATGGCACTACTACTGGGAAGACATGAACAAATACCTACTCACCCCATAGTCAGCTGATAACAGACCAAAGTACCAATTCTACCAAAATCCAGCTTGAGTTTGCTGGGGTTATTTAAAGGAATATGAGTGAGGGTTTACATACAGAAGCAAGAACAACCCAAAGCAGCTGAATCACCAAAAGCCCACCCAAGCATGGGTGACAGCTCACAAAAGCTGTAAATCTGGAGACCTCTGCAGGACTCGTAGCTAAACAAGTGGGAGAATCTCTTTTAAGTAGTCCTTACTGTTTGAGTCAATTTGGGGAGGGAGGGACCGTGTGAGTCATGTAAGTTTTAGGGACTTCCTAAGACTTGTGAGCTATTTACTTCCTGAGTTTTAATGAATCTCTCTTTAGAACTTTCAGAGTCTTAAGGAACCTCTTTCCAGGGTGGAAGGTTTCGACTGATAAGAAATTGCTCTGTAGAACATTGGAAACTAAGTCTTCAACTTCCCTTCTTCCTTTATACTGATGTGATGGAATGGTATCTTTCCTCCTTTCTTTATACCAATAGACTGCTGCACATGGGCATCTGGTACCAGGCCCCTTTAAAACCGAAATGGCTCAGGTAGTTGAGGCCTTTTAGAAGGCAAGGGAGTTCCCAAGGTATTCTTTTACCTGCCTGCACTTTTATGGGTGCTGTTGTCCAAGATAAAAGCCACTACTTGTATTGTCCACCTAGTTCACCCATAGACTGGGCCGCTTCCAGAGCTATTCTGAGCTTCTGGCCCAGGAGCCAATAGCTGAGGTTGGAAAATCTTTTATACCTACTCAGGGGTAGATAGCTGCAGTATGGCAGGACTGTTCTACAGGGCCTGCTGGCACTGGCTGCCTCAGAATCTCCTGCCATCTCCAGACACGTTCAGGACCTTTGTAGGGCTTCTCAGAGGAAGAAGGGCCTACAAAAGGAGAGCAGAGGCCATTTCAGGCTTTTTCTTCTTCTGAACTTTTTTTTTCCAACTGTCAGATCACGGCTGGAGTTTATAGTTTAATTTTGTGAATGAAAAATGTGTCCTTGTGGTTCTTACTATCTATGCCATAATAAAAGAATTAAACATAAAAAGAAAACCACTTGACACTTGAATGGGGGCAAAATGTTGTCTGTGCAAGCATGGGTTGTCTTTCAGCCTCGGGAGGCATGTTTTGCATGTTAGAGACTACAGGCTAACATAGTGTGGCCCCGTGGTGTTAGCACTTTGGTGGGATGGAGCTGACAGTGCCGGCACACACTGCTCACCTCGGGCCAGGAAGCAACAGAGGGAGGACAGAGCAGAGTCCCACAACCCTCTCAAAGGCACAATCTCAAAAGCAATCCGCAGCCTCCCATCCCCAAAGGCTCCACTGTCCCAGTGGCACCACCCCGGGGGACCAGCCCTTTATCATGTGAGTCTTCTGGAACATCCCACACCTGAGCCACAGCATGCTGCAGCATGGAGGCAGTGAAGTGGGGCAGCCCCAGAAGGTAGACATGGTTTCAGTGGGGCAGCCCCCCGAGCCACCAGTGTCACAGAGGCAGGAAGTAGAAGCTGGGTGCTGGGAAGGGGCAGGGGCAGTGTAAGGGGGGCATTGGAGGCCCTGCTGAGAGGGGTAGAGGTGACGGAAGCCATGGGTCGATGGAGGCGTTGCTGCTCAGCATTGTGTGACCACACTTACTCTGCTCACTACGCCTAGAGCTGGCCGCAGCGCCACACTCTGTGTGCTCTTTACCTTGATCGAAATGTTCATAAGCTGAAGGGACTAATGTGGGCAAGCGAACAGAAAGTAATCTTCTGTCCCAAGGCGGCAGTCCTCACTCTCCTGGCTGGCTCTAGCGGTAGATGCACGTGTGACAAATATCATTCCAGACAATGTTTTGACTTGTAAGAAAACCACACCACAGGAAGAGTGAGTGAGTGTGCAAGGCGAAGGCACGCGCCTCTCTTTGGGGTGACTCCACTGTTCGGGCATGTGTGTGACTGGGGACTGTGCGTAGGTTGGCGATGCGTGTGACAGCGAGAATGTTGAGCAATCTGTGCTAAGTTGGTGTGTGTCCCGTTTCCTCTTTAGGTGAAGCCAAGAACCTTCCTTCCTACCCGGGGCCAAACAAGATGCGGGACTGCTACTGCACAGTGAACCTGGACCAGGAGGAGGTTTTCCGGACCAAGATTGTCGAGAAGTCGCTCTGGTAATGTCTGCTGCTGCTGTGATCGGTGCCACTGCCCTCCCTGCCTAGCCGTGGAGGATGCACATTTGTCATATGAGACAGCATCCACGGGGCTCTCATGTGGGCCACAGTGGGCACCGCTGGCCCAACCGGCTAGTGTCCTTGGTCTCCAGGGCCCTGAAGCACGGGAAACTCCGGAGCCACTTCCCCCATCCCTGGACATGCAAAGAACTGCTTGAGAAAGTCGGAAACTGAGGCTGGAGAGATGGCTAAGCAGCCCAGGGCATTTACTGTTCTTGCAGAGGAGCTGGGTTCAAGTTTCTAGCACTCGCAAGGTGCCTCACAACCATCTTTCCCTTGAGTTCAAGGGGGTGGCACCCTTCTCTGGCCTCTGCAGGAACAGGACTAAAGGCAGTGCACATGCATGCAGGCAAAATGCTCGTGTACGTAAAGTTACCAGAAGAGTCTGCATTAAGGGCTCAAGTGAGAATTTTAAGAAAGAAGATATTTTAAAACTTCCTCGCCCCACACCACATTTCTTTAAAAAAACATTTTAAGGGACATATGTATGCAGAGCTGTTAACTGAGGAGAAAGACCTCAAAAGTATTTGTTGGTAGTAAATACCTTTGAGTAAGGTAGGGAGAGCCACGGGATCTGTAACTTGTGAGTTTGTGGTCCGGGATGAGAGCTTTTCATCTTCAGCGTGAATTTTTAGTGTGCCTTGCCAATATGCTCCCAGTCTGAGAAGACTCTGGGCTGTGGCTGGGAGCATGTGGGGACAGGAAGTGACATTGTAGAGCCCTTAGCAGCTATCTGAAAGTGAGAGTGGAAATAGCGAGGAGGCTGTGAGCATACCATTGGAGCTAGTAACGGAGCCAAGACGATCACCCAGGCAGGCGTAGCAGCCTCCCTTGCGGTTCTTCTAGATCAAAGGAGGCAGCCCTGAGCCAGGGACTCCACCTTTTGGGTTTAGAATTATGGGCTGTATGGTTTCAAAACGCTATTCTGATTCTGAGGGCATTTTTAGCAGCTGAATTATATCCTTGCCTATTGCCACTTCAAGCGGTAGCAAACAGCGTGTCCTGATGACTTAATGAGTCTAATTTTTGGAAAACCACTCCTGCTGCCCGCCCCTGAGGGAGGTGGAGGGTGTACTCGATTCTGTCTGCCTTGAAGCCACCCCGCTGAGGCCCCAACGGTCATAGCTGTTTGTGTTGTCTGCGCACGCTTAGATTTAAAACACAAAGCAAAACTGAAGACTGAAAAATGCCGTCAGGAGTCAAGTCTGTGCTGAAGAATGTTTTACAGAATTGGCGAAGAAAAAGCTGTGGGGTGACTTTAGAAAAGTGATGTGTGTTGCCCTCCCGCCGGCTGTGGACTCCCGAGCACATTCCTGTCTTATCTGGGCAGTGTGCGGGTAGAGGCCCATGGACAGGAGGCCTGGCACCATGGCAGTGCTGCGAGCAAGCAGGAAGGATGTGCGTCTGGGACCCCTCTGCTGGGCAGGAAATCGGCGCTTGCCAGACACTGGCAGGTTTAGAAATAGGAGTCATGGTTTTCTAATTTGGGGCTTAGATGTGGTTTTTCAGATGCCAGAAGCAGGGATAACAGCCAAACAAAGGCAGTGGGTGGTAACACGAGCCCTCAGGAGGTTAGACAGCCATCTACAGTGAGCCCCAGATCTGCTGCACCCCTGAACTGCTGGCATGAGAAGCCTTCTGAGGCACACTGATGATCCCTGGCAGGTGCTCTCTCCTCCCAGGTAACCTTAGTAAGCTGACTTCTGGGCTGTAAACAAAAATTACACGTGCATCCTGGTGGAAGGGGTATGCTTGTCATAGAATAGGAATGGAGGTCAGAGGACAAATTCTGGGATGATGGTTCTGTTCTTCCACTATGCAGGTCCTGAGGCTTGTGGAAAGAACTTGTACTTGTATTTCAGGTCCTGGCTTCTGCTTTATTAGTTTATTCCCTACCCCAGATGTCAGCAGCAATGGGGAAGGGGCTGGAAACCACACCACACTACCCCCTGTAGCTGCCTAAGGAGACCGTTTCAGGGGCTTTTACTCAGGTGAAGCCAGAATCATCGGGTGAATCAGTATGAAGCAGGGTTTGAACTGATTAGAAAGACAGAGCTCTTACCACCGGGATCAGCACGGACGTAAATGAGAGGTGCCTAGGGGAAGGAGAGCGTGCCCCTGCATGTGCGCAGGCTTCTCAAGCTAGTCTTGCTGAAGTGTCTTTACAGTGTGTGCTCTTGATGCTGCCACGGTTGCATCTCAAAGGGTTGTGTCCTGAGCACGGCATGTCAGGAACGTAGGCAAATGCATCTGTGTCTTTCTACAATGTCAGAATACATTTCTACAAATAATAATAAATTCAGACAGAGGTTTTGATGACAACAATTTACTAAATATTCCCATTTAGCCCATTTAGTGAACGACAGATTCTTTCATTCTAATCTTAATTACTAATATTAACTTTCAAATCATTCACTACATATCACACAGCATATATAAGGACATATGTTTTATGTGTATGCATGCATGTATGTATCTATGCTGCAGCAGAGTTCGTGGGGTTTCAGAAGTCTTGAGAACAGGGTAACTGATAAAAGTGCAAATAAGTCTATTGGTGCAGTAGGAAGCCAAGGGGAAGCTCGGGGGCGATTGCAGTCGGCTGCACGATCAGAATTGAGCTGCAGGAGTGAGGTGAAGTCAAGTGACCTCATCTAGATGCATGAGCATGTGGGTGGATGGATGGACCTGTGCCAGTCCAGACAGGTGAGCAGGGACAGACAGACAGCAGTTCTCAGTCAACAGTGTGGCAAATTAAGCCAAGACAAAGTTCCTGGGCAGGTTAGGAATTCTGTGTCTCCATCTGTGATGTCAGATGCGGTGCAAGGGAGGGGGTTATGTGCTACCGCGGTCTGATTTACTCAGGAAGTTCTTGCATTCTGTTTTCCCAATGTGACATTTTTAGCATGCCTGTGTGCCCCTGAAGTGCCCAGTTCACTGATAAACTTATAGGGTGTCGCCCTTTCTGCTCAGGGTTTGTTGCTTTTTAAATATTCTTGTTTGAAATATCTCTCCATAAAAGAAATATTGTCCCTCTGTTTGCAGCCCTCACAGAAGTTTTCATTATCCTGGAACTTTTGATTCTCATGTAGTGAGAGACTTCAGCCAGTCTCTGGGGCGAAGGACTCTTTTCCCCTTCCTGTGTCCTCATCTTCCCATCCTGCCACAGGCTGCTCTCGGAACGTGCCAGCTGAGGCGTGGGCACCGTCTCTTCAGTTCATACTGATAAGCACAGAAGTGACCACAGGTGAAACTACAGCAAGAGCTTCAAGTGTGGGTCTGTGTGGCCACTTCGTGTGTAGCCGGGAAGCCTTCTTTACATTACTAGGCCTCCAGACTGGCACCCTAATCCCCGCACTGGGCTGTGTGTGCCAGTGCCTTGTGGAAGAAGTGAGCTATGGTAAATGCCATTCAGCCTGATGCTAAGTCCACAGCTGTGCTCTGAAAGCCTCAGTCCATGTGTTCTAGGTCAGTCTTGGGTCAGCATCCACTCAGGCAATCATGTGCCCATCAAAGCAAATCCAGTCTTCTCTTTCAGTCCAAGTCTCAACGAATTTTCCCATATAAAGTTCCAAAGAATGTGAACTGAGAGGGGTGTGTGTACGAAGAAAGCATGTTTGTATGTGTATGAATGAAGGAGTGATGCGCTATTGGGGCAACAGCTGGCGTCACACAGCAGTAGGACAGAAGGCTACAAAGAGCATTGCTTTTAAAAGTAGCATTATGCAGGAATGAACAGCACAGCAACATACGTGGAAAATTTGGTGAACGAATTACATTTGCCCATAGGCGTAGCTGAGCAGGAAACTGAGGCAAGTTTGAAATAGAACAAAATGGGAGGTACAAAAAGTTTAGAGAAGTGGAGGACAGTGTGGTGACAATGGCACAGCTTACCAGGGCACAAAGTAGCCAGACCTGAAAGGCCCAGGTCCCACTCAGGCTGTGGTTTGGTCTTGGAGGAGAGGGCAGGACCCAGCAGCAGCTGTTGAGATGAGAGGTGGGAGGGCAGACCCATTGGTGACTGTGGTAGTGATGAATAGTGGGACAGAGCAAGTGGGGTCCGCCGGTCTGTGCCAGCCTGCAGCTAGATACCACCATTCTCCTAGTATGCCGCTCCACAGAGGGCAGCTATGCCCGTCGAACAGATTCCTGCTCTCAGCCTTCAGAAACAGCCTGCACGGCTCCCCAGTGCCCTCCAGCACCACCCTTTAGATTAGATACTGATTTAGCAGCATTTGCTGCTGCAGCTGAAGACTCACGTAACTACAAGTCTGAGCTGGAAAGTAGGAAGGGCGTTCTCTGGCTGTGTATACACGGCCTGGCAGAGCTGTGAGAGCAGCAGGAGCTGGGTGTGTTCCCCTGGGAGAGGTGCTCACAAAATACACTCACCTTGAGTCCTGCTGTGTGCCTGGACTCAGTGCAGAGCCACACAGAGAATGTGGGAAGGGTGAACAGAGCTGAGTTTCCATTGCCCCCTTTTCACTCATATGGACACTTTCTCGGGGTTCACGCTGTGTGTCTCTCCCATGCGTGGATAGTACCTGGCGGGGCCTCAGTGTTCATGCTCACACTGCTGCGTCTCTGAGAGAGTGCACTCCTGTCCACCCCTTTTCTCTACTCTCAACTCTTGGAGAGACACTGAGGAGAGCAAGCCCAGCAGGCCCCAGCCCTTCCCAGTGAAGGTGATATTGTTGAAGGTTATGTCCCCTCCAGGAAGAGATACTCCTGATGCTGAAAACAAACTTAGGTATAGTTTTATTTCTCTTAAGAGACACCATGACCAAGGCAACTCTTATAAAAGAAAACATTTAATTGGGGACTTGGTTACAGTTTCAGAGGGTTCATCATTATCATCATGGTGAGAAGCAGATGGGCATGGCTGGAGAATTACCTGAGAACTTTACATCCTGGTCCACAGGAAGTAGGCAGAGAGAGGAAGAGGAGAGGGAGAGAGAGAGAAAGGAGACAGAGAGAAAGACGGACAGACACTGGGCCTGCTGTGGGCTTTTGAAACCTCCAAAGCCCAGTGACACACCACCTCTAATGAGGCCACACCCCCTAATCCTTCTCAAATAGTCCCACTTCCCTGGTAACTAAGCACCAAAATATTTGATTTGAGCCTGTGGGAACCATTCTTATTCAGACCACCACACAACCCTTTGCTTCCTCAACCTCATAGAGCTGTAGCTTTTATCTTTTCTGTGAGAGTAGCCCACTACTCACGTTCTCATTCACTTAAGTGCTCTAGGACCCTACTCTGGATGGCTGAGAAAGCAACTCAGGGCTGCCACTGTCAAAATCCCCAGGACCCTCTATAGCAGAAAGAAACAATTAGAAAGAAGGGAGTCTATGCATAGGGAGTTACTGTCTGACCAGTAACAGGGTGTGTTGCTCTGATACAAAATGACCATTTCAAAAGGGTCACCACCCTCATAGCTGCAAGAGATTCCATCAGCTGTGCTACCTTCAGTTCCTGGTGTTAGTCTACAGCCAGAAGCACTGGCTGGGAGTAGGTGTTCCTTCAGGGCAGTTACAGTGTTGATGGCTCTGGCCAGTGGTGGTGAGGCGTCCAGGGTAGGATTCTAGGCCGTTAGGAAAGGCTACTGACTAGCAGGAATCTGTAGCAGACTCCATGAGCCTTGGCAGCGATGATGGCAAATGCTCATGGCGACTCTGTCAGTCGATGGTTCTAGTGCAAGAGGCTGTTGCAACAAGAGAGTGAGAGCCAGGGGTGTACCTAACGGAGAAAGGCCTGTAGCCATGTCTTCTCCCTTCCTTGTCTTTGATTTTGGGCTCTGGAGAAGGGTTGTGGACATGAAGACATCTGAGATGACCCTGTCTTAAGGAAGTGTCTATTTTCTTTATCTGGGAATGGTTTGGGTCTATGGTATCCTGAAGGGACTTACTCTCATTAAAGTCCAGTTACTGTGGGAGTCATGAAGGTGCTGGTGCCATTCCACAGTTTTACCATTTGGCTGTGCCGTCTCTCCAAGGGTCTGGTTAACTTGGAGGTTCCTGGATCTTTTGGACAGAGCCTAAGAATTCCCTGGGTTTATAGTGATTCCACTCCAGGTTGGGCCCTCAGCAGCTCAGAAAGCCACTAGGTCCCCTACTCCTATACCTTGTTTTAGCCCTCATTCAGCTACAATACCCTCAGCTAATTTGTCCAAAAAACAAAACAAAACAAAACAAACAAAAAGACAAAACCCCTCTAGATGCTCTTCTCCAGCTGGCAGCACACCTGTGTCCGAATGAGGGCTTCCTTCTACCCATGAACAGCAGCCGGCTGGGCCATCAGTTGGTTTCTATGTCCCAAGCTCTCTAAGCAGTTAACTACATTCTTCTTTCTAGTCATCCAGGCCAAGCTGGGGCTTCTCAGCCTATGTCACTCATGGGAACCTCTCCAGGGAGGGACTCTGGGTCCCTTTCCTATGAGGTGCAGGGAGCTAGGCCCAACACTGACCCTCTTCCTCTGTCCTGGGTGCCTCTGTTCTTTTTGAGAACTGTGAAGTACCTCTCCAAGGACTGCAGTTCCCTCCTGTGCCCTGTCTGCTCCCTATGACATGGTTTTAGAACCTTCCAGTCCTACAATTGGCCTGGTGTCAGACTTTGTGGGTTTTCCTAGGAATCTTTTCTTGATCGTATCAAAGCACTCCTATGGACCTGTGTCCTGTCCTGGTGCAAGGGAAGTCTAAGAACAAGAGGCTTGGTTTATCCCAATACCTGCCTGATGCCCAAGGCTCCAGGGCCAGTGACACAGGCGACAGGTGCTTCCTGTCCTAGAAGACCAGTTGAGGCAGGAGCCCAGGCCACATTTCTCATCCTCCAGCCTCACACCATGCGTCGTGAGCCAGTTCTTCTCTCCAGGTCTGTGTTTAGTTTGAAAATTTGCTGATCTGTGTGCCAGAGTTTCAAGATAAACAATCCCACCCTGTTTCTGAACTGCACTTAGGTACCCTGCAGCCAGCGCTCCAAAGGCTTCCTGCCGAAACCCCGGGGCGTTAGGCTGTGACACACAGGGCATCAGGCAGGAAGCTAGCCTGGTAGAGAAGCACCGTGACCTGACTTCGGGAATCCCCCTTTCCCTGTCTCTGTGTAAATGGACTGAGAGCCCCCAGTGGAGTTTTTCCATTTTTTACTGGATGATACCGTAGTCTTCTCTCCCTAGAGCCTCCCTGTTGTGTGGATTCCCTGTGGACTGTTCTGGTGGCTGTTTCCCAGGGCATCAGGCTGAGCATCAGTGGTTAAATCTGGACTGCTCTGTCTCCCTGGCCATCTGCGGTGCAAGCTTCCAGGAAAATCCCAAATCAGAGGACTTAAAAAGCAGGTGTGGTGAAAACAGTGAGGCTTCTCTCAGGCCTGAGTCCCTCTGCTACCTAAGGGCCTTCTGGAACTGACTGCTGCCCCCACAGAACCTTCCATGCCCTGGAGCTTTACTCTACCCAGCCTGTCTCCTGGGGGCATTTGATATAGTGTTGGCTTTAATGAAAGTTTAATCTAGCTTTTAATTAGTGATTAACCCAGTGCCCATGTTATAGCTGAATGTTCAGTCATTGAGCAACAGGCTGGAGAGTCTTCATAGAGAGCTGTTTTCAGCCCATGGAGCTTCCAGCTATCTTAGAGACTAACAGTCATATGGCTTCTGCCCTAGGCCCTCCTGGAGACTGGCCTTGTCTGTGTCTCCTCAGACACTGGGGCACAAAGACCAGGCCCACAGAGACCCGCCCCAATTCGATTATATTTTCCACAGAGCCCTGCCACTCCCCTCAGGTCCCCATCCCGGTCCTGGTGTTGGGAAAGAGGCCTTGGAACTTGCTCTAGACGGGACCCGGGGGACCCGGCTTGACAGTTTTCTCATGACCAGTGTCACTTGTCACGAGGTGCTCGCAACAAGCAGCAGGCAGCTGGGATGGGGTGGAGCAGCAGTAGATGTCGGGAAATGACTCAAGGAAGGTTTGGTGGTTTCTCTGCAGGTCCCCAGTGAGGCTGTGTGAGGCCTGTGCCCAGTCCTATGGGCAGTGGTGGAGGAGGGGAAGCCGGAGGACTATGAGAGAAGGGATTCAGAGGACTTGGGGAGGAGGGGAGGGAGAAAGCGGGAAAGGAAAAATAGGGGTGAGGAGGGGTACTCAGAGGGTTTCTGCCATCATCTCCTCCCCACTTGGAGATAATGGGCCCGTTGTCAGCTTTCCTTTTCTTGATGAAAGTTCCTTGATTCTGTGAAACTCCTTTGAGCCTCTCTTGTCTTCCCTTTTGATGAGGTAAAAGACAGCGTGTCTATCATTCTGGTGGCCTCAAGGCAGAAGCTGCTGGCTAGATTAATTTCCTCTTGTCAAGGAGCAATGAAGAGAGAAGAGCCCAGCCCTTCCCTAAGGGTCTTTTCTTTATTGGGTAGGAGGTTTCTGGAGCCTTGGGCTGAGATGGGGGCTTCCTGGCTAGGAGTCCATGTCTTTCCTTCCACTGGCTGGACAAAGGCAGCCTGTGTGGACACAACTGTGGCTAAGCAGTGCCTGGGAAGGGAAGCGCCCTCACTGTGTGCCCCTTTGAGGGCCACAGAAAGGAGGCTTTGTCCACAGGGAAGCACTGGGAGGGGGTGGTGAAGAATGTCCTCCCTCGTGTTCATCCTGTTTCCTTTTTCTTTTGAAATATGTTTTAAACTCTGATGCCCAGGAAGAGACCCAAGCAGACTCCCATTGATGAGAGAACCCAGAGCACAGGGTGTTGAGGTACTGGGGCTGAGTGCTTGGCTCTTTCTGCTGCTAGTCGGGTCCTCGTCGTCTGACTCAGGAGGAAAGCTGGCATGCAGCTCAGCACCGCCTGGGTGCCTCTGCACCTGGAGGTCCTTGCTTCGAGCACTCCCCACGGGTCTGTGTGCCTGTGTGAATAGAAGCTATGGAAGGTGGGGGCAGCCAACCTTCCATAGCTTACAGGCCCGAGTCCTGCTGTTCAGAGTTGAGGGTGGAGTGTCTCAGTCAGTATTAAGAAAGTTGTTCACAGATATGGGTGTGCTTCCTTTAAAGGGGTTCCTCATGCACTGTGAATTATTAGAACACAGATTCAAGAGTTCCTAGTGGTGTAATATCCTGAGAGAGAAAAGATACTAATGAGAGATGGCTCATCAGTTAAGAGCACTGACTGCTCTTCCAGAGGACCTGACTTCAATTCCCAGCTCCCACATGGCAGCTCACAATTGTCTGTAACTCAAAGATCTGACACCCACAGATAAACATGCAGACAAAACACCAATCGACATAAAATAAAAATATATAAAAAGATACTAATGGAAAACAGGTCAAAGTCATTAAGAGAAGTGAAAATTTAAAAGCTCATAAATAGATGTAAGCATCTCAAACTTACCTATGATTTAAACATTTTAAATAAAATAATTTCTTCATTCTTTTCTTTTTTTTAATTTTTGCTATCAACTAAGCCAGATTTATTTTTGGTACTTGGAGATGAACACACCCAAGGTCAGGGGCTCATTCCTGTAAGGCACTCTTATCTGTATTGATGTGAGCTGGCGCGGCAAGGCATGAGCCAGTTCATTCTCACTGTGGCTTGATGCCTTCAGAGCTGGAGAGCGTTCCACGCCAACACTCCCGCCTCGGAATGGTTCTGTGGGAATGGGCAGGCACCATGGAGACCAATGCTCTGAGTGTTCGCCTTGACATTCTAGTTGTGAAGCTTGGGAAAAGCCAATGGCGAGGAAATCCGACAGTCGTGTTGGGGGCCGTGGGGACACTACCCTGGTGTTCTGTTTGCTCATCCTGAAAGCAGCTGTAGACCTGGTGCTGAGGAAGATGTGGCTGTCAGAACATGCATGGCAATCCCACGTTTCCTTAAAACCCATCTATCACTCTTTCCACTTTTTATCTGTATAAATTTAAGGCAAAATGTTCTAGGAGGGCTTACCTCAGAATGTTAATTCCAGTTTCCAGCTTTCTGACATCTGGCTGTATTTTTGTTTTAGAAATAGTTTTATTGAGATATAATTTACAGTTCATATAATTTAGCCATTTAAAATCACAACTCCGTGGCTCCTGGTATGCCTTAGAGGCTTGTTCGACCGTCACCACAGTCACTTTTAGAACCTTACACTTTTCTGAAAGAAGTGTGATGGGTCCTGTAGCTTCACCACAGCCCTCACACTGTCTGGAATCCCAGGCATCTGATAGCTGCGGAGTGGGAGGCACAGTGGGCTTCTGTGTGGGGATCTTCATCAGGGTTCTCCTCAAGGCTCATCTGCCCCGGCACACACACGGAGCTGAGCTTCTCGAGATGGCTGAATTCTACACCATCTGCTGCTGGAGTTGTTTCTTCTCTGTTGTTGTTCTTTTGAGACAGGGTCTCTTCATGTAGCCCTGGCTGTCCTGGAACTCGCTATGTAGACCAGGCTGGCCTCAGACTCAGAGATTGCTGGCCTCTGACTGCCAAGTTCTGGGATCAAAGGTGCGCACCACCATTAAAGGTGTGCTCCCCCTTATCTGTTTTCCCCTTTTTTGCTGATGTGTTGTGAACATTTGTGTGTAAGTTCTAGTTTGCTGAGAGTTTGTTTCTCTCATGTATATTCCCAGGGGTGGGGCTGTGGGAGACAGCGAGGGCTTCCATATCTTTTCCTAACGCCATGTACACGGGCATCTCCACAGAGCTGGTGCTAGCATTTCAGCTCCCAGGGACCCTCTGAAGGTGAGGTTTTTGGTCACAGCCATCTTAGTTCGCTGTTTCTGTTCACTTGTTTGTTTGTTTTGTGAGACAGGGTCTCACTATGTTGTCCTGGCTGACCTAGAACTCTCTATATAGACCAGGCTGGCCTCAAATTCACAGAGATTCCCCTGTCTCTGCCTCCCGTAGTGCTAGAATTAAAGGTGTGCACTATCGTGATAGAACAGGCCTTAAAAATAAGTATTTATTAGTAATAAAGCTTCAATAGATTTTCATTCTTTTTAAATTTTATCTTTAATATTTCTCATTTTTTAAAAAAGGATTTAAAAAAAATTTATTATTACAATTGATTCACTTTGTATCCCAGTTTTAGCCCCCTTTTTCATCCCCTAAAAAGAATATTTTTTTAATGTTAGTTAAAATGTAAGGAAATATTCATTTCCACAAATGCCTCCTATTTTCTTTTTCTTTCTTTTTTCCCTTTTCTTTCTTTCTTTCTTTCTTTCTTTCTTTCTTTCTTTCTTTCTTTCTTTCTTTCTCTCTCTCTCTCTCTCTCTCTCTTTCTCTCTCTCTCTCTCTTTCTTTTGGGGGTTTTTGAGACATAGTTTCTCGGTGTAGTTTTGGTCACTCTGTAGACCACGCTGGCCTTGAACTCCTAGAGATCCACCTGCCTCTGCTTCCCATGATTAAAGGCGTATACCACAACTGCTAATGTTTCCTATTTTCAAAAGCCCCACAAATTCACAGTATAAACAAGTAAAACATGGGAAATTCTACAAATTTTTACATCAATCATGTTTGTGAATCAGTTTGTCACAAAACAAAACAAAAAACCCTAACGCCTTCCTGGATAAGAGCTGACTTTGAAGAGAGGTTTGCTGACCTGTGTGTGAGGTGTGAGCAGTGTCTGGCCTAGTCTTGCTTCAGTTAGGTTCAGCTTGGAGTCCCTGATGCCCTCATCCCCCAACACACACACATGCACATGCACACGCACGCACACACATACCTTGTGACCTGCCTCTCAGCCAGACTGGGTATGGCTGGGTCATCTTGCCTGAGCCTGATGACTGTGGAGTGCTCAGGCAGAGGCTTTTTTCTCTGTGACATCTCACACTGGCTAAGGAGAATGCTGGTGCCATTCTCACACCCACTTCATCAAAGACCAGAGACTTGGGCCACTCTCTATGACAAGAGACTCACTGGAGGATTTACAGCTGAGAAGTTGGTATCCACAGTTCTGCCATCTTAGCTTCTGGAGCAGAGACAGGGCGGCGGTGTGGCACCGTGTCTAGAGGAAAGAGCATCCGACTGGTAGCCCAAGTGAGCCGCTATGTCCTGCTCCACACATCAGCCTGAGATTTCCTCAGGTGCTGGCCTGAAGGCACAAAGCAGTGGGCTCCTGTGTGCATCCGTTGCCTCTACATGCTCTGTTGAGTGTGGCGGCCACCGGTCACATGTGGCTATTGGGCAACCGGGAACTGAATCCTAAATGTATTAACTGAAACAGCTTTAGACTTACGTTAGTTGTTTTTACAGACAACACCTGAGGGTGGTGTGTGAAGAGACAAGGGTAGTCTTGTCGCTGACATCTGAGCAGCAGCTGACTTGCTGATAGTGCCCCCAGGCAGCAGAACCGTCATGGTGGGACGGACAGGGTGCATGTGTATGAATTCTTGTGTGTGGTCTGTCCCTCTAATCAGTCATAGCCTAATCTATGTCCCTTCCTCCCTGCCTGCCAGCCTGTGGACAGTGTCTTGCTGTGTAGCCCAGGCTAGCCTGGCACTGATAATCCTTCAGCCTCCCAAGTAGCAGGGATTACAGGCAAAAGCCACTATACCCAGCTCTCTTTACCCAAAAGGCCGCACTTCTAAACCCCACAGTTAGATTTCATTCCCACCCTCTTAGTAAGAATGAGTCTCCAGTACTTGGAGTTCCCGAAACGCTCTGTCCAGATGTTTGGGAAATCTCAAGTTGATTGTTGCACAAGAGCGTGGCTGGGAGGCCAGTCTGTGCCTAGACTGCCAGGCTGGGGTGCAGGTGAGGTGGGCAGTTGGCTGCACACGCTCACTTGCATTTCCCGTCAGGCACGTGGAGAGCAGCACCGGCCTGTAACAGTGCCAGTGATCAGAAGTGGCTCGGAGCCCGGGTCCTCTCAGGAATGCTCCCAGCAGCTCTGTGGCTAGATAAGACTGGGCACTTTGCTTCTGAGAGCTGACCCACCTGGCCTGGAGTCTCATCTTCCGAGTCGCCCCGTCCGGGTGACCGTGCACGAGGGCAGATTCTGTGAGCTCTGACTTCTGCTCTAAGGCAGGTAGCCCACTGCAGCTTGCCCAGCTGACCCACGGCCTGCCGTCACTTGGACTGGGGAAACTCATGTGTCTTTGGCATTAGCTTGTGCTGGCTACAGATCAGGGTCCGAAGTGCCCTGCGGGTCTCCATGCTCGGGTAAACTAGCCCTGCTGGGTTCTCATTGGGCCGAGACCACAGATGCCCACCAGGGTAGGGTGACTGGGGGTGGGGAGGTCACGGGTTTTGGTTTCCTTCTTGGGGAGGGGGTGCAAGGGCTGACGGCCAAGCCTGATGATCTAAGTCTGAAATCCACATGGTGGGAGGAGAAGACTGACCCCAAGTTGCCCACTGACCGGCACATGCCCACCATGGCACATGTACACACATACTAAATGTTAAAGAAAAAAAACCACCCAAAACTGTCTTAAAGAAAGGAGAGCTGAGTGAATTGTTTTCAGGACGTGGGCTCTGTCTCTCTCTAAAACACTCGCCTCCCAAGAAAACAAACACCAGCTCTGCCAGGCCAGCCTCCTTTGGCCTCTTCTCTTCAGCCGCGCTCAAACTTCAAAGCACCATGGGTCGGTTGGTTTGTTGCTTGGCAAAGAGCCCCTCCCCCAGGCTCAGCAGAGTGATACATCTTCCTTCTGTGTGGGCACCATGCTCCTCAGATCTGGACTTAACGTTTGCCCTGTTGCTTGCACTCTTTCTGTTTACCAGCTGAAAGAGAATTTAAACCAAGCACGACAGCGCCTCACCTGCCGCTGTCCCTCCTTAATCCCCAAAGTTCTGAGGTGACTCGCAGGAAGTAAAGATAACCAGCAAAACGCAAATAAAAAAGCTATATGGAATAGGAGAACGCCAAGCATGGTAGCACACACCTAGAATCCTAACACTCAGCCAACTAAGGCAGGGGGAACACTGTGAATTCAAGGCTGGCCTGGCTACATAGTGAGCTCCAGGCCAACCTGGGCTGTATGGTGAGACCCAGTTCCATACAAACAAAACCCCACCCAACCAAAAACAAAAATTTACAAGAAATGAAGAAAAACATTTAAGGTGATTGAAGTTACTAGGAAAAAAAAAAAAAGCTCACTTGCCTGCTGTATCGGACCTCCTGGACATCCTCAGGCCACTGGGACAGCCCTGGTGTGGACAGTGAGGTCCCAGCCCTTTGCTCTTTTCCCCTTTTGCTTCTCTCACACGAAGTTAACGTTAGGGGCATCACATGCCTGGGCCATGATGTGTCTGTCTCACATGCCCTAGGACAACAGGCCAAACAGTCACGGACTGGAATGTAAAAAAAGACTCAGCCAAAACAATCCCTTTCCCTTTGCAAGTCTCGGACATTTACAATGCAAAGCCTCTCAGTGGGTGGTAATAGCGGGGACCCTAGATGCTGGCAGTCAGTCCCGGGAGCCTCTTCCTCAGACGTCCTCCCCACAGGCTTCCCAGAAGGGGCAGACATGCCTGATGGTTTTGAGGTTGAATATTCAAGTATCTTAACCCAAAGAGTCATTTTGGCATCCATCCCTGAGTGTTGACACAAGTATGCGCAGAGGAGCTGTTTCATGCTTAAAAACTCAAAAATAACAAGACAAAACAAAAAACCTGAACATTTTATGATTGACTATTGAGTGGAGCTATTTAGTAGCTCTTGCGGCTGTTGAGGATTTGTGGTGGATGATAAAGTGCTTGTCTGGGCTTATTCTTACTCTGTGCCCCCTTCTGTGAGTTTCGGGACTGATGACAGTTTCTTCTGTTATCCGACCAAAGCCTGTGGAGCATGGGCTGTGTCCACAGTGACACATCCTCTTGGAACCTTCACAGATGGGAATAAGGAGGGGTCTGGGAATAAGGAGGGGTCGGTCTTGTTTTCAAAACCCCGTGTGGGGTTGGACAGGTTTCACGCCACCACACTGCTAAGGCAGTGCCTTGTGGGGAGACAGACACGCGTGGGTCTGTGGGCCGTGCGTGCGCTTTACAGGCTCATGCAGGCATGCAGGAAAGTGCACACACAGCTGCACCCAGAGTACACAGACACACGCCTGAAGGCACATGTGCATATGTGTTCACAGGTGCTCATCTGCACGCATCTGTGTCCACAAGCACACGTGTCCACTGGCGTACCGGACACACCCACGGGTGCACCCACAGGCCTGTGCGTACATGCCACACCCAGAGACACTCACACAGGATTACCGGCACTTAGCACCCATATACACACTTGGACTCCTGACCTGGAGGTTCTAACTCCCATGTTTTGGAGAGTCTCATATGTGCCGTTGATCTTCACACTATGTTTAAGGTTCTCGGTTACAGAGAGAATCATAGACCTGAGAGCCCAGTGCCCAGCGCAAGGAGGCTGAGGACTGGAGCTTTCCCCGGGGCCTTGCTCTCCGGTCGGATCTGTGTCTGACTCACAAACAGGAGAATCAAAGGCTCACGTGGATACAGCGGCTAAGTGCAGTTTCCTTAGAAAGCGTTGTTAACCCAAGAAACTCTGGATGGAAGTCCTTGGGCTTCCTGTGGGCTTGTCTGTGAAAGGTGAAATATTTCCTGTCGTCTTTAGTTAATACTTCTCCGAACCCAAGGTGCGCTAAACAACTTCAGCTCTTGGCTTTCCCTTTGAGGATTTTGTTTTCATTGCAAAGAGGCAGTTTCTTATGCGAACTTCACCCCATTTCTGGCAAATTATACTGCATACAAATGATCCTACATTTGAATGGAGTTGCGTGTCCACAGCCCTGGCCTGAGAAGGCCGAGCTCCCTCTCTGAGCCCAGGGCGGGCACTAAGTGGCGTGGCCCTACCCAGAGGCCAGGATGGAAGGCTCACCTGCCTCTCCTGGTTTCATTTACACTCCCCATGGCCAATGTGTAGTTACTTTTTTCGATGCCATGACCAAATACCTGATAGAAGCAGCTGCCATTTCTCACCTTCTGGCAGATGAAGAAGCAGCGGTGTCACGTCAAGGCCTGCCTTCAGGAACCCACTTTTGCTAGTTAAGCAATAGTCCCAAAGGTTCCACACTGTCCCAAAGTAGTTAGTACTGCCAGTTGGGAATTAAGTGTCCAAACATATGAGCCTGTAGGGAGACATCACAAATCACAACAGCTAATGATGTCTGGCTTTTTTTTTTTTATGCTTTTTGGTCATTTGGCTTAAGAGTGATACAATTGTACCTACTGTGGACACAAGCCCATTTTCCGGTAACTGAGTTGGAGATATCTTCTTCCAAAGGTTCTCATTTCTACTCTCTTACTTATGTATTTTAAAGTACAAAGTTTTCAAAGACTTATTTTTATTTTCATGTGTACGTGTATCTGACACGGGTGTGCAAGTAACTGGAGAGACCAGAAAAGGGTGTTGGCTACTCTGGCGTTGTAGTTCTAGGGAGCTGTGAGCTGCCTGGTGTGGCTCTTGAGAGCTGAGCTCAGCTCCTCTGGAAGAACGGCCAGCGCTTTTAACACCGAGCCATCGGTCCAGTCCCCAGGCCTAGACCTCTTAAATTAATATCTTACATGTTAATGGCCTAACTTAACCGATTTTGTTTTTTTTAGCAGTCTTGCTTATATCATATCTAGGAAATCTTCACCTAACTCTGGGTTGCAGCTTTGTTCCCATGAACTTCTGAGAAGTTGGTAGTTTTCGCCGTTAGGTTTGGTGTGTGATCTGTTTGGCGTTCATTTTGTATGCGGTGGTGAGCAAGTGCCGCATGCATGCCAGTGGCCCTGGCCTTGTGGGCTCCCTCCGCCGTCTCTGCCTGTGGCGCACTGCTTTGGCTCCCTTCCTGTTTTGGACCTCAGCCACAACCACGCATGGATTTGGAATCACATCTCATTTCAAGCCATGCCCTCATGTCTGGGCTGAAGTCATCGCCGGGTTTCCTAAACAGTCCCCCAGGTCTGGTGTCATCCTCCCAGTGTCATGAGC
Source organism: Meriones unguiculatus (assembly GCF_030254825.1). NCBI lineage: Eukaryota > Metazoa > Chordata > Mammalia > Rodentia > Muridae > Meriones > Meriones unguiculatus. Next base: position 8,528,807 of record NC_083352.1, on the reverse strand, counting down.
CAGTTTTTCCTAGCCCAGAACAATAGGAAGTTTGTTTAGTGACAAAGCCCTCTGGCTTTCTGCCCCTTTAATTAGAACTTCGGTTTATTTTAAGTTTCCATTTGTAGAGCAGCTGCAGCTCTGGGGTGACTCATGAGGGGGCTGATGAGCCATGAGAGCAGTGGGAGTCAGCCATGGGGCTGGGTCCCCTCCGTGCGAGAACAAGGGCAGACAGGTCTCTGTGGGAAAGGGGCATGTCTGAAACTTCAGTGAGTGTGTGTTTTCCTGAGGATCAGTGAATGCTGCCACCCTCCTCTCAGCTACAGTCACAGTACTGGTCTTGGGGTTGGCGTTACATGTGGATACATGCGCTGGAGATTGTTAATGACCAGCAGACCCTCCCCACCCCCATTGAGCTCTCTGATCGGGTCCATTCCCTGGGCGCGTCAGCCTTTGAGAGGACTCAGCCACATAGATTCTAACCCTGTGCATTTTGTTTGTTTGTCTAGCCCCTTTTATGGAGAGGACTTTTACTGTGAAATCCCTCGGAGTTTTCGTCACCTGTCCTTTTACATTTTTGATAGAGATGTTTTCCGAAGGGATTCCATCATAGGTAGGTACTTAAATGGTAGGTACGTAAATGGATGTTTTCTTCCTTTTACAAACAGGGTCTCATTCTGGTAGAAATGGCAAATCTCTCCTAAGCACCTGCTGCCCTTATGACCAGAAGGAGATTAACGTTTAATTTGAAGCCTTCCTGGATAAGACCGTATGGCTCTGAGTCACTCCTGATGGGAGTGGCTTGGAGGCTTGCCGGTGCGCCCTGGCCAGTATTTGTAGCCTCTTACGTTGCCCTGCCCTTTGACCTGACCGTGTGCTGAAAAGCTTGATACTGGGATCTCATGTCTGGAACACACTGATCAGGGCCTTCTGAGCAGTACTTTAAGGCTACCATGTAGCATGTCCCAAAATGTCCTTCCCAGGGTACCACAGGGCAGTATGGGCTGTGAGCCTTTCATCTTCACTGTCTTTGCACTGCTCTCATCCCTAACCCCAGCGTAGCTGTAGGGATACAAAAAGGACAGTAAGACATGCTTGAAGTCCACATTAACCCCTTGTGTCACCAAGCCTCAGTTTCCCTGTGGCTTCAAGAAGGCAGCGATCCTGATACTCTCCTGAGACAACAGTTATGTGAGGAGTCTAGGTGATAGAGCAGCCCAGAGGGTAGTTCATATTCTGATACTCCCTTTAATCTGGGATTATCCAAAGTGGGAGAACAGTGATGGGGAGGACCGCAGTTCACTCTGCAAAGGCAGAGGGTGCCCCTGTCTACCTCACTCACATTGGTCAAGGTAGGGAGTGACCACCTTCTCTGTGCTGTTGGCGGTCCCATGTGGGTTGACCTGAACAAGTCACGGGATGCAGGAGATAATACTGCCGAAGCCATGAGGGCGCCAGTCTAAGCCCAGAGAGACTTAGAGAGTGAGAAAGACTGAGAGGGTGGAGGAGGACACTAAGACTGGGCCTGACGAGGGCTTTTTGAACCTCAAAGCCCACCCCTAGAGACAAGGCCACACCTTCCTAATCCTTCCCAAACAGTTCTGCTAACTGAGGACCACGCATTCAAAGGAGCCCCGAGCCTTCAGCTGGAGGCTCAGTGGGTACATGCAATAAAACTGTGGTGTAGGCTGGAAGAGGAGCCGAACCTTACCTCATTCCCCACTTCGGACCTCACTCTCAGCTTTATACTCAGTCCTCGAACCCCATCATTCTTCACCCCCTCACCTTTCTCACTTCATCTGTCATAACCATTTCACCTTAACGTTTGCACTAGACCCACATTACCCCACATCTCCAGTATACCTCGCCTCTTCCATTCCACCTGCCTCACCCCTCATGCCCCACCGACTTCTTCCTTCCTGCCCACCTTATCTTGCTCCCCGACCCAGACTTTACCTCATCCCAAACCCATTTTACCTTATCCCTACACCCATCTTACCTCAGGCCTCACATCCGGTTTCACACATGTCTCGTACTCAGCCTTCATTCTGTCACTGTTCTATTGCTGTGAGGAGACACCATGACCAAGGCAATTCTTGGAAATTGCCTTTAATTGGAAAGCATTTAATTGGGGACTCTCTTACAGTTTCAGAGGGTTAGTCCACTATCATCATGGTGGCGAGCATAATGGCAGACAGGCATAGCACTGGAGCCAGAGATGGGAGCTTACATCGTACCCAAAAGTTGCAGAGAGTGAGAAAGACTGAGAGGGTGGAGGAGGACACTAAGACTGGGCCTGATGTGGGCTTTTTGAACCTCAAAGCCCACCCCTAGAGACAAGGCCACACCTTCCTAATCCTTCCCAAACAGTTCTGCTAACTGAGGACCACGCATTCAAACATAATAGGGGCCATTCTCACCCAAATTGCCACACATCTCTTACTTGTTTTTCACATCCGCTAACCTTTGCCCTCACATAACCCTCACACCAGACCTCACCTTGGCCCTCACATCCCACTTCACCTTCACCCCAGCCACCATCCCTTCTGCATTTCACCCCGCAGCAGACCTCACCTCTTCCCCTCATACCCCACGTTAACTCCTCACCGTTCACACGTGTCTCGCCTTGCTACTTGAATCTGACCTCACACACCTCACACTCAACCTCACAGTCGCTTCTCACGCTTACCTTATGCTCCTCACACCCTCACACTTGTTTTTCATGTCTGCCACATGTCGCCTCCAGTATCTCACCTCATCTCTCACGTTCCTCCACACCTTCATCTCACGATGTCCTTCACACTTTCCTTCATGGGCACCATCACTGTCCTGTACCTCAGCCCTTATGCATGCGCACACACACACACACACACACACACACACACACACACACCCTTAATCCAGCCCTCACACAGACCTTTCCTTGCCTTCATCTCCTATACTCACCTGACCTCACTCTGGACACACTTCTCACCTTAGTCATCACTCCGGCCTCACACACTCCTCACACCTCCTTTATTCTACTACTTCATACCTCCTCATCCCTGTCTCTCATACCCACCTCACCTTTCCTGACACCTCGCACCAGATCTCACCTTTCCTTTCACGGCTAACCTCATCCGTGTCTCTCATCTGTATTTCATCTTTCCTCACACCTGACACCCTACTCCCTCACACCCGTTCGATGCTCACTCCTTCCACCTGCCTCTCTTCAACGCTCCTGCCAGTCCTCAGCTCGCTCATCATACCCAGCCTCGCTCCCAGGAAGCTCACTCACTCCTCACACAGACCTCACCTCATTTCGCACCCCTGCCCCTACACGCTCTTCATACTGCTTTTTTCTCTTATGGCTTGTCTCTAGTCCCTTCTCCGCCTCATTTTCCCTAGAGCTCCTCCATGTCTGATACCGGGGTTACTTGCCCGTGTTTTTGTCTGTACTCCGTGTCTGTAAGATGTCTGTAGACAGGGTTGTGTTAATTTTCTTCATTCCTCAGGGGTATCCTTGGCCTATGGCCAGTGTGCTGTGGGAATGCATAAACTGAACAAATCTGTGCACTGTAGACAGTTATGTGTAGCCTTAAGCACCTGAAGTGTAGAGTAGAGAAACCAGTCGTTCCTATAGCACTTTTCCAGCACATCTTAGTTGTTTTGTACATTGTGTCATTCTTTATTTAGTAATTTTGCAAACATTTGTGGAGCACTCATTGTCAGCCAAGTCGGTGACTTTGGTGCTCAGGGTCCTGGATGGTGCCAGGCCTCAAGGACTCCTTTCTTCTAGTCTCTTTCTCATCCGTGGAGAGTATTTTGTATAGTTGTAATCTATCCTAGTACACACCTGTTGTTTCCCATCTTGGGTCTCTTAATTTTCTTTGAGTGGAATCTCATTGTGCATTGGGTGTCTGTGGTCTCCTGTATCTTCTTTCTGTCTCTTCCTTCGGGGGTGGGGAAGCATGTTGATCTGCAAAGTCTTTGGACAACTGGACTGTCACTGTGACCGCCAGATGGTACCGACTGAGATCCACCCCAGAACTCAGCCCCTACATTGCAGCCTGTCCCTGTCATGGTGACTGGTTGCTTGTCCATGTTAGCATGACGTAGTTTGGACATCTGCTTTCTGATTTATGCCCAAATAACAAGATTCCTGGATATGACCTGGGGTAGAGAAAATGAATGAAGTTGGTTGTATGTACTAGGGTCCGGAATGGCCTGTTTCTGTACTCACTGTATGTCCCAAGCATTGACAGAAGTCCATTTGAGGGGAGCAGGACACTAAAAGACCCAGGTTCTGACCAGCCCCTGTCTGAGGGGCTGTGGAGGTGACTGCACATTGGGGCTCCGAGGTGTGAGCCTGTGTTAGCTGCTAGCAGGGGTGCCCAGGGCGCCTTCAGCTGCTGTGGGGATGGGGAGCTGAGGAGATCTTGGGGCCAAATTTTCACTTTCACAGACAGCTGGAGAATCCTGGTTTTTCATCAATAGCATTGCATTATTAGAAATCGAAAATAGCTGTGCACTATTGGGGACACATCATAGGGCCCCAGTGTGCAGACTGTTTTGACCCTGATCTGTGGGTAGCCAGGCTCCACCCCCTCCTTCCCAGGCACCCTCCTGAGGACTGTCTCTTCAGCCCTCCTCCTACACAGATCCCTGTGTGTCTGTGTTGTGAGTGTTTCCTGGTCCTTGCTGTAGGCTTTTCTTGTACTTTCCTTTCCAGCAGAGGCCGGCTCCACCGTAGGACCCCTGAGCAACCAGAGTGCTGTGTGCAATCTACAACACATGCGTTTGTTGATTTCGTTGCTACTTCATTTTCTTTGTCTTTTCCTTTTTCCCAAGGTCTCGTGTAGCACAACCTCCAATTTGCTATGTAGCTGATGAGCTTAAACCTCTAGTCTTTCTGCCCTCACTTCCTGAGTGCCAGGGTTGATAGTACGCACAGCTGTACGTGGCTTCTGTGATGCTGGAGACGGAATCTAGGCAGTCGCTCTAACAACTGTGCTATCTCCTAAGCTGGCGTACTCTCTGACAGGCATAATGAGAGCTGGTGGAAGATTGTAGCGGAGGAGCAGGAGGGCTGCCCGTCTCTGCTGGTTTTATATGCCAAGGATTCAGCTGTGGCTCCCATCAGCAAACCCCAAACCTGCCACAGCCAGCCTTCTATTTCTCTCACCTGCTACTTCAGTGGCACCTGGAGAGAGACAAGACCATGGGTGTTCCTCAGCTCCAATAAGCTATGTGCATCCCAAACACGCTAAGGGAAAAGTGGGCCATGGCTTGCAAGAATGAAGGGAATTTGTTAGTCCAGGTGTTTCACAGGGGGGGAACTAGGGCAGGTGGTTTTCCTGTTGGTGGGCAGGCACTGTGTGTGAAAACTCCCCATCAGGGAACTCACTGTGGGAGCGCCTGCTGTTCTAAGGATATCAGTACTTAGCTGTGGAGTTTAGCCATTCTCAGGGTCATGCCCTTTGCTGTAATCTCCTCAGAGTGTAGGGCCTGGGCTCTTCTGCTGGCAGTTTGCTGGCAGTTTGTAATCAGGGTCTGTCCTGGGGCTTCCCTGGACCATGGTGCACAGGCAGAGCCTAGGATAGTCTGCTACGAAATCAAATCTTTTGATTACGGCACCATTGACCGGGTTTCATCTGTGTGTGTTTCCTGTGACTGCTAGCCTCGCTTTCAGACTGCTTCCTTCCTTCTTCATGGCTTCCACCTGGCACAGGGCTCAAGGCCCAGAGTTCAGTGGACAGTAGGGAGCTTGCCCTTCTAAGTGTAGAATGCTGGCACCCTAGAAGCCAGTTCTTTCCAACAGACCTTGGTTGGCCACTGCCAACATCTAGTTCCTTCACTAGAGGGTGCTTGAAGATTTGGGGAATTCAGAGGTGCCAAGGGTCTTCCCAGGATCTGGGATTTGGGTTTTTTTCTCAGGCAGAGTAGACCTAGGATCTGGTATTTGAAGTTTTTCAGTTTCTCTCTGCGGTCTTGTGGGTGAAGTTCCTCTCTTAGGATCTGGTGCTGCTGGTTTAGGTTCTTGGGTACTGCCTGAGGTATTAGAGGTGCTGTCAGAGCCTCGGGCACTTAGTGGCCTGTCTGTAGGCCTTCGCCATACCCATGGCCTCTTGGTTTCAGGCCATGAGGAATGGGTTCCTCCAGGTGGCAGGTTTCTCTTACCAGGGAGGGAAAGAGCCTGAAGGATCAGGTTGTGAATGTCTAGAAGACCAAAGTGAGGTCAATTCCAGTAGCAGCTCCTAAAGAACAGGGTAACAGATGAGGCATGAAAATCCCACCTCACTGAGGCACAGGCCAGGCACAGCAGGTGTAGAATACTGTAGCTGAAAGTCCACCTGCATCACCACACTTCCGCAGATGCTGGCCTCATAGAAGAAAACGAGTATGTCTCACAAAATAGTCCCATTGGAGAAATCCACAGTGAGAGAAATTTCACCAAGACACGCCTGAGGTGCTCCATCTTGGAGATGGGGAAAGGCTTTGGTAGGTTGGGCTGCGTGAGAGGCTTGGACCACAAGCAGGTGTGTCTTGCGAGCTGAACTCACTGTTTTCCCTTAAATCGCCACGTTACCTGCAGTGCTTGGGTCAGCAGTCTGGTTCATCTGAGACGTCATAAACAAAATTCTTGTAGCAAGAACTTCTCTGTAAAGAAGCCAATGTGGGTGATGGTTCTGTGGCTGCCAGGGGTCAAGAAGCATGGTGCTGCTGTCTGACAAGCCCATGACCTTGTCACCACACAGAGGAGAAGATGACTTCATGCAGATGGGCCAAGAATGAGGGGTAGCCTCACTTTAACACTGCCTGCTTTGGGAAGAACTGATCTGTTTTGCAGCTGGGAGAAAAAGAAGCTGACAGGCACCCCGTGGGGGAGCCGGTCCCTGGAGGGTGCTGCTCCTTCACTGTCCTGCCCTTCTGAGTGTCTTGCATCTTGTAAAAGTTGAATGAAGTAATCCCAAAAATGAATGCTGGTAGCGATGTCTACAGCACAGGACTCAGGAGGAGCAGTGTGCATACTGCTCCCTCTGCCCGGATAAGCCGATGAGAGCATAGCGTAGCAAGAACACAGCTATTAGAGTTTCAAACTCCAGAGCTTAGCCTTCCATCGGGCTGGGCACAGGACCCAAAGATTTCGTTATCCTTCTTCGCAGACATAAGCCTGTTTCATGTGGCTTATTCACAAGACACTTAAAAAGAATCACCTCCCACTGTGGGGCAAAGGTCTGTTTTGCAAGAGCCACACAGTAGCTGCCTTCAGTGGTCAGAGGCCTCAGGACCCTGTAGTGGAAAACTCAAAGGAATGCCCAACGGGTGGGGGAGGGGAGGAAGGCCCTCATGGCAAGCATTGTCCTTCAGGCGCGTGTGCATGACCGCATGCCACACACGTGTGCCCCATGAGCTATAAATTTACGGTGCACATTTGTGTCCCACCCTATAGCTTTTAATAGCAGACACATTTCTACCGAGTTATCATAAATGTATAAAGTGTGTTTTGTGGGAAGGACCACAGCAGGGACACGGAGGACGACGGGCAGTCAGATCTGCTGTGTGGGTGCCCTGCAGGCCATTAATGGTGGAAAACAGGCTGACCCCTTGCTCTTACAGCCAGATTGCTGCAGCAACTTAGATAACAGGCAAGGCGGAAGAGTGCTTATTTGTAAGAGCTGGCTCTTGTGCCATTTAACTTGTAGGAAGTGCTGTTACATGGGCAGGCAAGTCTGCAGCCTTGACCAAAGCCAGTGGGATGCGTGTTCTCAAGATTTGGAGTATCCAAATCTTAACCTTGTTAAGGAGTGGGGACCCTGCCTCCTTGACCTCCGTCTTTCCACGGCTCCCGCTCCATGACCTCTGCTCTCTTTCCGTGTCCTAGGCAAGGTGGCCATCCAGAAGGAGGACTTGCAGAGGTACCACAACAGGGACACGTGGTTCCAGCTCCAGCACGTGGATGCGGACTCAGAGGTGCAGGTAAGGCTTGCACAAGTGTGGGGTTGTGGTCAGATAAGCTGTAAGCTGGGCCTGAGGTGGGGAGAGCATGTGCGCTGTGTTCCCTTCCGAGATCGGGCTCTGCGGGCCTGCTTGTTAGTCGTGTTTGTTGCTCTGGTTGCTGGCACGCTTTGTCAGGCAGATGGAAGCAGCTTTAAAAATACAGAAGGTGGGAAGGGAGGTGGCACAAAGAAGGCAAAGAGCGTGCAGTAAACTTGGGCAGGGCTCTGTTCTGCTATTCTGGGTGAGGGTAGCTGAGCCACAGAACTAGCCAGCCCTCAGGTCCTCACCACCTCAAGCTTCCCCCATGGCCTGCCTGCATCATTTGTCCTCAGGGACTGAGCACCCAGCATATAGGGACAGAGAGATCGTGCGGGCTTAGTAAGTAGGCTGGCATGCCTGATCCCTGATGAGCAGCACAAAATGCTACAACCTAGCACGGTCACTCTTAGGCTTGCCTGTAAGAGGGGATGCAGCAGGGTCACTCACCCAGGGCACAGGCCTGTTCATGACTACGGGACTGTCAGGATCCCTGATTCTAGGTAAAGAGTGGCTGCCACCGTCTTTCACTTGGCGGGTGCCCGGCTGTGGCCATGTCATGACTGGAAGCTGGGTCAATCAGAACTCAGCTACCATGTTCGGGAGTAATGTGACTAGTTGGCTGGCGTCTGCAAGCCTCAGTTTCTCACCTGTAAAGTGGGGGCTTTGTAGGCTAAGGAGACTTGCATGTCCCCTAGCAGTGCTAGGTGCATTGTGGGATATGAGGTTATGCTGTGTTTATGCCGAGTAGGTGGAGCTGGGGAAAATCTAGGTAAAGACCTGGGCTGTAATTCAGCAGAAGCTAACCAAGAGCTAACCAGGGAAGCTCTGAGCCATGAACCCATGGTGCTAGGACTCCAGGCCCGGGTAGCTTGCCTGCCCCTCGAGGTTTCCCAGGCCCAGAATCCACTTCACCGCTGGGCCGGGAGTGAGGGGACATTGACTTTGCTTAGAACTCATGTGAGTAAAACCCTGAAGCCTGTCTCTTCGGTGACTGTCTCCTTTCCCTGACTGTCCAGTGCAGTGTTGTAGGATGTCAGGATTTCCTGTCTTTCTAAGGCCGGGGGCAGGACCGCATTTTACATACCTGTTAACCGATGGACAGCATGTGAGTCGACATCACTGCTTGTTTCTTAGATTTCTTTGCAGCCTTATCCCATGGACACATTAGTACAACAGCTTCTACAATTAAGATTTAGAATCATTTTGTCACCACAAAGCTATGGGTAGAGATGCACGCGTCAATCTCATCTCTGGAGGGAACTTCCTAATCAATGCCAGAAGCTGACTAAAGTTGGGGTGGGTTTTCTCCCTTGAAGCTTGGCTCTTAACGGCAGTGACCCAAGCCCTCTAACCCCCTGAGCCCTTGGCTCATGAAAGGGCTGGTTGAGAGCATTTGACTGTTCTTCTAGAGGGCCCAGCACCTGCTTGGCGGCTCACAACCGTCTGCAACTCCTGTTCCAGGAGCTCTAACGCCCTCTTCTGGCCACTGCATGTACATGCAGCACAGATACGCATGCAGGCAGAATACCCACACACAAATAAAATAAAAAATAGATATAAAATATTTTTTTTTAAAAGGACTAAGCTGCTGTCGTCAGGCCCAGGAATAAGTAGCTCTCTGTAGCGCTCAGTATCTCTGGTGCGTATGACGCTAGAACCTCATTCACAGAGAGGCTCAGATAGGCAGCCAGCTCCTCCCCTCAGTCTGACCTTTAAATGGTAATCGCCATCTTTGCGCCACAGCTGTGACTTGTTTTGAAATGTCACATTTACAGTCTCTAGAAGTGGCATTTGTGTTCTTGGATCCACCTGTTTTGTAATTCACAGGGAAGAATCACGCCTTACGACCGAGGGAACTGGGCCCACAGGAAGAGACTGTGTGTCACAGACGTGGAGGAAGAGACGGCGAAATGCCTTGCTTCCATAACTGGTGCTTTTCAAAAACCTTTGATAAGCCCCTTTATTACATAGAGCCGGTCACCTCTCCTTCACAAAGACATGTCAGCTACAGGGATGACCCTGTCAGGAAGTCAGGGGCTCCAGCTGGCGGGGCATCCTGCAGCATCCTGCAAGGTCCTCCAGTTCTGAATGGTGAGGGGCTAGGCAGCCCTGATCCTGCTCCCACTGGCCCCTCCCCTACTGCGTGCCCCCAGATCAGTGTTTCTGAACTAGTTCTGGACATATGATGTGTTCAGGACACATGGTATATCACCATAGATCTGGAATTCATCAGGCCCAAGGCAAATACCTTCAGGGACATGGGTTGGCCCTGAAGGTCAGAGAAAGAGTGGACATTGCACCTCTCCCCAGAGTGTTTGGGGATTTGTCTCTGGTATGTCAGACAATCCAAAAGACTGCCATTAGTTGTCCATGGTCAAGAGCCACTTTTGTCTCTAAGGGTTTTGAAAGCATGGCGACCTGGGGGAAACATTGACTTCCTTCCTTCCTTCCTTCCTTCCTTCCTTCCTTCCTTCCTTCCTTCCTTCCTTCCTTCCCCCAGTCCTGCCTTTCTTTTTGCTTGCTTGTAGCTGACTTGCTACACAAATCTCACCTAGAGACAGCTCCACATTTCTCCCTGTCTTGGCCTACTTGGCCTACTGGCCCCTCAGGCTCACAGGGACAGTTCAGCGAAGAATGTCTACTAGCACGAGCCACCTTTTCACGGGGGACTGGCCAGGAGTGCTCTCCATTTCCTGAGGCAGCAATAAACTTGAAAATTTGTTACCATTTTAAGCTTATGGGGAAACTAAGCAGAGATCTGAGCTGAGCACATCTTCCTGGGGCCTTGACAATGCCCTCGTGACAATGCCCTCGTTGGCAGTCACTGTTTCTCAAAGTGCTCAGTTCACATCCACACCCTCTATGTTAATCGGGCCACAGCCAGCTTGCTGCCTGGCAGCCTCACACTGAATGCTCAGGCTAGGCACACCCTCTCTACAGCACTGGGAAGCTGCGTCTTTCTCTTTTGCTTTTGGTAGCCTGACTATAGGTCTATCACTTCAATGATCTCAAGAGAATCTGATTGGAGTTTTGACTTCCTCTGGCTTCCTGCTTTCAGATTTTGTTTTTGTATTTTTTACTTCTAAGTGGGTATTTTGATTGTTCCTGCTTTTGGGGGGATTAATTCTGTTCCAAGGTTTCCAATTCTCAGTCTTTCCCTTTCCAGAGCATGCAGCTAGCACTCGGAATTTCCCTCTAATTCAGTGTTTCTATATGGCTCCCACATATAAGCTGTACTTTCTTTTTCATTTACTTAAAAATATTTTTGAATTCCTCTTGAGACTTCTTTTATCAGTGTGGTGTTTAGAAGTCATTGTCATCTCTGTGTATTTCGAGTATCTATTTTCGTTATCAATTTCCGGTTTGTTCCCATGAGCTCTGAGAGTGAACGCTGTGGTTTTCCCGCCACGTAGCTGATGACTGACGCTAAAGGTACTTCTCTTGTCCCCAGTCAACTCAATTGGGCATTCCCTGCTCTATGACAAGGTCTAGGAACCCTCATTGGCTCCTCTCAGGACCTAATACAGTGAAACCTTGAAGCCTGTCAGCTCCTGTCACTGCCTCCATCATGGACAGTCTTGATATTCATCTTAAGTAGGACTGAAGAGTCACCTACAGCACTCCCTTCTGGACCATCAGGAGGTGTTTCTCTCACGGATCAGGGTGAATTCTAGGCCACCTTCCCGCCCTTCAGTAGGTCTTGAAGAGATGGAAGGCACCTGTTCCCCTGGTGTGGAAGCTAGCTGGACCCAGATATGGGACCTGGAAACAAAGGGTGTGGCTCTGAGGTGTAAACCTCAGAAACACAGATGTAAACCTCATGGTTTGTTGTTGGATGCCTGCCCGTGAAACGCAAGAGGCGTCTCCCAGCTCCACCTTGACACCCCACCCTATAGGAAACGCCCATCATGCACAGGGATGGAATCAGAACGGCTTCTGGCCCACACGCCTGCCTAGAGCAGCATTGTGGTGCAGAGGGGGTCACCGTGCAGTCGGCTATGTCACCTCCTGGCCTCTCCCAGACCTCTAGAAACGGAAGCTGCTGCTCATTGAGGTGGGAGCCGCCCTTGCGAGGAGTGTTTGTGCTGAGTCTCGGGGCACGGCTGGTGTGTGGGAAAAACAGGAAACAGGAAGGCAGCTGCCATCAGCTGTGGGTGGTGGGGTCATCTACCTCACCCCAGTGCTTCTGCCTTTTAGAGGCTAGAGATGAGCTCTGCTCCATCCATCTGAGCAACTCACAGCTGGGTGCTGAGGATGTCTGCTGGTGGTAAAGCCTTCAAGGGCCCGGGAGGGCCACTTCCCTTTCTAAGCTCAGGCCTGAGCCAACAGCCACTCAAGCTTTGGGAAGTGGTAGCTTTGGGCAATCCCCACCAGTCTTGGAAGATGGAGCCACAAAAATCACTTGATACTGTGGGTCTTGCTGTTTGGGGGTTTTCCTTCCCACCAAACAACTGGGGCAGGGAGCTGGTCCTGGTCCTTCTTAGTTAGGGTTCCTATTGCAACAAAACAGCACAGCAAAAAGCTACTTGGGGAGGAAGTCCCCCAGCTTGCAGTCCATCACCCGGGGCAGAAAGCTGGAGGCAGGAGCTGCTGCAGGCCAGGTAGGAGTGCACGTACTGCCTTGCTCCTCATGGCTTGCTTAGCCTGTTTTCTTATTCAGTCAAGGACCACTTGCCCAGGGGTGGCACAACCCACAAAGGGTTGGGCCCTCTCACATCAATCACTGACTAAGAAAATGCTCCTCAGGCTTGCCTACAGCCTGATCTTAGCGAGACGTTTTCTCAATTGTGGCTCTCTCTTCTCAGATATGTATACCTTTGTGTCAAGGTGACAAAAAAACAACCAGGACACCACCTTATGTCAACATTTTGGGGTGGCAAAGGCAGGAGGCACCGCTCTTCCTCTCACCGAAGGAGTTTCCCTAGACGTTGAGAGACCTCAGTTCGAGTCAAAACAGGATTTGTGGCTTCAGTGCAAAAGAGAATTTCAAGACTGGCTTGTATGATGCCGAACTGGGGTTTAATAAGGTTTAATTTGAATATAGACCTAAGCACGAAGGTTAAGAGAAAGGCTCTCAGGGGAAAGGCACCCTTGAGAGCCTGGGCATGATCATCACAGTCATGAAAAGGGAACCGCCCAAGTGAAGAGACAGGTTCCTCAAGCTCTGTCACAGTTCTTGGTTTTCACAACACGACATAGGATTTTGGTGAGGTTTGAAGTTGACAGTCTTAGAAAGGATGCTGAGCCTAACTGCTGTTGCTGAGGAGTTCCTGGGGGGCTCCTGACAGAATTACATTTGATAAGGTGAAGGTCTAGCTACAGTGGCAGAGAACGGTGGCGTGTCTTTGGTGTAAACGAAGTTAACAGTTTTGGACTCTCCTAGGCTAGGTAATTTTAAAAGGCTTCGTAGCCCAAAAGTGTCCTATCACAAAAGGCCTTGGAGACTGCCTGGGTTAGCCTCCCCTTCTCTGATTACAGATGTCTTGGACTAACATTTGGTTGCACCTGACCCATGAGAGATCCCACATCACATGTAGAACAGGCCTCTTCTTCCTGATGCCTTTCCCGCCCAAAATCTCATGGACACTTGGGTTGCCAGCTGCCTGTTGCCCTTCTAGAAGTGACCGTGAAAATTAATATTCTTCATGAAGAGTAAGGCTCGGTGCTCTGGCCTCCCCATGGAAATGTGGCCCTCTCGGGAGAGTCTTTCCCACATGCCCTAACTATACGCACTCAGCACTTCTAGGGGCCTCATGCCTCGTGTCCAAGTGTCTTTTTTTTTTTTTTTTTTTGTGCTCTTGAGTCCATTACCCTCAAGCCAGTATAAGATCATTGGGCTGCAAACACTGTCTTAGTGTCTGAGCCTAGGTTTGGGATCTGCCGGAACAAAGCCTTGTCTGGTTGTGACACTGTCCTTGTGCCTTGCAGGGCAAGGTCCACCTGGAGCTGAGACTGAGTGAGGTCATTACAGACACCGGCGTTGTCTGCCACAAACTTGCCGCGCGGTAAGTCGCTCGAGGAGCTGAGTACATCCTGTGTTTCCCCAAAGGTTGCCATTTCTCAACCGTCCTGTCCTCGATGGAGCTGAGGCCCACCCCAGGGATACGCTCTTGAAGACAGCCTGACTTACTCAGCAAAGAAGGGGGCCACCACCCTCCAGAGATAGAAATGGGAGTGAGCAGGCATGCAGGGAGGGGGCGTGACAGCGGGGTCACATGTGCATATGGATGGATGTATGAGATGCACCCCCAGCTACACTTAGTCCCAGGACTTTCCCTGGAGGAGCACTCAGCCCTTATAGTAGCCCGAGGCTCCAGGAGAGTGTAGATATACACATTTCATTTTGCATTCATGTTTCAGGTTGGCCCCACCCTGGCCCTGGGAATGCACAGACCTACCCATCAGACCATGCCCATCAGACCATGCCCATCAGACCATGCCCATCAGACCTGCCCATCAGACCATGCCCATCAGACCTGCCCATCAGACCATGCCCATCAGACCTGCCCATCAGACCATGCCCATCAGACCATGCCCATCAGACCATGCCCCTAAATGTAAAAGACAGATTCTTTGCCTCCTCTTCTTATACCAAGTACAGAGTAGCCCCATACATCACTCCTGTCCCGCTGGCCTTCGGTCTTGGTGGCTCTTTCCCCCTCTACAAGGGATTCAAGGTGTGTCTTGGAGAGTCTTCCATGCGGCAGGTCAAGTAGCAGCGAGTCCTGGTGATCAGCCATGTCACCGTCTGTTTTCTGTTACTGTAACAAAATACCTGAGGCCAGGTAACTCACAAAGAACAGAGGTTTGTCTGGCCAAGGTTCAGTTAAGGCCTTGTGCTGTGTCCCAGTAAGGTAAAAACTCCACAGCGGAACTGTAGCTGAGCTTTCATCTCGCTGCCCTGGGCGTGGTTGCTGTGTTCTGAGAGCTGTGAGGAGGCCTCAGATCAGAGAAAGAAGTCCATCTGTGATAGTTATGAGAGTGACTTTCAGAAGGGAATCTGGGGAACGGGGACCAGTCCTGTAGTGACCACTGGTCTTCAGCTGACCAGTGAAGATGGGACGGCATGGAGGCCAGCCCCCGGTGTTGTCTGCCCTGACCCACACTGCAGCAATGGGACCCACACTTCGTGTGACCTTGGCCAGGATAGCTCCTCCGGAGACCTGTCCGTATGCTGCGCTTTCCCAGTGAGATCGCTGCCTGTACCTCGACATCTTTGCCCCTGCTCAGTGCAGGCACATCCTGAATGTCCAGTTGAAGAGCAGATCTCATACATAGTAAACGTGGAGTGCCACAGTTCTTGTACTTTATACTCTGGATTTAGGGTCTGAGTGTGTTTCGAACTTTTCATTCACAAACCTCAGGAATGGTTCGGCAGCAGTGGTGCAGACATGAGGAACATTTTGTCATCACACAGCCCGCGCCCTGTGTTTGCGAACCTTGATTCACGTAAAGTGGGACTTAGGCAAGTGAAGTACGTGGTGGGGGTTACCCCTGCTTCTAAGTCAAAGCAAGCCTGGCTTCCGAGTCTCAAGGGGCCCAGTGTCGGGCTGGAGAGGTGACTTGGTGGTTGAGAGCATTCACTGTTCTTGCGGAGGCCTGGAGTTTGGTTCCCAGCACCCACTCTTGGGTAACTTACAAACTTCAGACCCGGGGAATCTGAAGCCTTCTTCCGGACTCTGTGGGCGCATGTGCACACACAGACATAAATAAAGATTAAAAAAACTTAAAAATATAAGATCCTAGTGAGTACACTCTTAGAGTGAACAGTTCAAACACTCGAGGCACTGAATTGCTCTATGAAGGCGCAGGAGGCCAGCTGGCCTTCACTCTGAGTGACGCACCCTGCATGGAGATGGAGGCTCCTGGTCTCTTTCTGTCTGAGGCTACTCCGGCCATGACAGGGCTGGTCTCATGTTGAACTGGAAAGTGCAGGCCGTCCCCCTGAGCTGGGAGAGGATGGAGTAGGGCTCTGCAGACACGCCAGGTGCTGCCACGGGGCAAGCTAGTGTTCCACCTATGCCACGGGCTGTGAAAGCCGCTCCGTCCCAGTACGTCCAAAACGTGGTAGTGTCTGCAGAGCCTAATGCTGTTTCCTGCTCAGTAGCCGAATCCCAAAAAAGCATGTTTGCATTAGATGGAGACTGTCCACACAGGTCGGTCTCCCTGGCTTTCCTGGGCAGCAACTGTCCTGTGTCTTCCCTTGGTGGCTGCCTGCCTCCTTGGCACCTTACTCCTCTAGAGACCCCCAACTGCACTGAAGGGTTGGCTGCTCCCTTCATGTCTCTGTGGTTTTTGGTTTCCTTGCCTGTGCTTATCACACAAAACTCTGTATGGAGAGGTGGCCAGACCGTCACTGCTGCAATCCTGACCATTGTCTTGTGTCTTCCTGCTGCACCAGACAAGCAGACTTGGACTGCGTGGAGCATCTTTTCACTGCTTCGTGCGCACTGTTATTTTGGAAGGTGATAGACTTGAAGGACATCTGTTCAGTGGGCCTGTTGACGGATGAGCCAGTGAAGGGAGAAAAGTATCCAAAGGCCAAGCGATCGGAACGGATGAAACACATGTCCCAGAAGGCAGTGAAGGACGCAGGGTTGGGGAATACTGGGTCGAACTGGGAGATGTGCTGAGCATCCCACAAGGCACATTTCTCTCAAGAGTCCTGGAGAGCAAAAGGGTGGGTTAGAGCAAGCCCAGCAAGGTGTAACAGTCTTACAGACCCACAGTGGACAAGGAGGAGGAAGAAACAAGCCCCCTTAACACACCCGTGCACACACACAGAGAGTGTGCTTCGTGCAACACCTCCCAGAGCCATGCCTTTAGCCTCAAGATGCAGGCAGAGGTGCTGGGGTCCCCCTGGTGCGTCCAGCTGTGGTCTGTCCAGCTGTGCTGTCAGCTGGGATCAGGGTTGAGACTCGTGTTTCTGGGCTCTTACAAACAAAGGAACATGGGTACACCAAACATACAGTCACTGCTTCAGAAGCAATGCTTGAGAGCGCATGCCAATCCCCCTGAGAAGGGGTGCATCTTAAGATGTGGGGACTCCGACTGCTTCCAGCCAGCAGGGTGGCAGAGCAAAGGCTGAGGGGAGCCATGGCATGAGCCATGGGAACCTCAGTCATGTCTAGAGGACCACTGAGAGCCTCCTGGGCTTACTCGTGTCTAAGAGCCACTTGTATCCCTTCCAGCCTAGGGAAGAGCCTTGTCCAGAACATGTAGGGCAGACAGAAAGAGGGCTACATCTTTGTAAATGATGAACGGTCTCGCATCAAGAACAGCCTTCCCCGCAAAGGCATAAAACAAAACCAACCAAACCAGAAGAACCTTAACCACAGCTTAAAGCGGAGTTGGGCAACTTTGTTTTTTAATGACAAGCTGCGAAAATGCTGGATATCCGATCTAAACGTCACAGAGCCTAGCATCCGCTCAAAGGCCTGTGTCAATGGAGAGTGGAACTAAGAACCAAGAGGTGCAGTCAGCGGCAAGACTGAGTCCAGAATGGTAAACTAGTGAGTGTCAAAGCGTATGGACAACCTCAGGCCATCGCTGTGGCTCTCCTGCCTGTAGACAGGGCTCTCAGACTGAGAGCTTGCACCATGGGAAGGCAAGAGCAGCCCCACGAGAGCAGGCCTCTGAGCAGCAGAGGGCAGTGCTGGCCCTGGGGTGATACCCTGCTGCTTAGCTGTCACCTGGGCTCATTGGAGAGGCTCTGACTGTGATGGCCACAGGACTCAATACCCTTGAGAGGTTGTTCAGTGAAGGCCGGCTGCTCTGTGCTTTCCTTCCACAATGCTTGGCAATCGCTAGTCCACATTATTGCCAGAAGTTGCCAAGCTGTAGAACTTGTGGTCACCGGCTTGGTCCACCATGACCAGCAAGTCCTTTCTGTGACCACTGTCTTCTTTGTTGCAGCATCTTCGAGTGCCAGGGCCTCCCCATTGTGAATGGGCAGTGCGACCCTTACGCCACAGTGACGTTGGCTGGACCCTTCAGGCAAGTCATCTTTCTGACAGCCTACCCTGCCTGGGTTTCCGTTGTGGGTTGTGGGGGACGGAGAGTGGCTAAGTCAAGCTCTGGATCCAAGAGGTTGGCACCTTTTTCAGGGGGGTAGTGGTGATGCACTTTGAAGTGGAATGTGTTTTGTAGATTTATTGTGGTAAAGTGTCTTTGTATCTCGGAAAGCCTTGTGAGCCCCATACCGGGTATTTTGGGCTCAGAAAAGGTCCCAGTTTTGCATACCATCTGGAGGTGGAGACAGATGATACTTGCAAGATAAATAAAGGTGTAAACAACTGTGCATTTGACAGCTCAATTTCAAACCCATCTGGAGCTGACAGCCTTTTTTTTTTTTTTTTTTTGGTTATCCTAACTCTTCCTTTCTTCACTAGGTCTGAAGCAAAGAAAACAAAGGTGAAGAAGAAAACCAACAATCCCCAATTTGATGAGGTGTTTTACTTTGAGGTCAGTGCTTCAGTGGGAAGAACTTTGAATCTTGGCACCAGGACTGTGAGCAGTCTCAATCTGAGCCACCTGCCTATGCCTCAGGAGCTGTCCAGGCCCGGCCCAGGGAGCCTCAGATCCTGGGCGTTTAGTTCCCTGAGAGATTTCCTCCCTCTGAGGAGAGAAAAACCAAATGTCTCTTTCTGAACCAGCTGGCTCAAGTTGGAAGGGGCAGGTCGATGCTGTCACAATCACCAGGACATGCTTTTGGGTTGTTTGTTTGGTTTTGAGGCTTTTGTTTTTCTGCCTGTTCACCGCAGCTTCCCCAAGCAGGGTGAGGTTCATTTCTCCGGAAACGTGAGGGTTTGAGTGAAAAGGGGAAGTGATTCAGCCCAGAGCACCCTGGGGCCTCTTAGAACTAGAGCAGGGTAGTCAAGAAGGGTGAGGCTGGGGGCTCCTCTTGGCCTCGGTGCCTCCCGTTCATTCTTTAGCACCAGGTTCTGGGGGCTGCAGGGGACAAGTAAAGCCTCCATTCCCATCTTCAGAGCTTGCCACAGAGCAGGAGGGAAAGGCAAAAATGTAGCTGCCACAATCGCCTCATGTTCTGATGGGCTGTAGACCAGCATGGTGGTCCAACGTCTGTAACTCCCTGTTCTCAAGAGGCAGAGGCAGAAAGATCACCACAAGTTTAAGGACAGCCTGGTCTACAGAGCAATTTTCAGACCAGTGGGTGTTAAATAGCTAGACCTTAAGCTTAAGAACATAGGGGACGCCTCTGTCAGTAAAGTATTTGCTATGCAAGCATAGAGACCTGAGTTCAGGTCCCCAGACCCCACATAAGAATTCAAGTATGGCAGTGCACACCTGTGACTCCAATTCTTAGGGTGAGGAGACGGGTGGCTCCCTGAAGCTCATTGGCCAGCCAGCCAGCCAGCCTGCCAAATCAGTGAGCTTTGGTTCAGTGAAAAGGACCCTGTCTCAAAAAAAAGGTAGGGAGCAATTGAGCATGAGGCCCGAAGGCAGGTCTGCAGCCTGAAGGAGGGAGGAGTGGTGGGGACTAGCAACCTCTCCTCCCCCCCGACACACACACACACACACACACACACACACACACACTCTCTCTCTCTCTCTCTCTCTCTCTCTCTCTCTCTCTCTCTCTCTCTCTCTGTGGCTAGGAAATCCTTGCCATACAGGCAGGCGGAGATGTCACAGGGTGGGGCCAGGCCCTGGGGCCTCACTCCAGCTGCCCACTCTCCTGGTAGGCCTGAACTTACGGTCAGAAAATGTGAGAGTTTAGTAGGAATTGAAAATCAAAGCCAGCAGTGTCGATACCCTTGTGTGGGCCCCCTGGGGTGGCTCCACTAGGCTGTTAGAGCCTGGCAGGAGTGAAGACAGATGCTACTGACACCCTAGCCACTATGGTGGCAGCCTCATTTCTGCCCTGCACTTCCATAGAATTCCATACACCTGCCTGCGGCATGTCTAATTTGCTTGCTAGAGACATGAGCTCCAGCCCATTAGATTAACTCAGTGTCCTGGAGAAGCTTGAGAGCCGTATTGTGGGCCACGTGCCAGGCTGCCAAAGGCAGGTGGGGTCCCTGCTCCTCCCGTCCCAGACTCTGCTGCTGTCAGTCCTTCTGTCCTATGACTCAGCAGCTACACCCAGACCCAGCTTATGAGTCCTTATAACTCTTTGACTTAAGCTGGGGACAGACTGGGTCCAGGGCAGGGGGCATAGGAAGAAAAGAAAAAAAAAAAAACCTGACTGTGTAGCCCCTCACAGGGCACGTGTCTTAGGAGGAGGTAGCTTCCAGACCGCTTCCTTCCTAGACCTCCCTTAGGGTCCTGCTGGCTGGGGAGAGGGTGATGGGAAGCCTGGAGCTTGCCTGGGAAGGTAATACTTGAGGGATATCCACAGCTGTGATGGGCCATGCTTCCCTGAGAGGTCTCCATGGGCAATACCAATATCTCAGTGAGAAGACAAGGAGGCAGCAGGGACAGAGCAGTGTCAGGACAGATTGAGGTAGGAAGACAGTCCCATGGGTGTTTCTGGGAGGAGCAGGTGAGACAACTAGCTGTGGTGTTCAGGAGGGAGGCCAGTGGTTTTGGTGCTCACCATTGCCTTGCCATCCAGTAAAAAACAAAAAAACAGAACAACATGGGTTAAGGAACATGAGTGTCAAGCTCAAGATTAGGGCTCAGAGCAGAAAGCCTCCCTCCGATCCTTGCAAAGGATGCTGAGTGAGGCAGCATCAGACACAGCATGGCCAAAGCAGAGCCAACTCTGTGGCCATTACTCTGAGGCTGAATTGCAGGACCTGCATTGATTGTTACTGCTGTTATTATTTTTAGATAAGGGTCTCATATATCTCAGGTTGGTTTTGCACTCACTGTGCAGCTGAGCGGACTTTGAACTTCTGATTCCCCCGCCTCCACTGCCTGGGTTCGGTGGTTACAGGCATGAAACATCAGACCATCTTAATAACGGTGCTAGGGCCTGAACCCATTGCTTTGCTCTTGGTGGACAAACACTCCTCATCATCAGCCTTCTCCTACCTGTTGGGTTACGGGAGCTCGCCATTCTAAACTATCAGAAGGGAAGAGTGTTAGAGCGTCCATTCAGGTTTCTGACCTCTCCCGGGTGTAAACTCCCCAGAGCGTCTTGCTAAGGTTGGAAGAGAGGTAGAAACACCACAAGAGTTGTGGCTTCTCACTGTTGAAAGACGTGCGTGCGTGTGTGTGTGTGTGTGTGTGTGTGTGTGTGTGTGTGTGTGTGTGGTGGGGGTTGTCCATAACTTCTTGAGGGTAAAAAGGAAATGGCAAGAGCCGAGGTTACTGCCCTGTAGTCTGGCCTCCTGCCTCATGACATTAGGACCGGAAGCCTGGGGGCCTGCAAGGTCATGAACTCGATGGACAGTTTAGAGATGGAACAAACTGCCTCTGTGCACATGTTCCTGCCCCCTCTTGAGAAATCAGTCCCTGCCATGGCTTGGTGTAGCCTCAGGGCAAGTGCCCAGTCTAGAAACCCTCAGCCCCAATTCTCACGGGCAAGTTGCATGGTCCTTCCCTGTGGGATACCAAGCTGTATGTTCCCAGCTGCCTGGCAGAGCCATCTGACACTGCTTTCCCCATCTGACTCCAGGTCACCAGACCCTGCAGCTACAGCAAGAAGTCCCACTTCGACTTTGAGGAGGAAGACGTAGACAAACTCGAAATTCGGTGGGTCACTCACACAGGGTGATAGCATTTAAGAGGCAAGGGTTAATTACTTAGACAGGTTCCATCCCCCAAACTATTGAGGTGGCCCTGGCACATCACAGCCACAGCTGTTTGGGGGTCTCACCCTCAAAGGTTTAGGGTCTGTTTTAGAAACTACAGGGAAGAAAACAGAGTTGCAGAGCTTTCTCATTGGCTCTGCCCTGGGGGAAAGCCTGATGGCACCCAGCAGACCTCTGCCTCCAGGCTGTTTTCTGAGCAGAAAACGAGTCCCCGAGGCTTTGGCTTCCCCTGCAGAGCCTGTCTCCTCTGATGTTACCGATTTGGGGAAGGGAGGGGGTACTGTGTTGGTCCTGTATGGGTCTTCCTGCTCTGTTGCTATAGAAACCAAGTCTTCTGTAAAGGTCAATGTGAACCACAGTCTTTTCTCCCCACCTCCCCACTCCCTGGAGTCCTAAATCCATCTAAGTTGCTTGGGAAACATGCTGGTCACCATGTGATGAAGCTTGACAGCAGGGGCCTTCAACATTGGGGTGGGAGACAGCAGCAGCCCTCCTGCTTCTAACGTTCATGTGTTCTCAGTGGGCCCACCCCCACCCCGTCACACAGGTATGCTCTGTAGGACCAGCAAGGATGACAGAGGACCAGCCCAGTCTTCTAAAGCATCCTCTTCAGTGACGATGCCTTATTAGCCACGGCGTGGTAGAGCCTCACGAGGCTGTCAGCTTTCTGGCCATGAGCCTGCCGAGTAGTTAGTGAGCACAGGTACCACCACACAACCCATTGTTTCTGGTGTAGTGTTTCAGCCCCTAATTGGAAGAAACAAGGAGCATTCTCTTGGGGAAATGGCATCGCTGAGTGGCCCATCCTCCCACGAAGTGATGAACACCGCCATGCTTACAGCCTGTGTTGTAGCTTGTGGCTCTTTGGGACCCAGATGCAGGCCCTCCAGTGGGTACCCCTTGATCATGGCTCATACCCCACAGTCTAGTGGTTGATGGAGACAGAGGCAGGGCTTTTAAATTTTAGGAGGAGGGCAATCATATATCCAATAACCCTCCCAAGTATAGTCATGATGGAGCATCTGTCCTGGATTGCCATTTTGTCTTGTGGGCAGCTGCTCAGCCTCATGACACCTCTACTGCTCTAGGTGCTGGGCCTACAGGAACATCTGGGGCAGAGCCAAGGCCCTGGGTCCTTAACATACCTCTAATGCCTGCTTAGCGTCCTAGGGTTACTCCTAGGTGAAGGGACCCAGGTCATAGCCAAGAATGGAACAGCTTTTTGGCTCTGTCATGGATAGTGACCCCACCAGACAGCTGGGACTCACGCCCCACTGGCTCCCAGACACAGGTATCCTGGCTGCCCAATGCTTGTCCATGGCATCGAGAATCAAAATCTATGCTCTGCAATGTAGCCTGGCTCACCTGTTCTTGACAAAATTCCTCACAAACACATTTTGAGAACTGGAGGCCTTTATTCTCTGACCCCCCCACCCCCATCACCACCACCACCCTCCACTGGGAAGCAGGCTTTCTCCACCCTCTGCCCACTAGGTGGCCCTGCTTGGTGAGAGCTGAATAGCACTTGCTCATCTTTTTTAGAGTTGACCTCTGGAACGCCAGCAACCTGAAGTTTGGGGACGAGTTTCTTGGGGAGCTGAGGATCCCTCTCAGGGTGCTTCGACACTCTAGCTCATACGAAGCTTGGTAGGTATGCTTTTCAAGGTACAAGGCTGGAAATGCAAAACAGCTTCTAACTGTAAAAGGCACTATGCTACCCTGACCTTTGACGCTCTTACTTTACTCAGCTTGCTGACCAGGCTTCTGTTCATACAGTAGGTACCACACAGCTAGTAGAGAGAGGCAACCATATGGAAAGGAAGGCCAGCAGTGCTGAGAACCTAATGGTTCCAGTTAAAAGCAAAGTTTAGACCTAAGAGCATCTTTGGGCCTCTTCTGTGCATATGAGCACAGTCCAGTGGTTGGCTTTGCTGTGGGTGGTCATGGGTCCCTGATCAGGGCCAGCTTGCAGGGCGTGTGGGTCTTCATAGGCTCTTCAGACAGACTTTCTCTTTCTCGGAACCCATCCAGGTACTCATAAAGATTGACTTCTGCTATTCATGACTCTATTTCTGGTTTCTCCAGACACTCTGCCTATAGGCAGAGTGCATCTTCATTTTATTCCATGACTGGTTCTTTAAAGACAAGAAGCTAATGAATCCCAGTGTCCTATTGTCCATGCCAGGTGTCACTCTGAGGGTGCTGAAGTAGACTCCTGTCCCAGGAAACTGACTTCTAACTCTGCAAGTCCATGGCCAGGTTCTGGGACATAGGGCTCCACTTTGGCAGATGACAAGCTGCCTGGCCAGGAACATTTGGGTAGAGAGGGATGGCCAATGTGGGCCAATAAAGAGAGAAAAGTTCTCAGAAAACACTGCAGTGACACACTGGTTACCAGCATGCTTGTGTTGAGAGGGTCCCCGTTTTGTCCGAGCACTGTCTTGGTATAGTATCCTTGGTATAGTAACCTTTGCTGGTCTCCCATCTCCATCTTGTTCCAGCAGTTCATCTCTTTACTTGGCCCTTCCTCACCTCTGACCCCCCCCTGTTTCAGCTTCCCCTTAGCCTATAAGTCTGTAGCTCTGCTACAGGAGACTTAAAGGTGGCCAACACCCTGGGACATCCTGGAGAACAGCCCTGGAGCCCTGTCTTTATGCTTGAGACACATCTGTGAAGGCAGAGGTTATCCAGAGGCAGGGCACTGGCTGGGAGGACCCTGCCCTTACCTGCTGACCATGTCCTTCCTTCCCAGGTACTTCCTCCAGCCCCGAGACAATGGTGGTAAGAGCCTGAAGCCAGACGACTTGGGGTCACTGAGGCTGAACGTAGTTTATACAGAAGACCACGTCTTCTCCTCTGAGTACTACAGCCCACTGCGTGACCTGCTGTTGAAGTCTGCGGATGTGGAGGTGTGTGTCAGCTGCATTTACTGCTGGAGGCCCAAGTCCAGATCCACAAACCTGCCCCGTGTACACTCAATCATCAGGCTGTGCCTACCCAGAGCACACTGAGCCTTTGCCACCCTGTTTCCGGCATCCATTTTGTACCCGTTTTTGCTGTGCTCATGAGCCTTAACCCTCTTCAGTTGTAGCTACAGGAGCCTGACCTGCTCCCTGGTCCAGCACCAGTGCTGCTGGATTTGGGGTTTGGTGGGAGTGGCCTGAGTCACTAGAGCAGTAGTTCTCAACCCATGAGTCATGACCCCTGTGAAATGACCCCTTCAGTGGGGTCGAATATCAACTATTTCTGCATATATTTGCATGACAGTTCATAACAGTAGCAAAATTACAGCTCTGAAGTAGCAACGAAAATAACTTTGCAAACCACTGCTCTAGAAGTTTTAACACGCGCTTTCATAAGGTGTGGGTTTCTCTGCAAAGAGGCATGGGATATTTATAGATGGAAAGGAAGCCACAGCTGGGGTGAGTGGCCCTCTGCTCTTATGCACATGACCACAGGGTAGTATGGAGTCGCCAGGTCCTGGCTAGGGATGGGGCATAACCTGCGGGGGGGAGGGGGGGCCGGGGGGCCACCTTGTGTGCTCACTGCTCACACTGCCCCTCTGCCCAGCCTGTCTCCGCCTCAGCAGCTCACATCCTGGGTGAGGTATGCAGAGATAAGCAAGAGGCAGCCATTCCCCTGGTACGGCTCCTGCTGCACTATGGCAGGGTAGTGCCATTCATCAGTGCCATCGCCAGTGCAGAGGTGAAGAGGACCCAGTAAGTGCCCCCTCGTGCCCCACCCCCTTCGTGCCCAGCCCCCTTCCCACCTCCATGCTTTCCAGCCCCATACAAAGATCCATTCCCATTCTTTGCCTCCCACTCGACCTTGCTGCTCCCCACCTATCAATACCATTGACGGGTAGGTGGGTCCCTGGGTACCCAGGGGTGAGACATCAAAAGTAGCCATCCTAAACCTTATCTGTGCACAGCATTGGTGGGAAAAGAGGTGTTAGATCTTCAGGAGCCAAACAATCTGACCCTCTTTGACAGATTTCCTTATTGGTCCCTTTAGAAATCACCATTTCTGGAAAGAGTCAGAAAGGGCGGGGAGGGGTTAGACTGGGCCCCCTGTCCTGAAGGACCAGTTCTATCTATGCTGGTGAGTTCCAGGTTTCCCTGGAGAGCCCCATTACTGAGTCAGAAGGTGGGGTCTGTGCTCTCCTGGAACAGCAAGGCTCATTCCAAGATGCCCTCAATAAAGAATTAAGCAGAGTGAAGGTGGCATGGTGATCAGCAGCCAGCTGCTGCCTGGATTTGTGTGTGCAGCCTGAGGCTTGCTCTTGCAGAAGCATCCTTTGTAGAGGGGTGGAGGCAGTGGCCATCAATAACAAAGGAACTTGGTGAGATAGGGTTTTTTTCCCATAGAACCCCAGGCCAGCCAGTGCTCATATCCCCACCCAGTGACCAGGATCTCACAGGAGGTTTTGCTCCCTTAGTGCCTTGACAAGGCAGAAATGGTCCCTGTGCTGTTTTCCAGGGACCCCAACACCATCTTCCGAGGAAACTCACTGACATCTAAGTGCATAGATGAGACGATGAAGCTGGCAGGCATGCACTACCTCCATGTGACCCTGAAGCCCACCATTGAGGAGGTGAGATGGCCCTGGCCACTTTGTCATGGTGGTCAGGGCTTCTATGAGAGACAGAGCCACCCAGTCACCCACAGGGACCTTACTTTATTAGCATTTATACAGGATATTTTGTATATATTCCAGAATCCTTTTTGCTTTCAGATGGATGTATGGCTGTAGATAGATAGAGATGAATAGATAGATGCATGGATGGATAGATAGATAGATAGATAGATAGATAGATAGATAGATAGAGAGATAGATAGATAGATAGAAGATAGGTAGGTAGATAGAAGACAGACAGATAGATATAGATGATAGGTAGATAGAAAATGATAGATATGATAGATAGAAGACAGATAGATATAGATGATGGATATGATAGATAGATAAATAGATAGATAGATAGATAGATAGATAGATAGATAGATAGATAGATAGAGATGATAGGTAGATAAATGATAGATGATAGATACGATAGATGGATAGATAGGTAGATGATAGATGGATACATAGATAGCTATAGATAGATGATTGATGGATAGATGGTAGGTGGGCAGGCAGTTAGGTAGGTAGGTAGAAAGATAGACAGACAGATAGATAGATAGATAGATAGATAGATAGATAGATAGATAGATAGATAGATAGACAGATAGATATTTCCTCACTGCTAAAGACAGAGGACAAGCAAGAAAAACCTCATTTTTCTCAGTAACTCCTTCCCACATGCTGTGGATCCTTCAATCCCTAATGGCTACCTCTGTGACCTGCACTGTCTGAGGCCTGGACTGTCCCTGCCTGTGATTCAGGCTGGCTTACTCCCTTCTCTTAACTCCACCACTCATGTGACTCTTACTGGACACCTTGCCAGCAAGGCAGGTCGTGAAAAGCAGGTTCTTTGTAATGTGAGAAAATTTAAACTAGAAAACTGGTTTTATCCATGAACAGAATCATGGGAACAGTTAAGAGGAAAAATGTTCTTGAAGTTTTGAGGCGTCTCTCTTCATGAGTAAGCCAAGCAGTGCAGTTTGGGGGAAATGGCCATTGCCTGGCTAGGATAGAGGCTACACTTCCTGCTCTTGCCTCCAGGCTTCACCAGTTCCTCCTAGAAGCCTACGTAGGAGCAACTGTCAACTATGTGGTGTCCCACAGAACCTCATGGGACTCTGTGGCATTACCTGGGGCTATGTGGGGTCAAGGCTGGTCCTTGAGGCAGCTGCAGTCCAGCTTATAAGCTGTCCAGCGTCCACTGTGGGAGCTGCCTCCAGGAGGGCCAGCTTCCTCAGGAAGCCTTTCCCACACTGTGCAGCACATCTTCACATTCTTCCAGATCTGCCAGAGCCACAAGTCCTGTGAAATCGACCCCGTGAAGCTGAAGGATGGTGAAAACCTTGAGAACAACATGGTAAGGTACCTGCTTTGTTCTGGGACACTTTCCAAAGCCTGATGGGGTTTCTGCTCACGGCTGTATAGACTTGAAGATCACAGGCAAGGTGAGGATGGCAGGGCTCCAAACCACTCCTCTGGCCCTTGGCCGAGTACAGCCTTGAGCTCACAAGAACTATCGTCATCAGATGCCAATCACCTCCTGCCTGCCACTGCTCCACTCACCTGCCTCTTAGAGGCCTGATCAGCTCCCAGTATCTTCTGAGGGGCCCGGACCTGACCCATGAACTCCACCAGATCTCAACTCAGCACAAACCTTTCCACATGAAGCATGCCAGGCTGCTCGAGAGGCTCCTATGTGTTAGCACCTTCTTATGACTTCTTATAGAGCAGGCTTCATTAGGCTCAGGCTTCTAAGCAGAAGGTGCAAGTTCCTTGGATCCTAGTGAAGTTCAGTCTACACTCGGTGACCAGGGGTGGATTACTGGGGTCACTCGATACTGATCTTCACGGTGAGGGTGTTTGTAAACATCATGGCAGTCTGGGCTCCCCCATTTCTGGGCATGGCTCTGATGCAGTCTTGGCTTCAGGGAGACGCTGGGTCTGATTGCCCAACCCTTGTAGGAGAGCCTGAGGCAGTATGTGGATCGCATCTTCACGGTCATCACTAAGTCTGGAGTGAGCTGTCCCACCGTCATGTGTGACATCTTCTTTTCCCTGCGGGAGGCGGCTGCCAAGCGCTTCCAAGGTGAGCCACCACGACCTGAGCTGGGGACGAGCACTCAGCCGCACCAGACGCCTTGGCTCATAATTCCTGGGACCGTAGTTTCTGGGAAGGGACCCGGATCCTATAGTGTGAACATATCCTCCCGGAAATGCCTTTGCCTGTTTTCATGGGGTCATGATGCTGAATTACTGCCTTGCCAAGAAGACCAGCCCCTTGGGTGCCTTTTCCTCACGAAGAACCCCAAGTGTCAGGGGATCTAGGGAAAGGTTTCCTGGTGACTCACTTCTGCAGACCTGTTTCTTACTCCCCACTGGCTCATGGAGAAGCAGAGGTGCCCTCTCCATAGCCCTCCCTAAACTGTATGCCTCACTCTCCCCCCACCAAAAAAACCTCATCTCGTGGTAGCCTCCCTTCACACCATCATACTCCCCAGACTCCTTGGACCCTATAGGCCTTGTACCCAATACTTGTCCTGTGCAGACTAGACCTCTCAGGCTGCCCATACCCCAGTGCTATTGACCTCTCCTGTCCCAAGCCCTGCCCCACACCTCTCCAGGCCCCACACCTCCCACTCCAAGCAGATCATCCCACAAGCCAGGTGAGCCCCCATCACTCTTCCACCCAGGCTGGGGCCACCTTGCTCCCAGGGCCAGCCTCTGGGGGACATGAATTTGCATGTATCCTGCAGACGCCAGGCTGCTCCATCCCCAAAGCTCCGGGACTGTCGCCCTCATAAGGCTAGGGAGGGAGTTTCCAACAACAAAATAAAAAAGTCATCATCTCACCCCATATGGCAGTAGACCACCCAACAGTGAGTCCTCAGGAGGCCTTGGTGAGTGACGGTACATCCATGACGCTCAGCTGCCAGACTGTGGCCTCTTGTGACACAGTGAGAGAAACAGCGAGACAGAGAAAGGGGCAGAGGTAGAGGCAGAGATAGAGACAGGAGGAGATATGTAGAAACACACCTACAGAGCTATAGTGACAGAGGCAAAGGAGTGACAGAAACACACGTATAGACTGAAGAAAGATCAGAAGATAGAGAGAATGCACAAACAGGCGGAGAGACAGAAATAGAGTCCTGAGCTGAGCCTGGCTTGTCTACGAGGCCCTAGAGAATTGCCGAGCAAGAGCGGAAGCTGTATGTCATGCTTCTGTCCCAGACTGAAACTGTCCCCTGTCTGCCTCAGATGACCTGGATGTGAGGTACACTGCCGTGAGCAGCTTCATCTTCCTGCGGTTCTTTGCTCCTGCCATCCTGTCCCCGAACCTTTTCCAGCTGACACCCCACCACACGGTAAGTGAGTTGTCCTGTGAGCCAGACAGCCAGCCCTTCTCAGCTGGGCCGTCCACCTCAGCTAGCCAGTACCCCTTAAACGGCACACTCTCCCCAGCCAGCTGGTCCTCCTTAACCAGCTAGGCTTCTGCAAGTGAAAGGCGGCGGGGGAGGGGGCAGCTTTCCTCGTCTGTTGAGAGAATCAGTACTATTTATCATATTTTGTATTTGTGCATATGTGGGTGTTTGTTGGTGAAGGGGTGCATAGGTCAGACTTGGATATCTCTCTTCAGGCATAAGCCATCTTGTTTTTTTGAGGCAGGGTCTCTCACTGGGACCTGGAGCTTGCCAACTAGGCTGGACTGACTGGCCACTGAGCTCCAGGAAGCTGCCTCCCTCCACCTCTTCTGTGTTTGGGTTACAAGTGCATGCTACCCTGTTCCACCTCTCGTGTGGGTACTGGGGACCAAACTCATGCTCCTATGACACTTCACCAACTGAACTGTCTCCAACCCCCATTCAATACTGTTGTAAATAATAATTCGTGGTCTGACCAGGGTCTTACCTGATAGTCTCTATTCGTGTTCTTCCTACCGTCTATGATACACACATTTCTTCATCATGGTGCATATGCTAGTCAAGCCCTGTCTGGGGAGAGGGGCATAGCCTTCTACTGGAGCGACAGACATGTGCCTGGCAGAGGCACAGTCTAGGAGAGCAGCCCCCAGCAGGTCACAGCAGGTTACAGTGTGGCCTGTTGGAGCTTTGGAGCCTCCCTTGGTTTAAGTTAAACCCTCCACGCCATGTCAAAGCTGCAGGCATCCCTAGCAAGGCTTAAGGAACCTCAGCTAAGGCTGCAACAACCTGCAGGATTGCTTTCATTTCCAGAGGGCCCTTTGCATAGCAGGCAGAGTCCTCAGCCACGCGGCTCTTCTCTGCTAGCAATGCCAGGGACCTGGTGTCTGGATGAAACAGATTGCTGACCTGTGTCAAGGTCCAGCCCCAGGCACATACTCCTGAGCTGGCGTAGGTTTTCGACAGCGTCATCGGCTCTGTCTTATTCTGGGATTGACAGCTCCTCTGCCAGAACTGATGAAGCCCACACTTCTCTTGTCTTGTCTACTCAGGACCCACAGACTTCCAGAACCCTGACACTTATCTCAAAAACGATCCAGACTCTTGGCAGCTTGTCCAAGTCCAAGTCAGTAAGTCTACTCTCATCATTTTGTCTCTTTATAAACGCTGGGTTGTTGGGGTTTTTTTCCCTCTAAAGAAGCTGCAAATGAAATGATTTGCATATAGGGGACGGTATGTTTGTCACAGTTAAGAGGACGGTGAAGAGAATTAAAGCCAGTTTCTTCATCTCCCAGCTCCAAACAGTCAGCACTTCCTCCTGCCTCTGCCCTTACCAGCCTTTGTGGGGAGGTTCACCGGCCATAGTGAGCAGGGTAGTCCCATCCTGCACTTTAAGTGGACAAGGTGACTGAGCTTTCTCACCTTCGCCCCAGGGCCCTTAGCCATAGTGGGCCAAACGTGTGGTCTTGACCTTGGCCGTGCTGGGATGTTGGTGCTTTAGGAGGAAACCCAGGGAGGCTCAGCTCCATTCATCCATGCACAGCCTCTGCATCCTGGACAGCAGAGGCTGAGCCCCTCTTACCCCCTTGGTCAGGACTCCCGTTCTTCCAGACTGGGCCTAGCTTTGATCCATGACGATAGCCCCAGGCTGCAGTGACTCCATCTGTAGCTGCTTTGCAGCCCATAACCCCAGGCCCCAGGTGTTGATAAGAGTATCTAGAGGTACTTTGCACCAGAGGCTTCAGCACAGACTCCCTAGCAACCTCCGCGGCTCATGTTTTAGTCCCCCAGCTTGATGCCGAAGCCTCTAGGCGGAGCTGCCTGCTTTGACTGTGTAGCCTGGAATCGCCACGCCTGTTGCCCCCTAGGCTTATCACTGAGTGTTGTAGCTTTCAGATCTGGGCCATGGGCACTGGTGGCTCTTGATCGTTGGTGGCTGTCAGCAGGTGACCTGTTTCATTTTAGGCCAGTTTTAAGGAGTCGTACATGGCGACGTTCTATGAATTCTTCAATGAGCAGAAGTACGCAGATGCTGTGAAAAATGTAAGTGTCTCACCCTCCAGGGCACAGTCCCCCACATCCTCAGCCATTCCCAGAATCGACCTCACCTCTCAAACGGAGGCTGGACGGGGCTGGAGAGATGACTCAGCAGTTAAGAGCCGGTTAAGAGCACTGGCTGCTCTTCCAGAGGACCCGGGTTCAGTTCCCAGCTCCCACGTGGCAGCTCACAGCTGTCTGCGGTGTAACTCAAGTTCCAGTGGATCCAACCCTCCCACACAGACATATATATGCCAAACAGCAAATGTATATAAAAATAAATTAATTAAAAAAAACCCTGAGGCTGGCCTGCCTGCCCTAAAATTCACCTTTGGCTCCCCCTTCACGAAGGCTCACCCTTAGTTTTCTGTCCCAAAGGCCTTCTGTTGAGTTGCTTTCTGTTGCTGTGATATAACATTAACCACACCAACTTGGTGAGTGAGGGCATGGTGAAGGGTTTATTTGGCTTACACTTCTGTGCCACAGTCCATCACGGAGGCCAAGAACTCTAACAGGAACCTGGAGGCAGGAACTGAAGCAGAGAGCGTAGGGGAATTCCACTGACTGGCTCAAGGCTTGCTCAGTTTGCTTCTTATGCCATCCAAGACTACCATTCAGAAACGGTATACATGACTTCTTGCTTAGAAATCACAAAAGTCCTGGGCAGTGAAAGGGAAGAAGGGATTGCAGCTCAGGGTAACCTTCTGATGGCGCTGATGGAAGGAATCCAAAGAATGGAGCAGTCACACACCAGAGCTGGGACTAGGGGGAAGAGCCACCTCAGCCAGGCAGAGCTAGTGGGGCTCCGGATGGATTAATACCCCCTCCCATCTGGACCTCAGGGTGGACAGCTAGAGCCTGACTTAGGCATGTGACACTCAGGTAGCTTCACTAGCACCCACCTGGCTCCTGGTGACAGCCTCACCAAGGTCGGCTGCTGGACAAGACCTGCTGGGGTGGACCAGACTAATACACTGAAGACAAGAGCAGACCCTTCATTCTCTTAGGACTCACATCCCCAAACCTTCCCCATGGGTTCAGAGGCCATCTGAGCGCCCCAGATAGGGTTCTGGCAGAACAGACACTGTCCACAAGCTTCCCCTCCTGATGTCTTCTTTCCTCCCGCTTCAGTTCCTGGACTTGATCTCATCCTCCGGGAGAAGGGACCCTAAGAGCATAGAGCAGCCCATCCTGCTTAAAGAAGGGTAAGGAATTAGGTCTGGGTTGTGGAGACTGTTGCATGGTTGGCTACCTCCTCTGCCCCCATCCCTTCCATCCCACACTGTCCTGCCTGAGGGTCCTGGGAATTCATCCTGCTCTTGTTTGCCTGGACTTTGACAGACTTGCCTACTTCCCATGAGCCCTGCCCCGAATCCCAGTCCCCTTCGTGTCCCTTTGGCTCAAGTTTGAGCCGTCTGTAGGTTACCGTCAGGCTGTCCTAACTATAGCTGCCATCTTTTTTTAAATCACCTCCTCCCTTAACCAGGGGTTAAGATAGTGTTGACTACATACAGGACATGTGACACACATTTAATTCACAGCCTCCAAAGCATCAGGTTTGTCTCATATCCTTAACTTAGCCAGTGTTATTCAGGGCTTACAAACCCTGTGCCGATGGTAACAATGCAGAGTAACTGGCCATTGCAGAGTGGTAGGCGCGACCTCTCCAGCTCTGCCAACACGCTACAAGAATTCCCCTTGCTTTCTTACGCTGCAGCCTCGAGTTTTTACCCCCTGTGGAAGCACTACCTGTTCCTCTTCAGGGCCATGTCCTCAGACCACATGAAGTTAGCGTCATCCTGGAGACTGGCCTGTCGCTTCCTACCACGTGCTACCTAATCATCTAATCCATTTCCGGTGGTAATTGTGCCACACCATGATTAAAGGGCTACACTTCCACCTCTGCCACGGCATTCCTCAGTCCATTACCTGACAATGTGCAGAGAACTGTGAGGCGGCATTGCACACTTAAGCAAGTTCTCTGGGTTAAGACGGCCCTACTTATGTGAGGCCTAGTAGCCTGAGCTGGTCTGTAATCAGCAGCTATGACTACTGCCTCCTCCGCCTCATGAGGAAATACTGGCGGCAGTTACAGAGAGTCACTGATGCATGCAGTACTTGGGTCAAGAACTGAGCAAGAATCCTGTATGAATCCCGTTCAAGGAACCCACAGGTTCTTCTCCACAGAGCCATCGAGAGCCGCACACAGCTGCCCCTCTGGTCAAGCCAGAGCCACACACAGCTGCCCCTACACTCTAAAGTTCACACAAGCCCCATGTGTTTACAGGTCAA